>NC_133652.1:88918236-89235454 GCF_009905375.1 Apium graveolens
GTTCTACCATCAAACTCTGACTAGTTTGATAACCCTTCTCCTAAGCACTTGTCCCTTTTCGATCTATAACCCCTTTCTGGTTGCTCCCTATAGGTTATGTCTGGTCGCATGCCTATGCGCTCATATGCCCCTATTTATCTGGCATCCGAATTACATTTTCTTAACATTGATACGTGGAACACATTATGAACTTGCTACATATTCGGGGGTAGGGCTAGCTCATATGCTATCTTCCCAATATGTCTTAATATATCCAAGGGTCCAACAAATTGTAGACTTAGCTTTCCTTTCTTTCCGAACCTCATCAATCCTTTCCAAGGGATACTTATAACATTACTAGGTCCCCTATTTCATACTCTTTATCCTTTCGTGTCAAATCAACATACTTATCATGTCCATCTTGGGCTACTACCAGCCGTCCTCTGATTAGATCTATCATATCCTTGGTCCTTTGGACTACTGCGGGTCCGAGCATCTTGCGCTCTACAACTTCATCCTAACATAAGGGAGATCGACATTGTCTTCCCTCAAGGATCTCATAAGGCGACATCTCGATAATGACATAGGATCTATTGTCGTAAGATAACTCAATCCTCATTAAGTGATCATTCCAAATTCTTTCAAGTCTATTACACAGACTCTCATCATAGCTTCTAATCATTAGAACTTTTGCTTCTCAATACCCATTCTTTTCCAGTTCGTAATCGCTACTACCTTCCGTTCCTAATATTATACGGGTTATACTTTTGCTCGCTAGCGTTCTATAACCTTTTAATAACCACGTCAACCTTAGTATCACGAATGTGTTCCCATTCCGCATACTACCACCACTTTATTACTCCTTTTTCAGTTGTTTCTATTTTCCAAAATTTGATCAATCAAATAGAAGTAAAGGAATTTGTTGAGAGATCACTAAGATCATGAACACTTGTTATATCGCATAGTTAGTACAGAAGGTGGCCAGCCTTTAGTACTTGACAAGCAATTAAATAATAGCTGGTATCCTACTCGGCTTCTATCACACAGATAGATAGTCATTCGACAATACCTCCCCTTCTGGAAGGGTTGTTCTTCTCAGCTTACATGAAATGAAAAGAAGAGAAAAGAACGAATTGAAGAGATTTGTATATATGAAAAAAAAATATACTGCCACAAAATATCTGGCTTGGAACCTACCTCTGAACTATAGAGGTTTGTCATAGGAGAACGAAACATATGAGTATTTATAACAACATCAAGTATTATAGCATCGTATTTCACATGCCTAAATATTTGCTATTCCGTCCATCATTCTATGGACCCATGCTCTTCCTCGAGCTTATACACAATTACCTTTGAAACTCCCTCGATGTCGAAAATCGAACCTGGGATCTCATTCTAGACATCATCGTTACTAGAATTCTATGCTTGCACCGCAACCTTCCTCGTATAATAATACGACTCTCTATTGATAAGAAAGAATAAATATTCAATAGGTAGATACTCTACTTAATTAGTCTATCAATGATAACTTATACACTACCACTACCCGATTAGTGGTATTCAATCTCAACATCCATTCCAATACAACTCTCACGGTTGTAACCAGCTCATTACTCGCAGAATCATTGCTGCATTACTATGGTCCACTACTGACCTACTGTCGTCATTCATTTTCCAAGAAGTCTTAATAGCTAACCATACGGAGTCCATACATGTCGTATCAAATCCTTCTAGGGAGGTAACATAATCACCATTTCTGATTCATGAAGAACACTCCTGATCCTGACATACATACATGACATGAAGCAGATAAAATTGCAGAAGAGTTTCAATCAAAGCAACGATAGCAGGTTAATACCATTCTAAATCATATGCCTTAAATAGAAGACTTACTCAAAGGTTCGTCTAGTCCTTTTTGAAACATGGTCCTGGCTTATCTCAAGATAGGACCTTCTAAGATAGATAGCCCGTTCATGGCGATTACACGAATTAAACCTTTACCAACTACTATTACGGTTGGGTATTGCACAGTCATCAGGAGGAATGTCAATCTTCCAAACCATAATACAACCTTCGCAGTTTTAACCATCATCACTGTATTCTTTTGGCACAAGCGCCTATAATTATCCTCTTACCTTTAAAGTGTCGGCCACCTCTTTAGCCTTTCCTGATAGTAAAATTTCCTTACAGTCAATGTCATTTTAACCACCTCCAAATATATTTTCTACCTTATTTCAATCACAGCTTATATGAAGATGGTCTCAGTCTTTAGAGGTTAATCACTGTCATGACTGACGCTCAATCATAATTAGAACATCTTTTATCTTAAGTCCTAATTGCCCTGAACAATTTCGACCATTACTGATTCGATCCATACTTTCTCGTGGTTTAACACGTGCCTCACTTGGCAACATTATAATTACGTCATATTTCCTTTATCAACATTTCTATTCTTGAGAATTTTGAATATTACCTTTCTCCTTGTAAAACCTCTAAGGTTATCCTTCAATCGTTCCTCCTGTATTCCCTAGATACAGGGCATATCACAATACCATTTACTAATACTAGAACCATTGTCTATATTCTTCTGAAAAATTTCTCCACTGATTCTTAAAGGTTGTTGTTACCTTAACCCTTTCCCAATCATACTGTCAAAACTCATACTGTCCCTATTAAGGGTGACATGCCAACCTTTATGCAGTCCCCTACGATTCATTTTAAGTTACCAATGTTCTATCCTTAATTCCACCTTTAAAAGGTACCTGCGTCCTTCCATGGATAAATCAAGTCATATATCCTTGATAGATTATCTTATTCATCATTCCCACCTCGATAGTCTATACCTAACTTCATAATAGCATCCTTATTCAAATTGAGGTCAATCCATATGGCCTCCAAAAGATAACAATGGTCATCCGCTTTTCTTTCCTGATTTGGTAATGATAACATGGATGTTCTGGAAGATATTGGTCATGTTCAACGTGAACTTCTTCTTAATAATTCCTTATTTACTTTTGTTGTTTATCTCAACAGTCACCTCAATGTTGGGATACCTCCCATACCTGGCGTCTCCCTTTCTGGGTATCGAGCCACCGGTCTTACATTTCACATTATTGAAGGTCACTTCCTTCATCCAATTTTTCCTGATTTCTTACTTTCTTGTCTCCTCAGTCTATCCGTGTCTCAATATTTATCCTTCGAACTATCTCAAAGTTTCCTCGAATCCTCCCAACTTAAAGGGGGTACAATATATGTATCTCTTATGCCTTCAACCATCAATTTTAACTCATGGTGGATCATCATCCTGACGATTACATACTTTTCTATTTCTATTGCTATGAGTCTTTAGGGTTTCCTCATACCCAACTCCCTTATCATTCCTCAAACTCTATTGCCTTTATATTCCTTTCCACTTCAGTTTCTTTTTATTTTCCTTTCTCTTATCATTATTTCACAAACCAATCACAATATAAGCATTGATTTCAAACATCCCGTCATTCTGGATTCGTGTCCTCAGAACGAATCTTGACAACTTTTACAACTTAGATTCATAATTTATCATACTTATCTGCCTTTATTCTGGCTCTAAAGCTTTTACACTATCTCCTTATCTTTGGGAATTACTTTCCCGAAAACAATTGACTGGACTTAAATCAGTTTATTCTAACCTCTGGCTCCGTGCCTTTCTTGGTCTTTCACCAACGGGTGGTCTCTCTCTTAGGAGGGTAAGTGACAAAAACGGTCTTTGGTGGTTCATCAATCATTTTGAATCTCAAATGATTCCTATATTTCCTTTAGCCAGGTTCTTGCCTCGGCTGGGTCAGCCTGTTCCTTGGAACTCTGAGAGCTTAGCGATTTAAAGGTCATGAAAGAATTTCACACCATATTGTTTCCTCAAGGTGGTGGTTGGGAATAAAATATAAGTTCTGTTTAGACAGGTTCATGAATTTCCGTATAGGAGTACCGTCTCGGATCTCCTTATCTCGCTCGACTTTCTGTTTCCTTAGTATGAAATATTTCATCCTACTCCCCATAATTGGGGTCATCTTTTAATTTAAAATCCTCATTTTCCACTCCATTATGTCATGGGTTCCTTCTGTCTTGATGGCGACCTCCCTGACTATCACGTTCAGGGTTTGCTCTAAATCTTATTCCTCAAACTATGGCTCTCATCTAAGTTCTCATCCTTACGCTCTTGAACTTTCGGAACCCAAATTCTATAGGAATACCTCATTATTCCCTTATCATCTTTCTCGATATTAATCTTTTATCTAATTGTTGGCTCTCTGCCTTCATTCATAACTTTTTCTGGCATAATATGATCTTTTCCGATAATTCGGGCTGTATTGCAATCTCAAACAGGTTTTCGGTACCGGCTCCGGTTACCTTCACTTCTATTTCCATTTTCTCAAAACCTCTTATAAACTCTCTCAAAGACATTATCATCTTGAGTCTCTCCTTTTTACTAAGGGCATCAGCCACTACATTGGCTTTCCCCGAATGATAAAGAATCTCATAATCGTAATCCTTGATTAGCTCTAACCACCTCATTTAGCGCATGTTGAGCTCTTTCTGCGTGAAAATGTACTAGAGCACTTATGGCTTAGGTAAATCTCGCACTTCTCTCCATACAAGTAGTGCCTCCAATCTTTAGGACAAAACTATTGCCACGAGCCCAAGCTCATGGGTGGGGATATCGAATTTTATATTCCCTTAATTGTCTTGACGCATACACGATTACCTTGATGTGCTGTATAAGAAGCACCTTAATTCCTTATGCGAAGCGTCACTACAGATCACAAAATCTCCTTTTCCATCCGGCAATGCCATCATAGGGGTCGTCACCAATCATTGCTTCAGTTCTTAAAAGCTGTCCTAGCATTTCTCTGTCAATTCGAACTTCTCAGTCTTATGAGTAAGCCGCGTTAACGGGGCTACTATCTTTACAACTTGAACGAACCTCCGGTAGTGACCGGCCAATCCTACCTCTGGTAGTCGACCAAACCATGGTCATCAATTCATCAGTGGTCCTTTATCCAATCCGGTCAGGATCCTCCATGGGATCCTCCTCAACAACTATCCCTTCTAGGACAACATCCTCAACCGCTAAATCCTCAATATCAACATCATCCGGTCCTGCGTTAGGACGCTCTATTGGATCCACAATCTGATCTCCAATAACTAATAAAACATCATCGTGTTGTTGCTCCTCAACCTCAGGGTTCGGAGTCCCGCTACCATCTACGATAACGAACTACGCTTCTATCACGATATTTATAAGGGTTCCCATAAGGGTTTTAATTGTCAGTACTACGTTAGGTAGCCCGACTATGAACTTGGCAAGAGTTCTTATTATCTGATGAACTTATTATCTTAACGTCACATCATCTCTGAGGTTTATAACGCTTAGCTCTGATACCATTTCTGTAACACCCCCAGATCTGGGGTCGGGGATCTGGGTCGTCACGAGTTCCACTTCCCTTAACAACACCCAATCTTATTAAACAATCAACTACTCTTTACTGTGACCCCACAATATACACACACACACCACAAGTTATAGTCTCAGAGATGAATATCCAAAAATAATCACAAGTCGTTTTATTCCACAATTAAGTCAATACACCTTAAAAAGGTTTCTGAATAAATTTACATTTCTTTGCCATTATTACAATTCATAATATACATAAGTCTGGTACATTACTAGTTGAAAACTTAGCCTATTGGTAATTTCTACCTCAGCTACAGCGGCCTGAACGCTTCCGGAAAGCTGCAGAACGTTTCCTATCTGCTTGTGAATTGGGAGCTTGGTCCTGTTCATCTTATCTATCTGATGTTGTGTGATGAAAGAAGAAAGCAAGGGTGAGCAGCAAGCCCACCAAAATAATATGTATAATGATTAACAATATATGAGCCTACTCATAATACTCATGAAAGTCTTGGTCAAAAGAAATGAACCAAGTTGATATCTTAATGCGATGAAGTCGCAAAATATTCAGTATATATATATATATATACTTTTCAAAATATGGGAAGTCCTCTTCCATGCATAATATACACAGAATTCCAGTGTATAACTATATAAAAATATCGTTGCAAGGTGATCTCATATATCTAACCTTGTCTCAACATTTTTCTGAAAATCTTTGTCATGCATAAGATAATCATTTACTAGATATAAGTTTAAAAGATGAAGTTACAAGATACTCCAATATACTTATATCTTTTCCAAATACTACTTGAACTACCACCGTTCAAGTTATAATTAATTTCAAAAGTTCATCACATAGATGAGACTATAAGACAAGATTTGAATAGATTAAATCTTTAAAATATTATCAAAATAAAATGAAGTTACGAGATACTTCATTTGATGTAAACATCATTTTGAAAACTTGACCCTGCCAACACCCAACAATCGCCCAACCGTAGCCTTTCTATCGAAGTGCTCTGGGTAGTGTTGCATGAATTATCCAATTGGATGATGAACTCATTACGGGAGTTTACCGCGCCAGGAAGACCACTTACGATGATCAGTCGTAGTAGTACAACCCCACCATTTTCTACATGTAGAGGAGAACCTGTCGGATTTACTTGTCAACCGAACACTGAACTCCTAAGGAATGGACCGCCTTAGCGGAACTTCCAGGCCATTTGGGCCAATATAATAAGGCTGGGCCGGCGCTACTCGACCACTTACGCCACTCCTAGTTCAGATGAAATCCATGACTCTGAAACGTAAAGCTCGTTTCCCCCTTTCCCCAAGTAGAAACTTGTTGATACGGCTCCACCAAGAAGTCGTACCTAGTTGGAAAGGAAAACTCACCGATATTTCCCAGGCGATGCCTGTTAATGGATTAACTTGTTCCAAGAATTTTACTTCCCGAATATTGGGTAAGTAATCAAAAACTCTTTTACCAAGACAGCAACCTTGTTGCGAATATAAAACACACCACCGAGCCGGATCCCCCAGGTTTTGAGCGAGTATTTAAATCCCCTTTTTAAAAGGAAGATCTTAAATATAAAATTAGTTTTGGGATCCGCTCTAACTTTTGAAAATCATTTTAAAGACTCGAAAACACTTTAAAGAGTGTTTGGAGTAAAACTGATTTAATGAAGTAAATCAGTCCCCAGTATATTTAGAAAATGTCTGAATATTATTATTTAAATAATATTCCCACAAAGAATTATCTTTATAAAAATAATTGAAGTAGAAGTATTAAAACTTATACTTGAAACAAGTATTAAATAATCAAAGACATACCTATACGAAAGTACTATCTTTATTTGAATAATCAAAAGTGAGTTTGATTATCGACACCTTATTCTTTAATAAAATAAAGAATATATCTCAGCAATTAATCGGAGTCATAGATCCTCAAATGAATATTCAAATAATATTCAATAAATAAAATAAGCTGAGTCATAAGCCCTCGAATGAATATTATAAATAATATTCATTAAATAAAATAAAGGAGTCATACATCCTCAAATGAATATCCAAGTAATATTCAATAAATAATATAAAGGAGTCATACGCCTTCGAATAATATTCGAAATAATATTCAATAATAAAATAAAGTTAAAGTTATCGAATAAACCTTATTCGATTAATAGTTTTGAAAACTATGACCATATATATATATAAGTATATATATATATATTTATATTTATATCCATATATACAAAATCTACTCGGGATCCTCGACTCCCGGTTTTAGAAAATATTTCCACCTTTGGATCCCTATACTAAGGGTATATGCAAATTACCGCTATCCTCTAGCATAGGTATTATCAACAATTATATATGGAAAGAATACGAAACAGGCATGCATATATATTCCATATCAGCATGCTTCAATATATCGCAAAATTTGCTAATTAACCAACATGCATCTATCACAAGATAATGCATATACATATATACATCACAACAACAGTATAACGGGTAGAAAACTTGCCTGAGCGACTTGGGGTGATAAAAGGCTCGGGACGAGTCTGGTAACCTATAAACAACAAGTAAGTTGGAATTAAACCAAAATTACTTGTAAATCTATACTTTAACTAACTTAGACTCTAACGCTTGTTTTGCGCTCACTGATTTGCTTAAGTCACTCGGGTACCCGCGGCTCCACCATTTTTAATAATTTAACCTTTACGAGTTTTAAAGCGATTCCTTCGTGAGTGTCTTACCAACTGCCTAACACACTTACCATAAATGTTTCATACATTAATTAACCCTTTTTGGTCTTTAACCTATGTTTCAAAGTAAGGCGAGGGAAAAAGTTTCGTTCACGAAACGCCGTTACTTGAAACGGTCGTTTCTCCTAAACCGTGCATCGGAATCGAACGAACTACATATCAAAACGAAGCTCGTAACATGAGCTATCTAAACATGGCAGTGGTCATAATCTAGCAGGGGGTTCTCGGGTCCTAATGCTATGCACAAAAACAGTCCAAAGAAAATCGGACGTTACGACGGCTATGTTTACGCGATTTCCCAATTTTTAACCATTCAAAACCAACCACAAACCAACCTCAAATCCAACCTACAACCAACATCCATCCTCATCACATCATAACAACCCCAACAAATCCACATTAACCATTTATACTTATTCCTCACATGAACTAAAAGCTTTACTTTGGTTCTTTAACTAATTACCAAGATTTACCACTCCAACAATGCAACAAAACCAACTAATCTCTACAAACTCAACCAAACTTCAACCAATCAAGCATCATGCTTCACATATGCTATATCAAACACATTCAATCCTAATTACTCAAAACTAAAGCTAGGGTTTGAAGTTTATACCTTTCTTGGAGAGTGGAGAATCAAGAGAATGGCTTGGAATCACCTTTAAAGCCCTTATCCAAGCTTAATCTAAACAAAACTTCAAGAACACAAATTTTAGTTCTTGAAAACACTATTCACCATCTTCTTTCATGATTTATAGAAAAAGATTGGCTTGGAATTAGAAGCTTAAACTTATAGGAAGTATGTAACTATCCATGGGGAAGCTTAGATAATTACCTTGCTAAATAGTAAGTGGAGGAGCTTGGACTTTCATTTTTTAAGAAAACCACCCGAGAGCATGAAGAAGAAGAAGAGAGAATTTTGTGTTTTGGCTTGATTTGCTTTTGGTTGGTTGATTTTTGTTGTTTGTTTTAGTGAATTACCTAGTTGCCCTTGGTTTTGTGTGGTTAAAAAGTCACCACATCTCCTTCCTTTCTTGTCATGCCTATGTCACCTTGCACATGTCATAATGCTCCCACTTGTCCACACCTTGTGGTTTGATGATGTCACAATCCCTGGCTTCTTGTACAAGCTTGTCTCTTGGTCACTTATTTGTTTTACGGTTCGCTTATCTTTCGTTCTCGTTTATCGTTTGAGGGATCATACCCGGGATCTTATTACTTAGGTTCCCTTAACCTTTCTCAATATATTGTATTCCTTTTATGATCCTCTCTTATAATCCTTTAATTTAAATCCTTTTTATCCTGTTACCTTATACTCAATTCTCTCCGTATCTAGTGGATTTCCGGGAAAAACCAAAGTGTTCAGAATTGGATTCTGACGATCTTTACATACACTTATATACCACATAGAGTACTAATAATATCTCATAAGATCAATAACAGAACCCCTACATAGCGTGGCATGAAAAGTTTTCTCATTCAGCAAAAACACTATTCATAAGGGTTTCAAAAATTTCTCAAAAATTGGGGTTATTACAATCACTATCAGTTTTGTTTCTGAATACCCACTTTGTACTAACAACAGATCTATTCTTTGGTCTTGGCACTAGGGTCCAAACTTTGTTTCTTTCAAATTTATTTAACTCTTCTTGTATTGCTTACACCCAATCAGCATCTTGAAGAGCTTCTTCCACTTTCTTTGGCTCAGTCTGAGAAAGAAAAGAGTTGAAAAAACATTTATTTGAAGTAGCTGTTCTAGTTCTGACACCTGCATCAGGATTTCCAATTATCAAATCAGATGTATGTGATTTAGTCCACTTCCTTGCAGATGGAAGGTTCTCTCTAGAACTGGATGCTCCCCCATGATCCATGCTGTCTTCATTTTCATTTTCTGATGTTCCCCCTGAAACTATGCTCTCTGAGTTGGATTCTTCAGAATTTAGATTTTCAGAACTATCAGAACTTGGCTTATCAGAACTTGACGAATCAGAACTTGAAGAGCCAGATTTATATTATGATGCTTCTTGAGATGCGGTAACATCTTGAGTATGCTCCCCCTGCATAGGTGCATCTTCCTTTGGCGTAGTCACCACAGTTTCAATAACATCAGAGTTTAATCCATCAGAGTTTGCAGTATCAGGACTTAGATTGACAGGATTATCAGTATCAGAATTTGAGTCTTCATTTTCAAATCTCAGCTGATCATGATCAATAAAATCTTCAAGTCCAGTAATCTTCTTGTCATCAAAAGAGACATTGATAGATTCCATGACCACTCTTTTTCTCAAGTTATAAACTCTGAAGGCTTTTGTGGAAAGTGGATATCCAACAAAAATTCCTTCATCAGCTTTTAAATCAAATTTAGATAGTTGTTCAGGATGAGTCTTAAGAACAAAACACTTGCATCCAAATACATGAAAATACTTCAGATTTGGCTTCTTTTTCTTCACCATCTCATATGGTGTTTTTCCTTGCTTGTTAATGAGTGTTGCATTTTGAGTAAAATAAGCAGTCTGCACAGCTGCAGCCCAGAAATAGGTTGGAAGCATTGCTTCATCAAGCATTGTACGTGCAGCTTCAATGAGAGTTCTATTCTTCCTTTCAACAACTCCATTTTGTTGTGGAGTTCCAGGAGCAGAGAATTCCTGCTTGATTCCATGGTTTTTGCAGAACTCTTCCATTATCAAATTCTTGAATTCAGTACCATTATCACTCCTTATTGTCTTCACAGAATCTTTGACCAATTTATCCAGTTGCTTGACATGATCAATCAGGATAGATGCAGTTTCATTTTTTGTGTGCAAGAAATACACCCATGTGTATCTGGTGAACTCATCCACTATGACCAAAACATATTTCTTCTTTGCAATAGACATGACATTTACTGGACCAAATAGATCAACATGTAGTAGGTGATAAGGCTCAAGAATTGATGATTCAGTCTTGCTCTTGAATGAGGATTTTCTTTGTTTAGCCTTCTGACAAGAATCACAAAGGCCATCAGGAGCAAATACTGACTTTGGCAGTCCTCTCACAAATTCTTTCTTGACTAGTTCATTTATATTGTTGAAATTTAAATGAGAGAGCTTCTTGTGCCAATTCCAGCTTTCTTCAATTGATGCTCTACTCATCAGACAGATTGCAGAACCATCAGTACTTGTTGAAAGCTTAACCTTATAAATGTTACCACGCCTGTATCCTTTCAGAACAACTTTGCCTTTAGATTTACTTACAACTTCACAGTGTTCTTCAAAGAAATCAACATGATAACCTCTGTCACATATTTGACTTATACTCAGCAGATTGTGTTTAAGTCCTGAGACCAGAGCTACTTCTTTAATGATGACATTCCCAAGTTTGATGTTGCCATATCCCAATGTTTTTCCAATATTGCCATCTCCATAAGAAACACTTGGGCCAGCTTTCTCCACAAAGTCTGATAGCAGGGCTTTATTCCCAGTCATATATCCTGAACATCCACTGTCCAGAACTAGGATATTTTTCCTGTTGCCCCTTGATTCAGCAGCTTCAGAACTGCTTTCAGCACTTGCCTTATCAGCATTTGCCATCAAGGCATAATTCTCCTCACTTTCAGAATCTAAGGTGTCTGTCCAGTTTTTCTTCTTTGTGACAAGAGCCTTGCCTTTGTCACTCTTTACTTTCTTCCAATCAGGAGATATGTGGCCTTTCTCACCACAGTTGTAGCATTTAACATTTGTATAATCTCCTCTGTCAGACTTTCCTCCTCTGCTTTCAGATCTTCTGAAATTCTTCTTATCAGAACTTGTGCCTTTACTGGAAAACATCTTTCCCTTCCTGAACTTTCTGTATGCAATCTTTGTGATCCCTTTCACCATAAGAGCACACAGCTTCATCATCTCCTCATCAGCATCCGTCTCAGTCAAACTTTCAGATTCCGAGTCATCATCACTTTCAGAACTTGATGATTCAGTATCAGACTTTGTGAAAAGAGCTTTACCCTTGTCTTTCCTTGAGGTAGCTGCCTTGGGGGATTCTTCTTCAACCTTTAGAGCAACTGTCCTTGACTTTCCACCTTTCCTCTTGCTTCTTTGTTCCATCTCAAGTTCATGAGTCTTGAGCATTCCATAAATTTCATCAAGAGTTGTTTCATCAAGATTGTAGTTGTCTCTTATTGTTGTTGCCTTCAAATCCCAGCATTCAGGAAGAGCTAACAGGAATTTAAGGTTTGAATCTTCAAGATCATACTCCTTATTAACCAGTGACAAATCATTCAAGAGTTTGACAAATATATCATATAAATCAGTTAATGACTCATAGCCTTTGAGTCAAAGTGTTCATACTCTTGAGTGAGTATTGTCTTCCTGTTCTTCTTAATTGTATCAGTTCCCTGACACCTTGTTTCCAGAGCATCCCATATCTCCTTTGCAGTCTTGCAGTTGATTACCCTGTTTAACATTACATTATCAATGGCATTATGCAGTAAGTGCCGTACCTTAGCATCCTTAGCAATTGATGCGATATCTTCAGCAGTGTAATCACTCTTCTCCTTTGGTACAGTCTTTGTTGCTTCACCTGCAACTGCAACAGCGAGCTTGGTTGGTTTGTGAGGTCCTTCCTTGATTCTATCAAAATATTCTGGATCTGTAGCTTCCAGAAACATGGTCATCCTCACCTTCCATATGGCATATTCAGATGGTCTTAATATGGGAACTCTGATGGTCTCATACCGACTTTGAATTTGTGTCTTTGGAGGTTCTTCAGTTTTGGTGGGCTTAGTTGGAGTTTCTGTGTCAGACATGATTGTGTTTGGATCTTAAACTGTTTGTGTGTTAACAGATAAGCTCTGATACCACTTGTTAGGTCACACACACACACTGTAGAGGGGGTGAATACAGTGTATAGTACAATCAAATCGAACTTTAATAACTCAAGTAACAAAAAACAAACTTTATTGAAACAATAAACTCTGTTACAATATGGAACTGTTATCTCTCAGTGATGAACAAATATCACGAGAGTTGCTAGGGTTACAATGAATAATCTTCTCGAATATGATAACACTTTTAGTGTAAACCCTATGTCTGTATTTATATACTACACAGTTACAAGATAATCGCTAATTGATATGGAATATAATTCTGCTTCCTAAAATATATCAATCAGATATCTTTTCTTCCAAGTATTCTATTCTTCATAGAATTCCTTCTTCATGCATATCTCTTGTTATGTTTATCTCGATCTTCTTTCCTTTAATCAACTGTTGTCCTTATCTGAATGTCCTTCAGTACTTAAGTTCTGATATCTATCTTCTGATGATTATCTCCTGATAATATAAGTACTGATATCCTTAAGTCCTGACTTCCAGTAAGTATTGATTTATCCTGTTTAAGTAGGATCTGAAAACTAAACATAAATCATATTAGCCATGACATTATCAAATATATCTAATAATAATTAATTGAAATATATTTCTTCCGACCCATTTTTTACGCGCCTTTTTAAAAGCGGGTGATGATAAAAAATAACATATTTTTTAAAATTAATGACCTAAATATGAAATTTGAAAAATACGGCTATAAATATCAACGAGATACGCTTTCTCATATTAGATATTTGAAATACGACGTCTAAGACCGGGTATTTGTCATATTTTTTTATTTTTTTAAAATTAAAATACGCTTTCTGATGTTGGATATACGAGATACGATTTCACATTCTCATATAGGGTATTTTAACCAATCTTTTTTTTTTAATTTTTCAAAAAATATATTTTTATACAAGAAAATAAGAAAATATTTTTTTTAAATACCTGACCGGTAAAAATGGTCAAAATATTGAAAATATGTATTATAAAAAAATTGTTATTTTTATCATTTTTCCATCAAAAGCTTTATTGTTAGCTTAAACTGTCCTTTCAAAACCCTATCACCCCCACCCTCCTCGATTTCAAATTTACATTGTCTCTTTTTCCTCCTGGTAAATTTTCTTTCTTTTTCTTGATAATACCTGCTTTATATGTTTTGATTCATTCTTTCAAGTTTTCTTTTTATATTCAATTGTGTTTTTTAATTAGTGACCTTTTCTTGGTATATAATTAGTGATTCAAAGTTGTGATTTTTATTCTTTTGATATGATTTCAGTAACTGGGTTGTTTGTAGTTTTTGTTGGTGGGCTTTGTTTTGATGGGAATTGAGTTCTTGAAATTGGATTAGGTTCTTTTTGTTAAAAAGACTATTTTTTGGGTGTTTGATTGTTTTCTAGTGTTATAACAAAGAATAGTGAGCGACTACTGGGTGATTTTGTCAAGGTTGTTACAATGTGAGCTAGTTTTTTTTAGACCTCGTAGTACCACAAATGCACGATTGTCAAACTTTTGCCCGGTTCTACAGTTTTGTTGTTTTTGCTGAGAAGTATGTTGAATATTTATTTAATCAAGTCATATTATCAGGAGTGTCTTTGTGAGCTAACTATTCTAAAGGACTTCATTTTGTTAATACGAGGAGATATTGAAAATGCCAAGTGTGTTATAAATTATTTGTGTTTGTTAGCATGTGATGTACGAGGTTGATAATGAGATTGTTTTGGGTATTTGTAAACTAGTAATGGCTTATAGATGAGTTATGTGATTGTGATTTGCTAACTGCAATCCCTTCTCGCTACACCTATAAAAAAGATATTGAATTAGAGAAGAAGATTGCATACATGAATAGACAGGAAAAATGTGAATTGAACAATAGCAATAATAGTGATGTATTAATAAATGTTCTTGCTCTTCACTCGAGTTTTTAATTTTTTTTCTTATTCAATCCGCCAAGTAATCTAAGTTAGATGGATCCTTACTTTCAATTTAACGAATTCAAAGTCGATCTTACTATTAAGGAATCAAATTTGTGAATCGAATATCGAATTGGTTGTAATATGCTTTGAATCTTCATTTACAGGGTCTTACGAAGTCATACCTGGAAAGTTCTTTATTTTGAAATCTCTGCTTGAGAAGTTGAATACATCATGTCAGAACCAGATCTTCAAATAACTAAAGTTGAGGTGTGTTTTTCTGTTTTATAAATTTTTATGCAGAAATTTATCTTTCAACTGTCCTCTAATTTCAGTTTGACCCCTATATAACTTTCATACACCTAACTTTTAAATATATAAATTTACTACAGCGGCTTTCTTATCCAATGGGTTCTCTTTGCCACATTTTTCTAGTTAATCTTACTAACCTACTGATTTACTACTCACCTCAATATTGGGGAGGTTGATTTGCAAATAAGGTTAGTTTATATATGGTTATGAGGGTCATATCCATATTATGTACTGTTTCACGTAACTCATGTATTTAGCAGCTACTTTGGTATTATGTGTTCTGTTTTCAAATAGTGCGTTTAGGCAATTTGATACTGCTTCTTTACTTTGTGGTATGACATTTCTCTTATCCCGTGTATATACCTTTTTTATCTAAAGCTTTTCTCATGACATTTTCAGGAGGAGGAGCCTTATGTATGGATTCAAACTGCAGATGGCTCAATTCATGAAGTTGAAAAGGAAGTTGCCAGTTTTTGTCCTTTAATATGTCATAAAATAGAGTCAGGAGTTGGGTATTCGAAGAACTATCCCATAGCTTTACCTCCAAGAGTTAATCCCGCCATGCTGAGTTTAATATTTGATTATTGCCAATTTCACCATGTAGCTGGCCATTCAAACAAGGCAATCAAAGTTTCTTTTAGCATCTTAAATTTATTTCTTTGAATTACAAGGCAATTTATTTTTCCTCTCAAGAGAGAGTTCAAGTAGAGTTACTACTTACTAGAACTACTTACGTCGGATAACTTCATTAGAATTTTAACAACCACAGAGCTGGAATTGATATTCAATTTTATTTTGCACAGGAGCGAAGGGCTTTTGATGAGAAGTTCAGCCGTATGGACACAAAAAGGCTCTGTGAGTTGACATCGGCTGCTGACAGTCTGAATTTTAAAGCATTGGTTGATCTTACCAGTCGTGCACTTGCACGGATGATTGAAGGAAAAACTCCTGATGAGATTCGTGAGACATTTCATTTACCCGATGATCTTACAGAGGTCTTTATTTCTTGCAACTAGTAGGCTTAATATGAGTTTTCTTGTTGAAACGCATATATTACATCTTTAATAGTATAATGACAAATTTCAACTGTCAGGAAGAAAAGCTGGAGCCTCTGAAAAACACAAGTGATGATCCACGTATCCGGCTTTTAAATAGATTGTATGCAAAAAAGAGGAAAGAACTACTAGAGAGACAAAAATTAAAGGTGAAATGATTTCAAGCCCAGATTCAGAATTCATGATATATATGTACCCTTTCGTATTTTATTTTATTTTTCTTTTTTGTTTCGAGTAGAACGAGACGGAAGTAGAGCAAGAAGATGATCGTTCAGTTGATGACCTATTGTCTTTTATTAATGGAAAAGATGGAGGTATTTTGACACTTTTACATGTTTCTTGTATGGATATATTGTATGTACTATGTAGCTGATTTGTTTGCACTTGGCCCCTTCTTTTGTTTTTCTAATGAGCGTCTTCAGTCTTGATCTTTATGCATTTTAAAGCGTTCTTATTTCTGAGAAATGTGTCTATAATCTTTGCTTGATCTTCCTTAAAGTTAGTAGTGGTATTACAGATTCCAAGGAGGTTCGAAGTTCTAAGAACAAAAAAAAGAGTCGTAAGAAGAAGAACCCACCAAAGAATCTCCCTCCCAGCTGCAGTTCTTCAAATGGAAATGCTTCTTCAAACACTGGAAATAGGTTAGCACTTGAAGATGAGTTCGATGACGGTGACATAGATGATGAGATAGATCCTGCATTGAAAGAAAAACTTGATAGGTTGGCATGATAAACCTTTTATAAATTTATGATTGCACCATTATACCCACAAATGCATACAACTCCGAGCTCGGCCAAATCTCTATGACTTCTGTGTTTCAGAGGAGGTTTTACTTTTCTACTATTATTTTTTTTATTTCTATTGTGACCTTTAGATTCTATTTTTCTATATATATATGTGTGTGTGTGTGTGAATGTGAACATGAACTAACACTACATTTTCAACCTCTACCAACGTACATAGGGCGCTTTCCCAGGGAGGGAGTTTCCACTGAATCTTTGTCTATGAGGACCATATGTTATATTGTAATTGTACAAAATATGATAACTAATTCTTGTTTGAGTTTTCATAGCAAAGGTTTACATTTTCAATCATTCTTGTAAATTTTTGGATTTTTTTTCTCGATAATATGAAGTAGGAAGTATATTTCCTTTACACCAAAGTGACTTCAGCTTCTTTATGACTTCCTGTATACTTCAACTTGTACCACACTGCCATTTCATATTGGTTTTACGCATTGCTTTATATATATTCGGTCTTTTGTGATACTTATAATTACTATTTTTCTTTTTTATTCTTTCTACCCTGCATAGGGAAGTAGAAGATTTTGCTCGGAGATTGAATTCAGACTGGCCTGAGAGGATGCAGGAGATATTATCTTCAGGCCAGGAACGGAGACCAGGTCCAGTATCTTCAACGGCAATAGATCCTTCAATTAATGTGCAAGTATGTGATCCCATTTGTCTTCATTTCTTTAATTTTATTTTCTGTTATTATTATGCTGCACAACTGAGACATATTCTGAGAATATAAAAAAGGTTGTACTTTTCCTTTGTGCCTATGAAGGCCTTCTCCTTAAGATGTCCACGACAATGGAGTGGAATAACGTTATCCATGTACCTGTATACTGATAGACTTCTCTTGTAGACTTAATGGCACTTCGTTATTATTTGCTGAACAAAACCTAGATATAATTGCAGTACTGAAATTTGTGTTTTTAATGGACAGGAATAGACCATAATCATACATGGAGACCTCTTCAAAGTGGCTTCTAGTCAACACCTTAACCATTCGTTACAACGAAAACATGGATCTGGGTGCAAATGTAAATTAGACTGATGGCTGTGTTTCTTTATGTGTTCCAAGTGACTGCAATTTTGATTTATGAAGGGGAAACTCCTATTTTAGACAAGAATATAACAAAATGTGCAGTTACATGCCAAGGCCTTTTGTGAATTATGAGCAAATCATTTTGTAAATTTTAAATTTATGTGCAAGTCAGATGGTGGCATCTATAAGAAAATAATCTGTAGTGGTCACAAACACTATAAGATCGTGCTCAGTTTGGCTTTGGCTCTTCTTTCTGCTATATTTGTTGTCTATCTTACCTGCTTAAAACAAGTTCTGGAGCTTGTAAAATTTTAAATATGTATATTAAGTTATTAACGAACTCAAATGCTACAGGCGATTTTTCTCTTAATTATTAATAACTTTTTGTTTTCTGAGTGCACAGGTAAAGAAATACATCAGCATATTAAAAAGGAACATGTAAGAATCTGTAAGACTGGAACCACTGAACTTAAATGCAATTTCATGTATTAATCTGTTCACTACTAGTATATATATACCTAGTTATAAGCAGGTGTTACATGACTAAATGTAACAGCAGCCTAGCATTACATTTTTGACTTGGCTATTATATGTATCCGGGTAAACTATTTGAGTTTCATATCATACAAGTTAAAACTTCCATGTTACAGATTTTATTTACTGGTAGGACTCTTGATGGACATGTGGGCAATGCCTCTCCGGTCCTCCTCTGGTCCATAAGTTCTTAAGTTCACCCCTTTTCTTTCCCATGGTCAAGAGTGTGCCTGCATGGCGCACACAACATTAGGAACAAAAGAAACTTGACAATGAATAAACTACAGTTCTGGCATTTCAATTAGCTATTGCAATATGTAAGATTTTGCTACTGAGCATGAAATGCCTGTATAATTGGGTTGCCCGAGAACATACCAAGCATAAAAGGAACAATGTAAAGCAAAGCTGGTTGACCATGTCCATCCATCAGGTTCAGTGCTACGTAAGTTACAAGGAGGCCTGCAGTTTATCAGCTCGTACATCATTGTACTAAAATCGTGCATGTAAGCACTTATAATCCACACATCGCTAAGTCATGTAATCATGTTAAAGGAAAATACACTCAGTCATTGTAAGAGCTGAATGTTTGAAATAAACTATATCTACATATTGAGGATCTAGTCATCTAGAGACCAATTCTATAACCTTCAATCCTTCACCAGTTTATGTCTGATGCTATGTAGTTCTCTAAGTAGCATCATAGTTTATTAAAGGAATCTGATTTGTATCACCATAAGAAATGTTTGTCATACCTAAACCATAAGCCATCATCGCCCAAATAAAGTATCCATTTCGAATTTTCTTTTTGGATAGCCAATCAAACCTGCAAATGCAGAATATAACTTAACTAACACCCGCAGCTATAGCATTTTTTAACCATAGAACAGATATCTTTTAAAACCAGCTCCCTTTTGAAAACTGTGTAATATATCCGGTAGAAGCAATAAAGGGATGATAATGTAAACAGTTTGAAGAGGATTTAGAAGAATGAATAGATTTAATTTATGAAAGCCACTTTACCACGAGGCTACGAATACACATAGATAATAATTTATAATTAGCATAAACATGCCCAAACCTTAAAGAAAATGCTACTAGCAGTCCTGGTAGAATAATATCACCAAACCCAATGATACTGTAGCCGCCCCAGGGATCAAACATCCGTGGAATCTTTAAAAGCATCGGAATGCCATCTTCCCCACTATTATCACCGCGAGCCACCTGTGTTGAAAAAATGAGGAATCATTGTCATAAGGAATTAACAGCAGCAATTTTTTCATGGGCTAGTTATCAAAGAAACTATAAAACTCACCACTATCATAACACTTTCATGGAAACACCACTTTGAAACAAACACCCAGAAAATGTCGTACAAGAATGCGCAACTGAGAAGGACTGTTCCGACCTAATTACATCGAAGAAGAAAATGAAATCAAGTCAACATGAACATAATTTACACCAATATGATCAGATACATAAATTAGGAAGCAAATAACTTTTCTTTATATATATCAACTATCTAAATGTTCAACTCAACTGTAAAAATTTAAACTGTATCATGTTCTGTTATATCCCGAATGCACCAATTTGGTGTAAATTTTACACTAAATTGGTGTAAAAATCACACTAAAATTTAGATCATCTCCAACCCATCTACACCAAACATCACACTAAAAAGGAACCTTTTTTGTTTTGGAAGCATATTCTTCTTCTTTTTTGGGTACAAAAGGAATGATTTGTTTTGGTTAAAGGATATAAGGATAGTAGTGGAATGTTGAAATATTCTAAAAATTTTGGTGCAACACCAAATTTGGTGCAATTTTTGGTGTCACGCCAAAATGGTGTGACTTTTAGAGTTGGGTTGGAGTAAACTTTTACATTAAAATGGTGTAAAAGTATGTTTTTAGAGTTCCATTGGAGATGGTCTTAGGACACGTACATATGCAAGAACAATGAAGGTAAAACACTTCTTACAGATATCTTAGTAGCCAACTCTGGGTTGCAGAGAAAAAGTTTAGAAGCTAACCTTGAGATTAGGTACTCGAATTATTTGAAGGACTGTTATGATCAGCGCAATACCCTGATTGTAAAGGAAAAACAACCAAAAACATTAATGTTGAAAGCTCTATCAACTTCGTAGTAGTAAACATCCATAACTGTGTCACTGTCAACGTATATATAATCCAGTTTATATAGAATAAGCATAGAATCAGAGTTGGAAAATCTTGCATACATTACGAATGACCCTACTATTTTCTGGCAAGACAATAATAAAAGAAAAAAAGAAGTGGAATTACATTCCTTGCTACACGTATTCAATCAGATACCCGAGTCAGATTATAGGTAATTTATACTAGTAGATCTGATGACAGCCTAAATGTTGTACCGGCGACATCCTAAATTTGTAAATCACTTGAGGCTCTTAAACATGTTGCGCACATTGTGTAGTGATGGAAGAAGGTTCCTACAGTGGCTAAAATAATTAAGTGACACCCAGCTCATAGTACATTATATCCTACTTCAGACATGATATGGCAACACACCTATCATTTTAAGTAAGAATGGATAGATTTTTCTACTTCTCCATTCGGCTTAACAAATGTGGCCTGATTTTATAAATGATGGGGAAACAAAAGGACAGGAAGCTGATTAATAACTTTCATTATCGTTTAACATTTACATTAACTGCTGTATGAACTAATCCTCAGGTTGGTCAGGTAGCTTAAGGTAGTTGAACAGAGCTACTTTATGGGTGTTAAAGATTTCAGAGTCAACCAACTATAAAATGAAGAAAAACTAAGGATTCTTTTTCTACTTTCTGTAGAACTGGCAGAGCAGTATTCTTATTCAGGTGGTTTGATGCTTCAACATTTGTGGCAGGCCTTTAGAGAATCCATATTTGTCTGGGACAAAAAAAAACTGAAAAATAAATATGCAAGAGAATGTAGAATTTCTCACTAGGATATCTTGACCTATCCAAGCCAAGGAACCTTGGCGGAAAACTGCCCACACAACAGCAAAAGCTATGCAGAATGGAAAAACACCAACTGTCAAATATGAGACAGCACCCAGCAAGGGTACTTTGAGAAACGATTCCCCAGCATGTACGAACAATCTGAAACTGTACATATTTGAATAGTTAGCCAGTTTCTGACAAACATGTAAGCTTCTCATAAAAGGAAGCTTATCTTCTGTTTAGTACAGTTATATTTAACAGCAGATAAACAAGAGGAAAGCATTATTATGGCATTAACCAGTTACCCTATTTCTCAAAGCTTAGTCTTTAATACATCAAAGTCTTATATACAAGGAGGAAGATAAATCAGTTTCCTGGACAAGCACATTATTTAAAGAGTTAAATAGATTTAAATGGGAAAAATCTAAGAACACACTGAAAAGCCATCACAAATGATCAAGAATTAGAGCACAGGTTTTCTTGGAATCTTATAGAGATGCTTCCACTAGAATCAATGCGTACAAACACATAACACATGAGCAGGAGAGCAAAAAATGTAAGGAATCACAGTTTACGTACCATGATAACAATGCCACCAGACAAGTTTGCAGACCCTGCAAATACATTGAGAAAACAGAATCTATTCAATCAAAACATAAGAGATAGTCTATTAATTATTTAATTTCAATCATTACATTTACATATTTTTTAAGTAAAGCCGCTGCACTCAAACTTGGTTTGCTAAATCCATACTTTAAAAAGATTTTAAGATTGCAAAGGTTCTGGCGAAGGAAATTGATATATCAGCCCTAGTTAGTCACACGATTTGCCGAATTTCATGCTCAAACTCTATGGTTCGTTGAAGGTCCAACTGATATTTTATTTCAACACTAAGCTTTTAGTACTGAAGTCCAAATCAAAATACTGCTATGGTACTACTACCAGGGAGCTCTAAAAGAATAAAATTTGCTTTCAAGATTACGAATAAGTTCTCTTGCCAGTACAGTTCCTTGAAAAATCATTTCTCCGCTTCAGTAACCATTTCAGTAATTCGAATATCAAATAATTAGGCTGTCCAAATGGGGTTCCGGATTTAATTTAAACACGCTCAAGCTATCCATTGATTTGAATTCTAATAAACTTAATTCTAGAAGCCGAATACAATAGTTTGCAAATAGGTGGCAACATAAAGCTCTTGTTCAACTATGGTCATAGTTCGTAACAATTACAACTAATCTCCAATGCTGAATCTATACTCTTTATTAACAAGGAAAACCCCTTTTTGGTGGAACATACTAATACCAAATTATCAAATTTTGGTTATCCTTATATATTTAAATTAATAGGTTCCACCCCAAACTTGGGATTAAATTAAGAGCAGTAGTGCTAGGTACCCCTAAATATTTTCCCCAAAATTTTCCCAAATGACATGTGGTAATTTTTTATTTGTGGGCATATATGTATACACGCCGGGTCCTACCTTATTTTTTATAAAACTTAGTAACCACTCGCATGACACATTAGCATTTGGGGAAATTTTGGGAAAATTTTTGGGGTACCTAACATTTTTCTTAAATTAATAGGTTTAACTCCAAACTCGGGTTCGAATCTCTGCAACTACATAATTATACACGATTTTTTTATTTAAATTCACTTCTTTGGTTTCACCTTAGGTATGATCTCATGTAACTACATAACTAAATAATATTTATTTATTATTGACTTTCATCTTAAAAGCTCAGCTCTACCATTACATATTTAAATAGTACTTATTAATTATTTTTATTCTCAGTAATTTAATAAATTTAATATTTTAATATTAATAGATTCAATAATATAATCAGCTAGTATGTCTAAATGATGCAAGTAAGAATACGATGGACTTGGACTATGGTAGTATTCGCACCTCCACGCCACCAATGCAAAAGAGAACCACCAAAATCTCAATGAACCAATACGACATCAATTTGTAAAGCAAAACCAAAAAGCAGGATGCAACCACAACAAACAGAATCGCTGACGTTGTGGTAATATCAACCACACCACTGAAATTGTTCCCTTCCCCCTCCATGCTTACAAAATCATCTGAGGAATCCTATAAGAACGTAGAAAATATCTTATTCAGGCAGGTGAAGACTATTCTTCTCCAATACGTGATCATTCTATCCTAAAGGTTGATCAGATGTATTATATTATGTGACCTTTAAAAGTTTTTCCTGCTCAAGGGCTTCTTCTTTGGCACTCCATGCAGACCAATAAGATGCACACAAGATCGTGCCAACAGCCATAAGCCATAGGAATACTTCAGCCACATCAACCAGTGGGCGCTGCGGAGAATAAAGCTGCACGGAAACTGAAGAGGAAATTTGTAAGTGACAGCACACAGCAGGGAAATTTTTAGATCACCTATAAACTGGAAGAAATATGTCTGCAACCCGAAGCAATAAGAGACCAAGATGAAAAGAAAATAATCACAAGAAACAAAGGAGACTTAAATCATCACATAAGACAAACTATATAGTTATAGAAGTCTGTAATATGTCTTACCACTATGGTTTTGCTTTATACTTTCTACCAGGCTTGCCCCAGCATCTTGTGGGAGCATAACAGCAGGAATGCCAATCTCAATATATGTCTCATTGGCTTCACACACCATTTTGAAAAGTTCTGCCCATAAATTCAAATCAAATGAGCTAGTTAATACTTAATATGCAGTGTGCAGCCAAAAAAATCAGCAATATATACTTAAATCTTTACGATCAAATAAATTATGCAAAACAATCTTACAAGTAACTTATTGGAATGTATAGATGATTAGACTTACCTGTCTGGTTGTTTATGATGATGATGGCTGATGCACCAGCAGCTTCAGCAACATTTGCCTTGGATGTGAAACTGCAGTTACCCCGGTGTACTAGAATGACTTCACCTGTAAGCTACCATACAAGAAAAGAGACCATGAACATTGAACTCAGATCTTACTGTCAAGACACCTGCTTTACTTGCAAGCGATATTGCTATATGTGCATAAAT
Source organism: Apium graveolens (assembly GCF_009905375.1). Lineage (NCBI taxonomy): Eukaryota > Viridiplantae > Streptophyta > Magnoliopsida > Apiales > Apiaceae > Apium > Apium graveolens. The sequence goes on from NC_133652.1 coordinate 88,942,897, forward strand.
ATGTACAGGTAAAAACATATAAGCAATGGATACCTTATTCTTCGGTTTACTGCAACAATCAGGAGGGTCTGCAAAGGCAACTCTAGTTTGGCTTGCTTTCCTCTCTTTTGATTCTAAGGTGGGACCAAATCGAGCACCAACACCAACAAACTCATCTGCTTCTTGACCATCAATCCACGTTGGAACTTTTACCTATGCGCGAAAAACAAAAGTAACCTAACATAAACACATAGACTAGCATACCATCTAGATATTGGACAAAGGAAACTATAATTTTAATCTTAGAATGGAAGAACTAATTAATCCTACTATGAGTAAACTTGTTTAATTGGCACCAGGTTCTAAAAGATGTAAGAGAATTTCACTTTCTCTTCTAACCTTGGATATATAGACTGCCATACCATTTATTTGATAGAGACACGAACAGTCAGTACAGATGGAACATTAATTATCTACACTCAACATAGAAGTGAACTCATACAAGTACAAAAATAAGGTATACAAATCTTTGATCAAATTCAAGAACTAAAGTTAAAACTACATATTCAAGTTAAGAGAATTTCTAAACACACACACTACCAAGAACAACAAAACTCCAAAATATCTCTAGAGTAATTTCCATATCTGTTGGATCTGATTAAAAAAATCTAAATTTTCCTTCATTACCACTTAATCCTCATATCTCACCACCACAAAAACAATTCAAACTCCAAAATTACAACCTCTACACACATGAAAGTGTAATAACATCACTCTCAGCAACACAACACACACCCACCAGTAACAAGATGAAATATTTTCAACCCAACTAAATCCAAAATAACAAAACTACAAATAAGCTTAAAAAATCAAACTTTCTTCCACCAACACTTCACTATCATACTCAACCAAATAATTCACAGAAAATTAAACAAAAAAGAACCAAGAAGAGGAAAATTAGGGATTTTACCAGAACAAAATTGTTCTCACAACCAGGCTTCTTTGGAGCTACATCATCTTGATGAACAATATCACCAGCAAACACCTGTGAACAAAATAACACAAAAGCTAGAGCAAACCAAGCTCTCTTGGGCTCCATTAAAATCTAGGGTTCTTGTTCTTTTTTTTTATTATTCTTTCTTTATTGTAGTATTGACTTGTACCCAGTTCAGAAAAACAAATAGAATATAGATAGTACATGAAAACTGTACTATACAGACACTATATGGTGTATGGAGAGATTAATGCAAGACCTTTATTTTGGGGCTAAGCACACCTTTTGTACTTGCATTTGTTTAAAGTTTTAATCTTTTTTCTATTAATTTTGGGGACAAATCTTTGTTTTAGTTGAATACAGTCACATGCTTAGTTCAACAATAGTCCCCACTGGTCCTTTTACAGGATGGGTTTTGTAACCGTTCATCTTTCTTAACCTTTTTCCCTCCACTTTTGACTGTCTTTTTTACCCCTGAGATCATGTTTGTTTGCTGACATGATGAGATATATATGCATATAAAAGTTGTGTGTATAGGTTAGTGTAGTGTGATGGTGAGAAGCATCTGTGTCGTGGGCTCTGGATATATGGCAAACTGCTCAAGTTAATTTTTTTTTAATTAATTACACACGCACCGTACAAATTGAACTTTTGAGCTCCGGATAAATTCAGAACTCAACATCAGCTTCAACTTATCCAACACTGTTGAAAAGAACATGCATTCATGGGTTAGGTCATGTTTGGTTGTGAAATCAAAAGAACATGGCCATGTTTAAAATCTCTTGGACACAATCATATGAAAATCTTTTTGTTAAAATTCATAACAAGAACCTAAGAGGTGACAGGATCTTTGTGTGCAAAAATGATATGTATGTACATTTTCATTTTCGGATCCGCAATTTTATTTCTACGAGCATCCATCTATCTATCCTATTATATTATGAATATCTGGTTAATAGTCGGTCTGGTTACATAATTATAATAATATTTAAAATAAAACATTTTCATAAATAGAAAACTAATCACAATATAATTATATAAATACAAATACAAATAGAATTGTAATATATCTAATGATTTTGATTTGGACAAAATAATATATATTATTAAATAAAATTATACTATTGATCTAATCCCGAATAAAAAAATAAAAATAAATTACTTACAATTACTTACTATTTATTTTTAATAGTATAAAAATAAATTATACTATTAAACAAGCTAAAACAAAATAAATTGAAAATAAATTTGCTTAGCAGATATAATGTCATCAGATTAAAATAAAATTATATATATTATCAATTCAGTTTAAAACATAATAATATTCATTCCGGCTAAAATGAAATTAAATAAAACCACGGGAGGAGAATTTATAATTATACCTCATGAGTCAAGTCTGTCGTTTAAATGCGGTTTACCTGGTTCACGTGATTTGCAGGCTATTACGTGAACCCGTAGGTTAGCGCACCCAAAGGGTAGCGGCTGCGGGTTATCTACGATAAAAAAATATTAAAAATTAAATTTAATCGGCTGGATTTGGTTGACATAACCGTACTGAGACTAAAACCAAGATTTGTTACCTCAGGGTAAAATAGTATAATAAATACTACTGATCTAGCTAAAAAAAATTATCAAACCGGGTTACAACATAATGTGTTGGTCGATATAATATCATCTGAATAAAACATAATATATTATTTATTCAGCTTGAAACAAATTAATATTTAATCATAGCTAAAATAAAATTAAAAAAAAAACTAAATATAATTAAATTGTTGCTATTGCGGGTCTAAGGTTAAAACAAAATAATGTATATTATTGATCAATGTTAAAACTAAAATTTAATTAAAAATAAAGGTAATTCTTATATTATCGATCTGTGTTAAAATAAAATTAAAGTTTACTTAATTCGTTGTTAGATATAATGTAGGCTTATGATTGTGAGATAACTGAGATCCGACCCTAATAGCCGAAATATTAAAAGTTTGATTGCAGATCTGTATGTAAAATGTTTTGGTTTATATAATTATGAGTTTTTCAATTTCTATAATATCCAAAATTATTTTAATAAAATGAAAATAGAGATAATTCCTTAATTTGCGTCAGACAAAAATAAATCAATACATGTCATTCATTCATGCTAAAAAATTATACAATTGATTCATTATAAATCAAAAATAAAATAAGAAATTAACTATACAAGCTAAAATAAAATAATATATATACTTTTATTTGGATTAACATAAATTTTTTATCATTGATACATAAACTTATAATCATTTATCCGGGTTTAAATAAATTAAACCAAAATAAATATGAATATAATTAGTTAGATTTGTTCGGTATATCAAGGTAAAGATCGTTTACCATTGATGTGAGCTAAAATTTATTTTTTTTAATTAAAACATAATTATCTTTTGTAAACACACTTATATATTTCAACAAAACTAATTTTTTTAACCAGTGATATTTATTTAAAAAATAAAATTTCACTAAATTATACACATGCATATTTAAAATAATTATCAAATCATATTATCAAAAATTTATAATAAATAAATTTAAAAGTTTAAATTTTTCACTTCAAATTAAATTCAAAAATTATATAATATTAAAAACAATCCTTGCATTTCACATGTTTTATACTAGTATTTTGAAATTATGGCCATAAATGTTATTTTATGGATTTTTTTTTGCTAAATTGAATTTTACGGATTTTTTACTTCTATAGCAATAAAGTGTGAAAAGATCAAACTACTCACATTGAATATTTTCAAAGTTTATTTATGTGCATTTATGGATTGTTTTGTCTTTTCACCATTCTTTACTCCCTAAATTAAAAAATAACTTTGACAGCAAGGAGGTGTTGCTGCAGTAGTTGAGTTCTTGTACCCTTAGGGGAGGTCAAGAGTTCAATCCGACGTGTGCCTTTGTTGTCAATTAACAAAAAAAAAAAACTTTGATGAAAACATCTCCCTAAATTGATTAAGACATCTTATCAAACACTTTATTTTTGAACTCGTATACAAGATTATATTTAAAATCCGATTTCAAATGCACGAAATTAAAAACATGCCAGAAAGTTACAACTCAAAAACTACAACTAAGAATCGAATTCCGCTTAGAAAACTTTTGTAATATTCCCATAAAGTAGTAGTACCTACATGTGGATATGGTATGGATACAGATCAACAGTTGGAGTATTATTCAGCCATTGGACAAATACAAGAGAGGAGAAAGAACAAGCAAACAAGCTAAAGGAACAAGAGTTTAAAATTCCAGAGATTAGAAAATTTTAACTTCAATTGCAAAAATAATAAGACAGTAGTAATATGTATTTAATAAAATTTGACTTGTGCTAGATAATTAAGGAACTTCTCCTGTCAAATCGCTCGTCCTTGGACCTCATTTCTCATTTCTGAGGAGTTTTTACTAATTTAGTTATAAATATACGGTTTTTCTAATGTGTGCCTAACCTCAATAACTTCTTTAAGAATGAATAGAAGTTACCAATATTTATAAAAGAATCACAGTTTAAACTTATAATTGTGAATTTGACAGGTTTACATACCTGATGTGTGAAAAATTGTCTATCAATGCCTTCTAAGTGTAATTTTAAACTAAACCCAGTATTACAAATACTCTGCAATAAACAAATACTAATACTAATGTTTTACAAGTATCATAGTAATATACATACTATAAGAACCACCTATACAACATGATAAGAAGAGTGGCTATATCAAAATGAGACTCCAAATACAAAAAAAAAAACACACTAGAAGGATAGACAATTTGTCAGAAATTGAAGTAACTGGAGAAGGGTGTCTTAATGTTGCTGCAGCCACTCTTGAATTGCAGAACGAAGAGCATGGTTGGGAATGAGAATGTCATTAGCAAGCTTTTGATCTGTCATTGGTGATGTATCATTTCCACTCTCTAGCCACCCTTTTATAGCCTCAGTTTCATATGTATATCCATCAGATGCCACTACAGGCTCTTGCATGACTTCCTGCATATTTACAGTCCGTTAACAATTATTTTTCTCATCTCTAATATGGAAGTCCTAAAATACTATTAATAGCACTTACATCATAAACAAACTTGCACTATAAGAGCCACCTAAGGTCTCTTTCAAAAGAAAATTTGCAAAAACTAGGGAAGAAAAAAAATATCAATACAGATTTCATACATCGTATACAAAAGCTATCCAATAGTAAGATATCAGCAGTGTACAAACCTGGAAGATTGGACACATATAGAACTGGGGAATCTGAAAGTGGTCCTCTGAACCACGCCTGAATGATGAGGCTCCACAAGAAAATTTCATTGGTTCTAGCATTCTCCATACTTCTGAAATCAACTCAGGTCTTTTATTACGACTCATCTCACAACAACTCAATGCAAGTTGAGCCAATTGTTTAGCTCGCACAAATGGCCAGTCCCCGGCTGTACAATCCAGCAAGTCTTTCAAATTTCCTTTATCAAGTGCAGTTTGCACGTCCTTCGCTATTCCCAAGGCTGGTCTTCCGGTTAATAGTCTTAACAATATTATTCCAAATGAGTAGACGTCTGACTTTCGAGTAAGCTCTCCTGTGGAAAGATATTCAGGGTCAATGTACGGAAAAGTGCCCTTTGCATAGTCTGGTCGGCAACATATCGTTGTGTTGTTGCTTGACAACTCATCTTGAGAAATTAGGCAGCAGATTCCAAAATCACTTAATTTGCTTACGTGGTTGGCATCCAAAAGTACGTTGGAAGGTTTTAGATCACCATGTATAATGCTTTGGGGCTTACAAGAATGAAGAAAAACGAGTACAGAACACAGCTCTGCAGCAATACGGACCCTAGTTTGCCAAGATAGTGGTGGGGTGTTTTCCTTGCAGCTGAGACGATCCTCAAGGCTTCCATTAGGAAGATACTCATATATGAGGATCCAAGCTTCTGGGCAGGCTCCTATGAGAGTGATAAGGTTTGGATGCCTCAATGTACTCAAAACATTGACCTGTTTCAAGAAAAATGAACAGCAAAAGTGCAATGCTAGCGATATAAGATTAGATAAAAACACCACTATAAGAGATAAAAATGCACTAAACAAGAGATACTGCAATAATGACAACTGATTACAATTTAAACATGGATTCTTTGAGGTATGGGAAAATTTCAACTAGCATATGAAGCCTGCTAATAGATCATGTACAGAAAGAAGCAAACCATGAAAAGGGGTTGTAATCCAAACCAGACATAGAATTTAGGATAATTAAATTATGTACCTCTGGAGAGAAAATATAATCTACAAATTCAAGACTTCCAAGCTAAAATTTGTTTTGAAAAACAACACTATCCTGAATTCTATATAATATCAGAACCAGGGCATTAAACTTCCATTAAGCAAACTATAGTTCAGAAGATTTTTTTACCTCTTGTTCAAACTCTAAATGTCCTTGTGAGCTATTAGAGTGTAGCACCTTTACAGCTACTTGAGTATAACGAAGGACACCTCTATATATAATTCCATAACCTCCTTCTCCGATCTTCAAGGATGGGTCAAAGTTGTGAGTGGCTTCTTTGATTTCTGATAAGGAGAACTCAGTGTAAAACTGAGTCATACGTGCCATTGAGGTGTCTTCTACTGGTTTTTTCCTCAGTTCTTCAGCTAAACTAACTGCATTATCAAGTTCCACGAGCAATTCATCCCGTTCCTTCTTGTAGCGTTGCAATAGATGAACAGCTGAGAATATCTTTTGTTCCAGCTCCTGCACCATCTCATCAGAATTTCTGATTTGGAACTCCAGAGACGACTTCTGTTCAAGGGCAAGCTGTAAGTCTTTCATAATATCATCTAACTTGGGCTTCAGCTTCTCAATTTCTTCTTTTCCACTAGCTAGAGCTTCTTCTATTCCTTTTTTCCGTTTCAATTCCTCAGCACAGGAACTTTCCGAAGCTTTAGTCTGTAATAGTAATACAAAAGACATAAATGAGAGCTCAATTGCATCCAGCGAAGTCATCAACTGTCTACACTATGCAGTTAGGGATGGCAGCATACAATTATATATGCTCCCGCAACAGCGGGGTTTGGGGAAAGGTCCTGATGGATGCTGCCTTACCTTCCTTTCTAAAAAGAGGATAAGCATATTTTTAAGGCCCTAAGCTGTGACCTGGCACTAAGAGATACCAAGTAGATACTAAACCATCCGCCAAGCACCACATTCAACTTACACAAAAGAAGAGATGATTAAATATAGTATGAAACTAAAAAGTGCCCTATAAAGATAAGATGACTCCAGCTTCTCATCGAACAGGTTGTAAGCTGACAATAAAAAAATTCCAAATTTGAGGTGTCATGTATTGTCGTAGCTGTACACGTGTCCACTCTTTTGTCCAACTAGAATACCATGATAACATACACTTCTCATTATCTACTCAAATAATTACAGCAATAACACAAATAGAACAATAAGGGGAATCTTAAACTTTACCCTGCGGATGGCCTCAATAGCCTGTTTTTCAGCTTTCCTACACTTGATTGACTCTTCAATTGCTTTTTGCCTAGAATTGTCTGCCTCGGCCATGGTTTTCTCAAGCTCGTCATAGAGTTTATCACTTGCAATCTCTTCCTGATTATATATTACATAAACCTTTTAGGAACACTAGAGATCTCAAGAAAATGAAAATTAAGACTGTAATTCATGTGAAGAAGTAGAATTCAGATAATCGCCAAAAATGTTAACATGCTCGTAAGTAGATAATTCAAATGAGTTTGAGGTTCACCTGTGCACTAACAGAGGATGCGTTATAAAGACCCTCATTAGAATGAGGTATTGCACGTAACTCTGTTTCATTTATGCTCCTCTTAGGTCTTGAAATCGATCGTAGAGTTGAATTTTCTACCACTTCACTAGAAGAACGTGGCGAAGAAATTGAATCTGCTGAATCACTCCTTGAAATATTATCACAGGCATATGAGTTCCTTCCACTACTTAAGCTGCTACTTCGAGTTGTCCCTCCATTGGCATCCTGGGAAGAAATTGCTGACCTTACTTTGCGGAAGTAAGGGGATGAACTGGCCAATTCATTATATCCCCATTCTTGACCAGAATTCTGTCTCAGAGAGCTCGAATGTACAAGAATGCTCGATGGTAATGGAGGTGGTGGAAATAACGCTTCGCCGCAAGTTTCATCTAAGTCACCTCTCCTATCAAGATTAGTTGTGTTAGTTGTCATAATGATTGCATGTCATAATCAAGTGAATGCTCAATTAGAATTAGCCAACATAATTGCATGATTATGATTTGCTTGCGAACATTTAATACGTTTATTAGGGCTGAGCAAAAAAGAGAAAAAATCCAAAATCGAAACTGCTAAAAACCGTTAAAATCCGAACCACAAAAAACCGATCCGAAACCGAAAAACTAAAAACCGAAACCGACTCTCCAGTCGGTTTTGGTTATAAGTAGAAACCGAACAGGAAAAACCCGATCCAAACCGATTCTTAAAAATAAATAAATAAATTATATATATTATACTTGGGGTAATTCTGACACTTGTTTTGAACCTTCTGTCTCATGCCCTGCACTAGGCTCCAGAGAGACACTTGTACCCTCCTGCCTTGACTAAGTCTGCTTTGTTGCATTTGTAGATAGCAACCTGATTTGTAATGTTTGTTTATGTTTTAAAGTGTGTATAACCATGTTTACATTTTCATACCCATCATGCCCTTACCTAAGTGTTCTTTTCTTTAAGGATGTGCAAGACTCTGTTTTCAGCTTTTCTTCATCACATGTGTTGTTATGGTTGTAGTTCATCATGTGGCAGCAGGATATTTTCTAGAATGGTGAGAAGTAGATACATCTATTATTTATTAGTTATTACACATCCATTTTAACTTCTCTGTTAGCTAGTCCTTGTGATTTCCAAACCCTTGACAATAGCTTAATTTGTCAATAAAGTTGTGCAGTTTATTATGTCTTGTGAAATTTGATGACAAAGTTTACAATAGCTTAATTTGTAAAAAAGAGAATAGGAGTTGTTTTTGGGCTAATCGTATTTTATTTTGTCAATTTTATTTCAGGCGGTTTTATAACCGAAACCGATCCGACAAAAACCGAACCGATGGCTTCGGTTGTGGTTTTCAATTTAAAAAACCGAGGATACGTATGCGGTTTCGGTTTTATCCAAAAACCGCCTCGATCCGAACCGTGCTCTACTCTAACGCTTATCAATAACTGAGATTTGAGAATAAGAAGGATCTCAAAAGTCTACAAGAGAATCAACAAGCTTATTCTCATGTAGAACCCAGTAGTTTTACCTATTCAAATGATACCAGGTCAATTTAGTAAAGCAAGATCTTGTTTTACCTGGTGTATATGAGGTTCCCATTGCAGACAAACCAAATGTGACAGTAAATAGGCGCTTTCTGGCAAACATGTATTGCTTTCTTGGACTTCAGCTCCATCATTTTTCTGAGAGATAAATCCACCATGTTCAGAACTCTTAGTTATGCATTGTCACCAATTTATGTTCATTAAACAATAAGCTATTAAGCTTCACAACAAACAGGAATATCTATCTTGATTCAACTATATTCTTGCTGTTTATGAAGAGCACGTAGTCAGCTTACTGTAGTCCAGGCCAAGTTTAAATGTATTAAACAAATAATCAAGTCGAACCTTAGCCTTTACAGATGCTCCTAAAGCAGAATGGCATTAAGGTAATTTATTGATCATCACCCCTCCCCCCAAAACCTCAAAAAGTACCAAAGAAGTAAAATGTTAGTCATGGTTGCCCCTCCATGAAATAGGAACTAGATGCCACCTAGCTTATACATTAATCAAACTAGATTAACAATATTCTCAACTTCATTTTGCAAAAAAGAAAAACAAAACAAAAAAAAGAGCTTCAAAAATTAAAATTGTCACAATTTACTTGAGCTTTTTTCCATTATAACATTTAACTCATGCCCCTACACAAAATGTTAAATTTAGGTGCATGGAATTAATGGAAATGGGACACGCACATCTACCTATTTGCAAATTTCAGGAATAGGATTATAGGAATCCTCTTAGTGGAATGAAGTGTTGATAAAAGTTTCAAAACTGCTAATTAAAAACATCGTTTAGTCACACTGGCCCTTCAAGTGTAGGATCATCATCTGTTCACGTGTACTAACTATGGTAAATCTAATTTAGATAAGCTGAACAAGATTTGTTAAGCTATACAGGGAAACACATAATAGCACATCATATCTTCATGTTTTATACTTTGAATATAGTTTATCAGCAGCAGCTCCCATTACAAGCTTCTTGATATTGTGCATGGCGATGAGCTCCACAATGCCCTTCTCGATGGATTCCATTTCAATATGCAGGGTTTCTGCCCACATCTATAATAAATTTTGCGGATGACTCAGATAAGAGAGAAAAATAGGACTAGTATAATATTTACAAAAATGTTAAGAGCATAGACTTCAGATCCTAGAGACATTCATAGCTATCTACAATCACTGTCCTTCGAAAGACTTGTGCTTGTATCCATAATATTTTGTGGAAGAGTACAATAATACTAAGCCTTTCTTGTAAAAGGGAAAAATCTCCATCAGTCCCTTGGTCTTTAAATCTAAATGTTTATCATATTTCTCAAAAAAAAATGTTTATCATATTTCTCAATAATAATGAAACTTAAAGGTTCTGTAATGTTATAAAGTTTGGTAAGTAAAGTATGACTCGGCAAGAGTTACATGAAGAGGAGAACAAAAGAAACGAGTACCCCTGCCCGCTCACAGATCAGCCCGTATGTTTTCAGCACATCATCCATACATTGTCTCTCAGAATTATGGTAAGCTCCGACTTGGTGATCTTCGACTCGACTAATTGAATATTCCGTACCCACTATAAAGCAAGAACATTTTAGTTAACATAGTTATTTGTAAGAAGGATCACTTAAAACTGGATATAATTGAATAAAAAGAACACATTATCCTAGAAATGATACTCGATAAAGATAACAATATCTGGCAGCAGCATATAGTGGTATGCATGGTTGCTTTTGTTGGCTGTGGATTATAACCATATGAATGGGTGCAAATATAATATATATATATCATACACACACACGTTCCAGAATAATTTAAATTGATGATTAGACTTAGCGATTTATACATATATCAGGTTCTCTAGAAAAGTTTGCCCTTAAAGAAGTTCATTTTAACAATAAATTGCAATTTCTAACTCTTTAGGATAGTTTAACATCTGCATCAAAAAAGCACATAAATCAGTGAAACTTCTCCACCTAAAGAAAGATAGTTATGAATAACCTAGCCATAGTATATCTACTATCTAGTATGGGAATGAAGCATTAACCTAATAAATCTACCAAAACCTTAAGATCAAGTTGCAGGCTTCACTGGACATATACTATGAAATCCTTTGCTACTGGAAAACAAAGACTGAAGACGAGATTACTAGGACATCTTTTAGGGTAATTTTCATATTACAGAAGGAAATTTCTTACTTGTGAGCATTTTCTTTGACGTCTGATGAACATGGAGGATACACAACTTCTTTCCCTGAAAATTACGCACTGCCCATTTCAAAGTTAATTCACTGTCCTTGACATTTTCGCTAACCGAAACATAGACCATCTCTTCTTCCCTCACTTCAATCTCTTCCACAATGTCACTCCTACTTTCCATGATCCCTTTCAAAGCAATATCTGGAACCCTTATCATTGAATGCGAAACAGAATGATATGGACTTGTCAAAGTCATCGCAATTTATCAATTTCTCAAACCCCAATTCTCAAATAAATTCAAGAAAAAACCCTTTCTTTCTTCAAATCTCTCAACTTCACAATCACACACAAACACATCCACAATCTGCTATTCACAAATACAATCACTACAAAATCACCAATAAATTCTTGCAAAAACCCAATCTATCTTCAATCCTCTAATCCAAACACTCACTTAAATTCAAGAAAATACCCTCTTTTTTTCTTAAAGACGTGAACTTTACAATCAATATAACTCACACAGCCTCACATACATATACCCACGAATTTCTAAGCATATACACACAGATATTATATGTAATCAAGCTTAATTCTCAAAAACTTGTGATACAAACAGTCAAATCTAATAGAGCTAATATACAAGATAAAACAATAAAAGGGACCAATGCCAAGAAACCCAAAATATGGAAAAGACGGTGGAGTGTGTAATTTGGGTGTCAGTTCTCGGAGTTAAAAAATGGTCCAAAATCTTATTTCGAAAATAAATGGCCCAAAATATTATTTTATAACGAAATTTTGTTTAGTATTTTGGATGTTTTTTTTGACGAAATGCAAATTTATTCCTCCAAATCAAACATCATACATTGCATAATATTAATTGGAAAAGACCTTCAATCAAAGATACGATCATCGATACATAATCATAAGCCGACATATTCGCATATCGTTTAACAAAATACAACTTAACGTTGTTCATACTATTAATCATATCCCGACATTCCTCTACTACTTGTCCAACCCTCGATCTCATAGCAGCAGAGCTTCGAATCATCTGAGCAATAGTCAAACAATCTGTCTCGATGATAATAGAGTGTCAGTTCATCGTTTTAGCCCAACTCAATGCTTGCTTAACAGCTATCGCCTCCACTAAAGATGGTTTCATAACCTCTGGATAAATTCTGGTTTGTGCTGAGAGGAACTGACCTTCTCTCCCTCGAGCAATGATTCCAATTCCTGACTTGCCAAGATTTTCAAAAATAGCAGCGTCCACCGATATCTGAACTTCATCGAGTTGTGGCTTCGCCCAAACCATTGCACCATCGCCTGGAAAGATAGGATGAATTGATGGTCCAACTTTTCTATTTTGAGCTACTTCACATTGTGTAAGATATTCCCAAACTTTCGCTACAATTCTCATTTCCTGCCAACGCTTATTACTCCAGACCGGGTCATTCCTGGCTCTTCATATTGACCAACACAATGTGAGCATTTTCGCTTTCTTCTCCTTCGACTGATTTGCCAACCTCGATATCAACCATACAAGAAACTCCATGGTCGTGTCTGTGTGAATAACTGGGTTGAATTGCTTCCAACATCTAGCTGCATACCTGCAATTGACTAAAACATGAAATATTGACTCCTCGCCCTCGTTACAAACAGGACACAAGTTGTTAATTTGCACATGCTTAGCCTGCAACTGAGTTTTTGTTGGCAAACAATAATTAATTGCTCTTCATATGAGGTTTAACACCTTAGGAGGAGCTCGGATGTTCCACATCATTTTCCAAAACTCCACATTATCAGTTGTACCCCATTATCCTTTCTGTTTCTGTAGCAACTTGTAGGCACTTCTAACCGTGTATTGACCCGATGTCTTCATTTTCCAGTACAAAACATCACTACTGAGCTCGTGTTCTACCACCGTATCAGAGATACACTTCTGATCCCTTTCCTCGAAAATGTCTTGAATGAGTTCTGAGTCCTAATTTTTAGTACCAGTGTGAAATAGCGACACCACTTTTTGATTAATGATTGCTGGTGATCGAGTTAGAATAAAAGGATTCTCCCAGTCACTTAACCATAGCTGATTAAGGATATTAATGTCGTTTCCAGTACCAATCCTCCAAGATGACCCTGCTGAAACCACGTTCCTGGCTTCCATGATACTTCGCCAGATGAATCTAGGACTCCCTCCCATTTTTGCTTCCAAAAAATTTGTATCTGCAAAGTATTTAGACCTGTAGACTTTAGCTACCAGGCTCTCTGGATTGGTAATTAATCGCCAACACTGTTTGCCCAACATTGCAAGATTGAAGTCCCGAAGATTCTTAAATCCCAAAACACCTGCGTGCTTGTGTCGAGCTAATCTATCCCACGACATCCAATGAATTTTAGACCTCGACTTACTGGAGGTGTCCCAATAAAACTTATTCATTTCTTTCTCAATTTCCTTAGAGAGATCAAGAGGAAGTAAAAATACGCTCATGGCATAAGACGACAATGCCTGAGCCACCATTTTAATAAGAATCTCTTTGAGGGTTTCGAGATATTCTTCTCGTTCCAACTTCTGATGCTAGCTTTCAATCTCTCTTTCAAGTAACCAAACATCACTGTTTTGTTTCATCCCAGCACATTAGGTAAACCCAAATACTTCGTAGTGTCATCCGCTTCTTTAATTAGCAACTGTTGGCATATGATATAATTGTTATAGTCTATAACGTTAGCACTGAAAAATATCGTGGATTTATCCTTATTCACCCTCTGACCAGAGGCCATCTCATATAAAGCCATCAACTCCGTAAACTTGCCTTCCTCAGCTGTGTCTGCTTTACAAAATAAATAAATATCATCAGCAAAAAGCATGTGACTAATGGCAGGTCCTTTTTGACAAATCTTGACCCCCCTGCAACCATCTTTTCTCCTCATAAATTTTAATCATAGCCGTAAGACCTTCAGCACATATAATAAAGAGATAAGGAGATGGCGGATCTCCTTGTCTCAATCCTCGAGTAGGAGTGATAGGGCCAATCTCACCTTGATCATGCACAATATATACACCACTATAGTAACACATTGCATAATTAAGTGAGTCCACCAATAAGTGAGTCCACCAACTGCTAAAACCCAATCTGATTAGCATCTCTTTAAAAAATTTCCACTCGACTCGATCATATGCTTTAGCCATATCAAGTTTAAGCGCCATATACCCCTCTTTACCGAATTTCTTTTTCTTAGAAAGTGCATAATTTCGAAAGAAATCATGATATTATTAGAAATTAGCCGACCCGGTAAGAAAGCTCCTTGCGTGTCTGAGATGATCAGTTCCAACACTTTTTTGAGACGGTTGGCAATAACCTTGGTAATGATTTTCATGGCAACATTACATAAGGCTATTGGACGAAGGTCCGTCAACTTGTAGGGGTGTTTTTTCTTGGGATAAAGGACAATGTTTATAGCATTTATGTCCCCCACAATCTCGCCCGTCGTAAAAAGAGTACAAACCATCTGAGTGATTCATTCTCCTACAACCTTCCAATTTTTCTGGAAAAAAAGCTGGGGTCATGCCATCCGGCCGCGGGGCTTTATCAGGATGCATAAGGAAGATGGCTTCTCTGACCTCTTCTGCCGTCACATCTTCTAAAAGTGTTTGATTTTGAAGCTCAGTAACCTGAGACGAGATGCGGCTAAAGATTTCTCCTCCCTGATTATGTTCTTCAGTAAAGAGTGTTTGAAAGTACCCTTTTATCATGTCTGACAGTCCCTCATCCCAATTTACCCAATCTTCTGATTTATTTTTTAACCTCTGAACATGATTATTTCGCTTTCTTCTATTGCATACTGCATGGAAATATTTTGTATTTTTCTCCCCCGTTTGAAGCCACAGTTGCTTCGAGCGTTGTCTCCAAAATATTTCTTTATGCTCTAGGACCAAGTACAACTGCTTCTTAGCTTCCTCATATTTAGTTTTTGAAGTATCATCCCTTTTATTACGAAGCATCTTCAGGCTTCCTTCACAATCTTTGATGTGTTTACTAAAGCAACTAGTGATCTCTCTTCCCCGAATTTCTAAACTCTCCGCACAACGTTTCAGTTTTTGAGTTACAGTACCACTGGCTTCCTCCTCCCAACATCCTTGGATTATCTCATAGCACAATGGCTCCGTAAGCCATGCATTTTCAAATTTGAAATGTTTCTTCTTTTTGTTATTGTTGACAGCTTCCAGAATTAAAATCAAAGGGCTATGATCCGATGGAGACCCTTCCACATTATAAACCTTAACTGTATTAAACCTACTCAACCAACTGGTATTAGCCAAAACGCGATACAATCTACTTTCTGTCCAATGATCGGTGTTATGGCCTCGTTCCCAAGTGAATTGATGACCTATTAAGTCAAGATCATGAAGGTCTGCATCTTGAAGACACACATTAAAACCTTCAATTAAAGCTTCTGGATATGGTGGACCTCCTCTCTTGTCTGATTGCGAGGTTATATTATTAAAATCTCCAACTAAAACCCATGGGAGATTAGCATCACGAGGCAAGTTTCTTAACAGGTCCCATGTTTTTTGTCTATGATTTCTTGCTGTATAAAGCTACTTCGTACACTGTTTGGGATGTATTAATTTTTTTATAATTATTTTTACCCATAAAATGCTAGATTATAAACCGTTAATAGGTAAAACACTACATATTAGTACATTCTATTTACTTTTTTAAATGTTACAAAATCGTAAAATGTTAGACAAAGGTTCGTCTAGCCCGAAAATGCTAGTTAAAAATACTTTTAAAGTCAATTTTTTAAAATTTTGAAAATAGGTTATACGCTAGACGAAGGTACGTCTAACGTCTGGGATGAACACACGACTTAAAGAAATGTTTTACATAATTTTTAAAAAATAAAAAATCTAAATGCTGACGAAGATGCGTCTATACTTAACACTCTTTCATGTTATGTTTTGTCACTTGAATCACATAAGCTACTCATCTTTTCTCGGCTACTGTAAGTTTTTAATTTTTTTCTAAAATATACAAAAACACTACGAAATTTTGCTAATTACCGAAATTAAAGCATTACAATGAAATTAACAATAACAAAACACGCGTATACATAAAAATGATCAATAAAAATCTCCAAATTCAATAATAAAATTTAGCCAACATTAATACTAAACAAGTTTCACTAATAAACTTGTACGAATGCAACATAACATTAATGAAAGAACTCATTTTCCCCCTTTCAGTGCTTGGAAATCCATCGCATTCTGGTACCTCGTCAAATTTCTTTTTCCCTTATTTTTCTCAACATCTTTGTCATGTATTACATTTGGAAAGTTAATACCCGTCGGCCAACACGCATCTCCTTTGCTCAGAATGGGTTCGAACGCTCCATTATAAACCATCGATATATTCTCTAATTTATAGATTTCACTAACCAACGGTTCATGGCTCAACTTCAAATGCACGCAACAAGCAATCATATGAGAATAATGAATATGATAAGTTTTCTATTTCTCACAAAACCACAAATACTCGTGAATCCTAACAGTATGCCTATTACCCCCTTTTGGTCAACTTTTCTAGTGATTACTTAAATCAACAAAGAATTTCGATCACAGACTTTGACATTATGACCCCTAGCACGCACAATTATCTGACTTAACATCTTACTTGCATGGTTAGTAAACACTCGACCTTTAGATAACTCGGTTGCAATTTCCAAATGCCTTTCATCAAAATACTCAACCGTCTTCAAAAATAGTGCTCTAACCAAGGAACTAATCGGGAGGTTTCTAGATTCAAGAATCGCGTTGTTCCAACTTTCCGCATGATTGGTGGTCATCATACCAAAAAGTTTCTCTTCATCATATGCTAAAGATCATTTACTCAATGGTTTATCCTCAAACCATTCCATCATCCGGAACTCCTCAATTAACAATTGCTCCCATATAAAATCAAACTTCTTCTCTTGCACCTAAGAAGCGAACTCAGCTAACCTATTTTTCCATCCATTTCTCCTATGTGCACTAGAAAAATTTGTAGCCAAGTGTCTAATACAGTATCTATGATGGTCAAGGGGCTCCGCACCATCCTGTCTGGCGCATAGCTATAATAATCACAGCATGTCTATCAGAGATGACAGAAATCCCATGTCTCCTACCTGCCACAAACCTCCTCAATCTATCCATAAACCATCCCCAACCAGACACGTTCTCGGATTCGACAATAGCAAATGCCAATGGAAGAATATGACTGAAGCCATCCACTGCCACATCACTCAATAGTATACCGGGATTTGGACTACAACAATGAGTCCCATCTATATGTATGACAGGCATACAATGCTCAAATCCATCAATGCATGGCTTGAAAGCCCAGAACAGCCTCTTGAATGTCACTTCATGTTCCAAATATAGACATAAAATACTCATTAACAACAAAAAATTATAAACATATGAAAAAACATATAAACATGAATATGATACTAGTATCAAAAATGAACAATACCTCTAAGCTCTCACGATCTTCCATCTCATCCTCCTTAAAAAGCTAATCAACCTTTGTTCCCACATTAAAAAATTGCAACACTTCCATAATAAAAGGGAGGTCTTCATATGATCCTTCCCAAGATCCATATTTTTGAGCCATTGCTAGTTTTTTAGCATATTTAATCTTCTTTCTTCCCGGTTGGTAACCAAAAACACTTTTCACCGTCGCCATTAACATTTTTTCCATAACTGTGGGATCGACTACAATTTGATCCTTAACTAGTTCAAAAATATCATGAGATGTCAAATTAGGATGGTCTTGGATAACGGTGGTGCGCAAACATGTGTGTGGAGCCGAAGTTTCCATAATTTGGAATTTCCCAAGTGACCTTCGCAACCTAGCATTTAAACTCCATTCACACCATTATCCTTCTTCTTACAAACCGCATTCCAATGCACCAAATTTGATCGAATCACCTTAATCTCTTGATGATTCTTGCTATAAAACTCTCTAACCATATGTATCAACACATTTCCTGAATCAAATATCATCCTCTCCCTCAACTCCATCGGCTCCGATGTCTCCTCTCGTCTAATCAAAGCCGACTCAACAACATCATAATCATTAAAACCTCTACTACTACCCGTATCATCATCAATATACATACTACCAGTAGTTTGACAATCAAAACCCTTACTAGTACTCCTCTCGAAAACTCTCAAACTAGTTTCCACAACTCTCGAACTTGTTTCAATCAATGAACAAGTTAAATTTTTTTTGTAAATAAATTTCAACAAAGAAAGGAGGTTCATTTGAAACAATAATTCCAAACATCACCTCAACATCATCATCATTGTAACGCCCTCCAAACCCGGGTCAGATGTTTGGGACCCACAACACACACACACACACTATATTAAACCTGTTATGAATATAATAATATGTATATAAAATGACCCTACTTACCATAATCCACGGATCGATGTAGTTTAAAGTATCTCCACAATCCACAATCTTATATATTACACAAACGTACCAAAACCCAGTTTATTTATCTTACATCTGAATTTTCAACTTTATTACAAACTATAAACACAACCAAGCCAAACATCCTCTGCTAGTCTATTCCAATTCAACCAGGATACCTAGCTCGCACACTTGTCTGGGGATCCTCGCTACCACCAGTTTCCTTTTTTCAGTGGAAAAACATATAAACAGTTTTGCAAGAGTGAACTAACTAGCTCAGCAAGTCACAAAGACAGAAACTGAGATTAACAATGATCAATGGAAATGATATAAGGAATCAAGTTTACTGATAAGCAATGATTAGAATTGGATATTCATTTTCATTTTAAAAACCAAGGTTAGGCTGCTGATCAGTCACGCACTAACCTCGAGCAAGGCTCCCAGCTTTGCTCTATATACTGGATCCAAGGCACGCATTGGCCTATTATGACCACGAATCTAGTCCGACCACGAATCTGGTCCATAGTTAAAAACAATCCAATTCTAGAATCACAATGTGATAAGCAATGTAACTCAATAGTTGAATCATAAATAACATTTACTTTGAAACGTAGGATGATCTATAATTCCATAAAATAACTAGGAAATCACAAAGGTTGGGTTTCAATCAAGGAAAGAAACGGAAAGCAGAAGACCCAAGGGTTCAAGAGTTACAAGAATTGGTCTTCTGTTATACAAGATATAAGGGTTGATATGATAGGCAATTTCGTATCAGGAATCAGTATGTGGTAGGTATGTATTTGTGGAATAGTATCATGTAGGTGGGGTTATATATGTGAATTTAACAATCAACGGTTTATGAAGAAACAGGCTTATGGCTCGAGATCAATAAGAATCAGAGTTTGGGGTATGTACTTCAAAGTACTTGCAATATAGAATAATAACCATTTAGAGTAATTGCAACATAATGAAGAGCGTTCCAAAATACTTGCAATATAATCAAGAGGAGAAGAAACACTTGTCTTATCGATTCGCTTTCACTTTACTAGAACTTATCAATTAATTCCCATTCACTGACTATCTGCTTTCCTTTTCTACGCCTTGCTTCCTCTGTTAAATATCACATGTACTTATCAATACTACTCATTATCACATTCTATTCGATACAAGCTTCTAACTACCCTTCATTTCACCCAAATCCGACATACAGATTGCAAGTTATGAACACAACAGTCAAGCAATGCACGTATAGTCATTTTATACATCAATCAGATCACATATGACATGTAGCACGTAAGATATTCAATTAAAATAATTATTCAAGGAAGATTTAGGGTTAAAATGATTTTCCAGGTATTTAATATGAATTTTTGAACATTTTTCGGAATTAAAACGGGACTCTGAATCATTTTATAATTAAATAATAGGGTTTGAATACCCGAATATGACTTTAAAACAATTTTATAATAATTATCGAGCCTTGAAAATAATTTAAAATAATATTTTAAAGCTCAAAACTATTTCTCGAAATTTTTAAATCAATTTTAAATAATTAAATCTAATTATTAAAATTAATTAATAATTAATTAAATTAATTAATCAATTAATATCAAATTAATTGATTAATTAAAATAATTAAAAACTAATTAAAATTAATGAAAATAAATTAGATTTATTTTTAAATAATTAAAAACCATTTTTCTGAATTTAAAATAATCTTTGAGAATTAAATTTAGATTTTTAGAATTTTTAAAATGAATTTTCGAATTAAAACATAATTTAAAATAATTTGTAAAATAAAATAAATCAAAAACAGTTTTTGATTTTCGATTTAGGGGAAATAAGGATTGAAACCAGTTTTAATCCGGGTCAACAACCGGGTCGACGACCCGCCGGACTTGCCGCCCAGAACCCGATGAACTGCCGTTTCCGGCCAGCTTCAATCACGCTAATTACACCCTGTCTGATCATATTTCTCGAGGGGAATTACTCTAATCCACTCTAGCAACACATAGGCTATAATATCTAACATTTTTGTCCCCCGGATCGTGTTCCCCGACGAACTCGCCATTAACGTTGGCGAGTTCGGAGGTTTTCCGGCGGCGTTATTCATGCATCCAAAACTGCAAATGGTTACATGAATCGTTGTGTTTTTACACGATCTATCGATTAACACAACTCACACATACCCAGAATCAGCGAATCAAGAGTTCCCAAATTTGAGTAAGAACATTCAAAGTAATTAAAAACCCTAATTCAATTAATCCGAGAATCAAACCTCATTTTCTATATGTTATTGAACTCCAAATTCATCATATAATATACCAAAATGATCAGGAGAACATTATCTACATGATTATGCCATCAAATCACACAAATAACATCAAGAACAAAAATTCCTATTTTAATTCATAAATAATTTGAAATAAAATAATTAAATTAGAAAAATACCTTAATTTCTGCGCAAAAACAGATGGTGGATTCAGGTAGAGGTTCTCGAGAGCTTCGTTTTGATATGTTGCACGCCCGAATCGGAGTTCGATAACTCTTTCGTTTGTACGTCTGATTTTTAAGAACGTATCGTTTTTAGGGTTTTTTCTGTATTTCTTATTGTTTACTGGTTAATTATGATTATTACGAATAAAATGAAATAATAAAAGGGCTATATATATTTATGGAATATTGGTTCGTGTTGGATCGTTCTCAATCGTTAAATTAGTTACTTAGCCGCTAAGTAACTACAAAAAACGATCCGATTTAATACCCATATTGGATATTTATCCCAACCGGGTCTTTTATAAAACACTTTATACGAAAATAATGTAATATTATCCCGTCTTTCGAGAATACGGGTTTTGTTGATATATCGAAACAATTATCGTATCGAAAATGGTACGCTGGGACGCGTACGGGTCAAACCGTAATCTGGATTGAAAAAGTCAAAACACGAAAAATGTCCGGAATTACCAGATTAGGTTAGGAAGGAGTTTTCGGAAGAGTTTCGGGTTGTAAAAACGTAAAAACGGTCGAGGTTGGACGATTCCCGGCTTTATAAAATAATTTTCTAATTTTTCAGAAAATAATTAATAAATTCATAAATCAATATAAAATCATATAATACTCCAAAAATTACCAGAATAAATACCTTAATCATCTATATTTTATTCTAGACATAATAAAATTAACACACTCACATTTTATCACATATATTCATCTAAATATTATTATCAAACAACATATAATTCACCAAAATTCACATAATAATCACACAATACTCATTTATTGAAAAAAAATAATTACATGCGAGATCCCGGATATTACAATCATCTTCATCAACAACCAGAATAATACCAAATTTCATATCATTGAAATTTTTCCATCGATAACACAACTTAAAATCATACAAACTTCTATCAGTTTTCAATTTCAAAAATAATACATCACGCAAATTATTTAAATTCATACTATAATCGAGTCTTATTTGCTTAGAAACCGGTTTGTCATATACGTAACCTTTTAATTGAGTTTGTCGTATATTACCATCCGTGTAAATCCACGCGATCACTGTAACTGATTGCGCTCCTGATCCCAAGCCGGAAGCCAATGTGAAACAATAAAAGCTTTAATATATATTAATATAACAAATTTGCCTTGATATTGGAGGTTTTAGGTTTTAACAGTAGTGGTTTGATGAGAAAAGAGCAGAAGCTGGGTTGGTTGTACGTGTACCGGGGGAAAAAACGTTACACAAATGAGCTTTAGAAGTAAAACGCTAATCGAAAGGATGTTAGCTTATTTTATTTTTTATTTAATAAAATCTAAAAAACAGTAAAACGTTACACGAAAACTCTTCACAAGTAAAACATCTTACGAAATTATGTTAGACTCATTTTTTTTAATTAAACCTCTTAAAATGGTACAAAAAAGCGTCAAAGGTAAAATACGGGATGAAGGCTCATTTTTGGAACCTAAACGCGGGACGAAGTCTCGTTTTGGTCCAAACAAGGTATAATATAACATTTTTCTTTAATTTTTTAACCTATTACCTTGGATTTACACAGTTATGCCTAGTTTTGCAGAAAACTAAAATACAGAAATTGCAGAAACTGTAGTACATAAACTCGGCGCGGAGTCATATCTAAAATATATACAAATACAACCAACAAAATGATTAAATTTGGTTGTAGTGAAGTCTGAATCCTAATAAAAACAAAAACAACACAAGGTCATTAGGCCCATCTACAGGTCTTTTAGTCTACATCCTCAATATTTCATAAATTAAACTCCTAAAAACTGAGAAACTAAGTAGCAGCAACCATCCAGCATGTTAGCATTTTTCAATTTCTGCATAGTTACAAAAATCCACAATCCACTTCATCATCTGCATTAAAAGAAAACTTTATAAAACCTCAAATAAATTTGTCCTCAACAAGAAAATAATAAAAAAACAATAGAGAATTTGATTTTACAACAAAAAATAAAATAAAAAAAGCCCATTTTACACTTCAAACATAGAAGTAGATACTAACATGGAATCTCGTATAGATTTCAAAACTAACAATTAAGGTTCGTATAGGTACATTTACACACGAAAGTAACAATTAAGGTTCATACTAACCATACACACTTAAACACTTAAAGTTAAACTTACCCTCATTTCTTCGACACTTCTGCCCATCGGTTTCACAATTGGGAGGATTACAAGTTCTCCTTAAACGTCGTTTACCCTGAGAAGTGTAGAAAGCTCCATACTTTCCAAGACGGTCCCGGGAACTCTGGTCCTGCAAACTCTGCGATGACACAACATCCGTACCACCATCAGAATTAGTAGAAGGTGTGGGTGTAACATGCAGACTAAATTATGGAATAGAAAGATCCCTAGCTAGGCGCTCAGTAGGCTGGTGAGAATGATGTAGATGAGGAGGCTGCTCAGTGGAATGCCGATCGGTAGGACGCAGCTCAGTGGAAGGCTCTTCGGTAGGAGGCTGCTCAGTACGAGGCTCAGGAGTAGGAGTCTGTAAAGCATAATATAACGTAATATGTAATCGAGGAAATATAAATCAACATGAAACAAAAATAGATTAATAATATTAACCGTAAAGCACAGGAACCCTGAAGATGAAGACTGGGTAAATACGAAGAATCAAAGATGAAATTAATGCTCTAAGTCCGTAAGCATGTCATGGAAAAAAGTTCATTAATATGTTCAAGCCTCCGTGAATAATAAAATATTAAAGGACTTCTAGTGACAATAAAATGTATTGGTTTGAAGTATTAAAAATCAAGGGTTTCAGTGATTGAAGCAATGAATGACCTACAGGTTATATCAGCTCAGAATTGTAAAGTGAATAAGTGAATTTAATTTAGTGTTGGTTGTTTGTGAACCAGACCAGTGCATCAAGTATCAGCGTATCATAAAAGAATTAATTGAATCATACTGAAGAATTGAAGTTGATGCAATGTAAAGTGGATCAAAGGATGGAAGAATTGAGCTGTATTTGAAAAGCCAAGAAATATTTTAAGTATGGAATCATGTTCGCTCTTGGCACAACTAAGAGTAAGACTAACTCTTTTTTCCTTCTTGGCACAAGTGGGGAAAAGTTCTAAGTCAAGGACTTTGTTTCTTCTTGTCGCAAGTGGAAAAGGAGTCTTAAGGCACATAATCTACTCCCCCTTGGCGCAAGAGAAATCATATACTAAAGGGAATGCTTTTGTTTCTTCTTGTCGCAAGTGGATATAAAATCCAAGTCAAAAGACTTATTTATATTCTTGGCATAACTGGAAAAAGAGCGATTCTCCTCTTGGCGCAAGTGGAGCATTTTTCTAAGTGTTGTTATACACTCTTGGCGTAACTCAACAACTTGGTGATTTCATTGATAATAGAAGCAAGTCAAATGTACTAGGATGATAATTGGCCACGTGTACAAATGAATTGAAGTCCACACAAAATAAGCAGAATGATTTTAATTGATTCAGTTATCTTCTTCAGCTCCCAACTTTATTTTATGAAGCGCCATTGAATGCCAAATTTATTAAACTTGTAAATATACTGTTATATTATTGAATTTATTGTACCTAACCATTTGATTGATTAGAGTGTAGCAACCTTAAGGTTTATATTAATAAAACAATATATTCCTCGAATTATTTTATGTCTATATTGATTTTGTATATTTAACGAAGAACTTGAAATGAATCGAGATTATATGTACCGTATTCAACCTCCCCCTTCTACGATATTGTGGGACTAACAATTAGTATCAGATCTTTTTGATTGATATTGTGGGACTAATAATTTTATTCCGCCAAGATGATGAACAACCAAAGAATTGGAAGTATCAAGGTTCCCCTATTTATTCGAGAAAATTACAACCTATGGAAGAAATAGATGATGTTGTTCATCAAAGCTTCGAATCCATTATATAGTGGGATATTACTGAATAGTCCTTATATTCCAATGGAAGTGGTTGCTGAATCGTCTACCGCAACCGGTGTAAGAATTCGTTCTACATCTACTCCCAAGGATCCGCCCAAATTTACGGAGACGGACAGAGAGTTGATAAATCTAGACACAAGTTGTTATGCCACGTTTTGGCATGACAAATATTTTTTAATAATTCCGTAATTTGTTAATTATTAATTATGATTAATAATTAATTGCTTAAACCCCAAGTTATCCTCTCTCCGAAACGAGGAAAGAATCAATCTCAATAAATCAATAACGAAAAATATCTCTCAACGATATTCTTCAAATCAGAAAGACATCACAACGCTTAGATTAAATCAGATAAAATCGGTAATTACCACATTAACGAAACTTATCCCCAAAGTCTCTTAGGGATAAGCCCAAATTTCACAGAACTGCGTAGGCTTGATCCAATATAAATTGGTACATAGGCATCTTGGCAAAGGGATCCGATATAACGAGACAAATCGAGACACCTCCCAAGTTCAGCCTCTCTTTTTCATAAACCCTAATCTCATAATTACACACAAATCACTCTAATATTCCAGCAACCCTCCAATTTCGTGTTGTTACGAAATTTCCCCAACAATATTTTAATTACCACATTAACGAAAATTATCCCTAAAGTCTCTTTGGGATAAGCCCAAATTTCACAGAACTGCGTAGATTTGATCCAATATAAATTGGTACGCAGGCATCTTGGCAAAGGGATCCGATACAAAGAGACAAATCGAGACACTCCCAAGTCCAGCCTCTCATTTTCATAAACCATAATCTCACAATTACACACAAATCGCTCTAATATTTCAGCAACCCTCCAATTTCGTGTTGTTACGAAATTCCTCCAACAACATTTGGCGCTAGAAGGAGGGGCTGCTTTCATTATTCGTGGAGGACGGATAATATTCAAAAAATTATACACATCCGGTTTTGGGTTTACAGTAGTGGACACGGGGGGACGACTGTAAAAAAAAGCCACATGATTAATTTTTCAGAGTTAAAAAAGCGGCACGGTGTTACAAGCGGAGCAAGACGACGACTGCTAACAAAGAACAGAGTAAAAAAAATAGGACTCAGCGCGGTGGAAGAATGAAGTCATCACAAGGCCAACTGATGATTTACGTGGACAAAGTGAAATCAAAGCAAAAAAATACAAAGCCATACTCTGCAGGAAATTGGAAAATAAAGTGGAGTCCCCATCGGAGAATCGAAAAACAATGACTTGCCTTCCGGTTCAGCCCAAATGCTCGGCAAAATACAAAGATAAGTCTTCTGAATATTTATTTAATTTTTCCTG
Organism: Apium graveolens; assembly: GCF_009905375.1. Classification (NCBI taxonomy): domain Eukaryota; kingdom Viridiplantae; phylum Streptophyta; class Magnoliopsida; order Apiales; family Apiaceae; genus Apium; species Apium graveolens. Next base: position 88,969,596 of record NC_133652.1, read on the forward strand.
CAATTAAATATATTTGTTGTTCGAGTATTATGTGATGCATGCATGAATATTATGTTTTTAATTATGTTTTATGCAGAGAAAAATATTATTTCGTGCGAGTCACATATTTTTATGATTGTAAAATTATTGCGCCATTCTAATTTTAGACGACGCATATATTTTTGAAAATATTGTAAGAGATATTTATTTGAGAGAATTGTTGATTTTTAGAAGATCGTACAAGCTGTATATTTCTGAAATATAAATTATTTATGCTAGTTGCATAATTTTGGGAAAATGTTTAATAAAGAGCATTATTTTCAGGAAAATAAATATCGCAACAATTTTAAATTGACATATTTATTATTTTTGAATTGCGTTTTAAAATATTTTGCATATACTATTGCGATAATTGTTGAATATATTTGAGATGTCATATTTAATATGTTTCATGTTTTGTTTTCAGATCTTAACTAACAGGAAATATCATTACTTACTGGAATCAGGACTTACTGGAAGTCAGGACTTAAGGATATCAGAACGTAGATTATCAGAAGATAATATCAGAAGATGGATATCAGAACTTAAGTACTGGAGGACTAACAGTTAAGGAAGGAAGCTGATTTACAGGAAAGAAGATCGAAACTAATACGGAATAAGATATGCATGGAAAGAGTTCGAGGACTAGAAGAATTATATAAGATATCTGGTTGATATATTTTAGGAGACAGAATTATATTCCATATCAACTAGAAGTTATCTTGTAACTGTGTGTCTATATAAACACATACATAGGTTTACTCAATAAGAGTTACGATCATCGAGAAGATCATATATTGTAACCTAGCAGCTCTCGTGATATTTGTTCATCACTGAGAGAGAACAGTTCCATTGTAACAGAGTTTATTATATCGAATACATATGTTTTTTGTTACTTGTGCTTTAAATTGATTTGATTGTATTCTACACTGTATTCAACCCCCTTCTACAGTGTTGTGTGACCTAATAAGTGGTATCAGAGCACATCTGTTAACACACATACAGTAAAGATCCAAAACAATCATGTCTGAAGAAGTAGAAAATCCAACCAAGATCGCTAAAACTGAAGAAACTCCAACGACTCAAACCCATAGTCGATATGAGACTATCAGGGTTCCTATGCTGAGACCGTCTGAATATCCCATATGGAAAGTGAAGATGGCTATATTTCTGGAAGCTACAGATCCAAAATACCTTGACAGAATTAATGAAGGACCATATAAGCCAACCAAGCTCTCTGTTGTAGTTGCAGATCAGCCAGCAAAAATCGTACCAAAGGAGAAAACTGAATACACAGCTGAAGATATCTCATCTATTGCCAAGGATGCAAAGGTAAGGCATTTGCTGCATAGTGCCATTGATAATGTCATGTTAAATAGGGTAATTCACTGCAAGACTGCAAAGGAGATATGGGATGCTTTGGAGACATGGTGTCAGGGAATTAATGCAATCAAGAAAAACAGGAGGACTATACTCACTCAAGAGTACGAACACTTTGACTCAAAAAGTGATGAGTCATTAACTGACTTATATGACAGGTTTGTCAAACTCTTGAATGATCTGTCATTGGTGGAAAAGGAATACGACATTGAAGATTCAAATCTAAAATTCCTTTTAGCTCTTCCTCAAAGTTGGGATTTGAAAGCTACTATAATAAGAGATAACTATGCTCTTGATGAAACTACTCTTGATGAAATTTATGGAATGTTCAAGACTTATGAACTTGAGATGGATCAAAGAAGCAAGAGACATGGGAGAAAATCAAGAACAATTGATCTTAATGTTGAGGAGGGATCCCCCAAAGTGGCTGTCTCAAAGAAAGGAAAATGAAAGGCTCTCATCATAAAGTCTGATTCAGAATCATCAAGTTCTGATGATGATGATTCAGAAACTGAAAGTCTACCTGAAGTAGATGCTGATGAAGAGATGATGAAGCTGTGTGCTCTTATGGTGAAGGGTATCACAAAGATAGCCTACAGGAAATTCAGAAGAGGAAAGAAGTTTTCCAGGAAAGGTAGAAGTTCTGATAAGAAGAGTTTCAGAAAATCTGAAGGTAAAGGAGGAAAGTCTGACAGAGGAGATTACTCAAATGTCAAATGCTACAACTTTGGTGAGAAAGGCCACATATCTCCTGACTACAAGAAAGGAAAGAGTGACAAAGGAAAGGCTTTTGTCACAAAGAAGAAAAGCTGGGCAGACACCTCAGATTCTGAAGATGAGGAGAACTATGCCTTAATGGCAAATGCTGATAGCAGTTCTGATGCTGCTGAGTTAAAGGTACCTCAAACAACTTATGCCTTTCATACTGATGATATTACCGAGTTGAGATTATATCTTAAAACTATGTTTATTAGCTATAGAGATCAAACTTCAACATGTGAAAGATTAATTTCTGAAAATCTTGCTTTTAAAAAGAGGAATGATTATTTAGAAAAAGAGTTAGTTATGTTCCATCAAACTCAGAAGGATAGAGATGATGCTTTCTATGTTAGAGATGAAGTGCTAAAAATGAATAAATCTCTAAAAACTGAGTTAGAAAAGGAGATAGAGATTATCAGGACTTGGACTAACTCTGGCAGAGCAACTCAGGATATACTAAGTAGTGGAAACTGGAAAGAGGGCTTAGGTTATAGAGATGAGAAAAGTGAAAAAAGGAACTGAACAAGTTAAGCCAAGTATTGTTAAACAGACTACTAAGCCAAAGGTAAATCCTGTTAAATTTGTAGCTAAAATTATAAAGTCTGATTCTGAAAAGATGAAAGATATTGAGACAGAAGTGATAGCAGAGTCAACTTCTGACAAATTAGAACAAGATAAACCAATTGAAGTTAACATAGGCTTAATGACAAAGAAGCGGCTTAAACATAAGCTGAAAGAGATTACCAGTGTAAACAAGGTAAAGACAGCTAGGAAAAATAGGAATGGAAAGGAAGGTGTGAATAAAAGCAACAATTATATGCCTATTCCTAATGCTCCTAGAAAGAAATGCTAAAATGTGGAAATTCTAACCATCTGGCTTCTTTTTGCAGGAAGAATAAGAATATAAACTCCTTACCTTCTATGTCAGGAGTTAAAAGTCAGTCTGTTAGGTTTAAGCCACAAAATCCTTGTTTTCATTGTGGTAGTATGTGGCATTCCATTTATACTTGTAAGGAATATCATAGTTTGTACTATGATTATTATCAGATAAAACCTTCTTTGAAGAAAGTTACTTTAATTCTTTCTAGTGTAAAGTATGATGCAAAGTTTGATAATGTTAATACTGATAAGAAAATTGTTAGCATAAACTCTGATGTTAAATCCGCTGCAAATGTTAACAAACTTAAAAAGGCCAAAGGATCCAAGCAAGTCTGGGTCCTTAAAACTAACCTTTAGTGGTCTTTGTGATTGCAGGGCAACAGGAAGAACATCCTAGTTCTGGACAGTGGATGTTCAGGACATAAGACTGGAAATAAAGCCCTGCTATCAGACTTTGTGGAGAAAGTTGGCCTAAGAGTTTCTTATGGAGATGTCAACATTGGGAAAACTCTGGGATATGGCAAGATCAATCTAGGGAATGTCATCATTGAATCAGTAGCTCTTGTCTCAGGACTTAAACACAATCTGTTGAGTATAAGTCAAATCTGTGACAGAGGTTATCATGTGGATTTCTTTGAAGAACACTGTGAAGTATTAAGTAATTCAATAGGCAAAGTGGTTCTGAAAGGATACAGGCATGGTAACATTTATTAAGCCAGACTTTCAACAAGTACTGATGGTTCTGCAATATGTCTGTTGAGTAGAGCATCAACTGAAGAAAGCTGGAATTGGCACAAGAAACTCTCACATTTAAATATCAACAATATAAATGAGCTTGTAAAGAAAGATCTTGTGAGAGGATTACCAAAAACAATATTTGCTCCTGATGGCCTTTGTGATTCATGTCAGAAGGCAAAACAAAGAAAATCTTCTTTCAAGAGCAAAACTGAGTCATCAATTCTTGAGCCTTATCACCTACTACATGTTGATCTATTTGGTCCAGTCAATGTCATGTCTATTTCAAAGAAGAAATATGCTATGGTTATAGTGGATGAGTTCACAAGGTACACATGGGTGTACTTCTTGCACAAGAAGACTGAAACTACATCTACCCTAACTGATCATGTTAGACAGCTGGATAAATTGATCAAAGATTCTGTTAAAATCATAAGGAGTGATAATGGCACTGAGTTCAAGAATTCAGTCATGGAAGAGTTCTGCAAAGATCATGGAATCAAACAGGAATTTTCTGCACCTGGAACTCCACAGCAAAATGGAGTTGTAGAAAGAAAGAACAGGACTCTCATTGAAGCTGCACGAACAATGCTTGATGAAGCAAAGCTTCCAACCTATTTTTGGGCTGAAGCTGTGCAGACTGCTTGTTTTACACAAAATGCTACACTTATAAACAAGCATGGAAAAATACCATATGAGATGGTGAAGAAGAAGAAGCCAAATATGAAATACTTTCAAGTATTTGGTTGCAAGTGTTTTGTTCTTAAGACTCATCCTGAACAGCTTTCCAAATTTGATCTAAAAGCCGATGAAGGAATTTATGTTGGATATCCACTTTCCACAAAAGTCTTCATAGTCTACAATTTAAGAACAAGAGTTGTCATGGAATCTATCAATGTCTCTTTTGATGATAAGAAGATTACTGGACTTGAAGATTTCGATGATCATGGTCAGCTGAGATTTGAGAATGAAGATTTAAATTATGATTCTGAAAATTCTGATCCTGTAAGTTCTGATGGATTAAGTTTTGATGTCGTTAAAACTGTGGTAACTCCTCCAAAGGAAAATGCACCTGTCCAGGAGGAGCAAGCAGAAGAAACTACCACATCTCAAGACTCTCAAGAAGCATCAGAACCTGTCACTGACTCTTCAAGTTCTGATTCATCTAGTTCTGATGAGCCAAATTCTGATATTTCTAGAAGCTCTGATTCTTCAACTCCTGAAAAATCAAACTCATATTCTGAAGTCTCAGAGAGCATAACTACAGGGGGAGCATCAGAAAATGCTGATGGAGATAGCATGGATCATGGGGGAGGATCCAGTTCTAGAGATCAACTTCCATCTGCAAGGAAGTGGACTAAAGCACATATACCTGATTTAATCATTGGAGATCCTGAAGCATGTGTCAGAACTAGAACTGCAACTTCAAATGAATGTCTCTATCATTCTTTTCTATTTCAGACTGGAACCAAAGAAAGTGGAAGAAGCTCTTCAAGATGCTGATTGGGTGCAAGCAATGCAGGAAGAGTTAAATGAATTTGAAAGAAATAAAGTCTGGACCCTAATGCCAAGACCAAAGAACAGATCAGTTGTTGGTACAAAATGGGTGTTCAGAAACAAAACTGACAGTGATGGCATAATTACAAGGAATAAAGCAAGACTGGTTGCTAAAGGTTACTCTCAGCAGGAGGGTTTTGATTATGATGAAACATTTGCACCAGTTACTAGATTAGAAGCCATACGGATCTTTTTGGCTTATGCTACTCACAAGAAGTTTAAAGTCTTTCAAATGGATGTGAAAAGTGCTTTTCTCAATGGAGAATTGGAAGAAGAGGTATATGTTGAACAACCTCCAGGCTTTGTAGATCCTAAATTTTCCAATCATGTCTACAGGCTTGACAAAGCACTTTATGGCCTTAAGCAAGCTCCAAGAGCATGGTATGAGACTTTAGCTCAATTCCTTCTGGAAAGCGGATTTCACAGAGGCACAATTGACAAGACTTTATTCTACCTCAACCATGGAAATGACTTACTTTTGGTACAGATATATGTTGATGATATCATATTTGGTTCTACTAATTCCAAATTGTGTGAGAAGTTTGCAAAGCTAATGCAGTCAAGATATCAAATAAGTATGATGGGAGAACTCAGCTATTTTCTGGGCCTTCAAGTCAAGCAAACTGAAGAAGGCACTTTTATCTGTCAATCAAAGTATACCAGAAATTTACTGAAGAAATTTGGAATGCAAGATTGTTCAACTGCATCCACTCCCATGGCCACTGCAACCAAGTTAGATAAGGATATTGGTAAATCAGTAGATGTTACTAACTACAGAGGTATGATTTGTTCTTTATCCATCTAACTGCAAGTAGACCTGATATCATGTATGTTAACTGTCTTTGTGCAAGATTTCAGGCTGATCTAAGAGAACCTCACTTATTAGCTGTGAAAAGAATTTTCAAGTACCTTAAGGGTACAACTGATCTAGGATTGTGGTATCCTAGAGAATCAGACTTTAAGCTAATTGGTTACTCAGATGCAGATTTTGCAGGATGCAAAATTGACAAGAAAAGTACTAGTGGAAGCTGCCAATTTCTTGGAGGCAGATTGGTTTCTTGGTTTAGCAAGAAACAAAAGTCAATTTCCACATCAACTGCAGAAGCAGAATATATTGCTGCAGGGAGCTGTTGTACACAGATTCTTTGGATGAAGAATCAGTTATTGAATTATGGGTTAAAATTTTCTAAAATCCCTATTTATTGTGATAATCAAAGTGCTATTGCTATGACAGGTAATCCAGTTCAACACTCAATGACAAAGCACATCAACATAAGGTACCATTTCATAAGGGAACATGTGGATGAAGGTACAGTAGAATTGCATTTTGTTCCAACAGATCAACAGCTAGCAGATATCTTCACAAAACCACTATGTGAAGCTACTTTTATAAGATTGGTAAATGAACTTGGAATAATTTCAGGTTCTTTCTCTAAATCTGCTTAGTTTTTGTTCTCATACATTAGACTTTATGATCAGTGTTTACATATTGTATTATCTATATGTAATCGGTGCTTAATTTGAAAATTCATTAAATGCTGATTTTTATCTGATGTGGATTTATATACTCTGATAAGTGTTTTGATTGTTCTGTGACTATTCAATCCAATGAGGATAACTATGCTAGATGCTGACCTAGTAGTCTTTAACATACTAAAAATCCCATGTTTGAATTAGTTGTTTATATGGAAACTCATTAACACAAGCATATTCTGATATTGAGCTTAGTCAAGTTTACTTTGTGTATCTTATTACTAAGTCACAAACTAGATTCTTGTTTATTATCTGTCAAATTCTGATGTCAGTAAATCTTAAGAATGAACTAAGTGCTGATAAGCCTCACTTATCAAAAGAAAAGAAAAGAAAAGAATAAAAGTCAGGTACTCCTTTGAGATCTAGAGTAAAAATATGGAAGGGAAGACCCAAGTGCATTGCTGGTATTAAGTAATATGCATTAGAAAAGCAAAAAATTTTCTTGGTGACTTTTCACACTCTATGATTACTGGAGAAATACCCTGATAACAACATAAATTCTGATAAGCAGTCGTGACTCACTTACACTGAGAAGCCACTATAAAAAGGAATTTCAAAAGATGCATAAAATGAGCACAAACAGTTGAGGTGGACTCTTTGCATAAATTTGTTCTATAGTAGACACCATGACTGATGACAGATTTTAAGCATTTTTCTTAGTTATGCCTTATTTCTAAGATGTACTGAAGTTGATCAGACTTTAATCTTTATCTGATATTTTGCTGAATGCCCACACTTTCACTCCATATGAATGATGAAAATTACTGTGGTGATTAAGTTGTTTTTGACAAACAGTTTAGTGTCATTTGGATAATTTCCGAGGACAAGTTCTGATGATTAAATTCTGAAGAAATCAAGTCAGTATTTGTATGAAGAATCACAGAAAAAGAAATTCACTATTTGAGTACAGAAGCCATGTTCTGATGACTGTTAAAATCTGATATAAGTTAAGTTCTGATATTAAATCCTGATGGAATCTTTGATGCTGACGTGGCATTTTTCTTTACTTGACTTATTTGTGGTAAAATCTGAAACAGTCATATTTAAATCAGAATAAATTTGGGTAAGTTAAAAACAGTCATAATCATTATGGGTTAGTGGTTAACGTGTATGTCTTGAAAAACTGCATGTGTACAGTTATTGTTAATTATTTCCCATGCCCATTAACTCTTGCTTTAGATCTTTTACTGACTATTATTATTACACATCAGTCTCGGGAGTCGAGGGGTCATTATTTTTACTTGTAATTGTTCAACACTCCTCGCGTCCCTTGATATTCTATTGACTATTTAAACCAACTATTCATTCCAGCCAATACATCTTCCATTTTCTCACAAACTCACTCTCTTTTCATACTCATCAAACATAAACATGGTTTATTTCAACTTGCTCCTGAACTATGATACTTTCAATATCGAGTTGAGTTGTGATGATTGGCGACATGAGTGGCATGTCACTGCCATTCCTGAAGAGATCTGGAACTCAGTTCCACAAGAGGTTCACACAGACCTCTTGTTCTTTTATATGGACTACCACCTCCATTGTGATCGTCTGGAAGAGGAAAAGAGAGAAGCTCTCCGTCAGCAAGAACGGATCATCCGTCTTGCGGTGCTCTTCGTCAGCAGCAGAAGGAGCTAGTCGATGGGTCTTCTTAGACTAGGACTAAGGCTGTTGATGTTAGGAATCTTAAAATAAGACTATCTTGTAATGTTTGCATGTAATTGATAAATTTCATGAAATGTAATCATCTGATATATTAATGAAATTTCCTTTAATTGCAAGATTTGTTCTAAGTTTCTCAAATTATATGACTGTGCATGTTTTAATTACATTTTGTTAATCTTTACTTCATCATTTTTAACTTTATCCTGTGATGAATGTTTTGATTTGCTATTGGTCAATAATAAATCTTGATGATTTGAGGAAACAAATGAAGCACAAGTTCATGCATCTGAACCTGTGACAGTTGAAGCTGAGAATGTTACTTCTCAGAAAGAAACAGCAGCTCAAAGTTCTGATACTTCGAAAAGGAAATTTGTAAATTCTGATGCTACTGAAGCAACTCCTTCATTGGTAAGGAGATTGAAGAAAATGAAGGCAAGGAAGTATTTGGCTGAGGCTATATCAGAAGATATTAAGAAGCTGAGGAAGGGGATTAAGAATCTCTGATCTTACAAGAACCAATTATCATTGAAGCCCTTCCAGCTCAAGCCAAAGACACTGCTAATGACATATTTATTACTCCTCCTGTATCTACTATTAAAGCTACAAATGATTCTAAAGAACAAACTGATATTTCTGAAATAGATATTCATAATTTGAATATACCTGAAGTTCTTTATCTGGAAGCTCTATCTACATCAAAGACACCAGCTCTGGAGATAAATTCTGCTGATCAGAATTTAGATGATGATATTCCTGAATCTCCAGTTGCTTCACACACTGTTGAGCTATCAGAATAGAATGAGTCTTCCTCAAGTTCTGATGACAGTGTTTCTGCTGAGACTCCAGTACCTATTCTGGGCAAGGAAGAATTGGTGAAGAAATTTGTTGAAAAGGAAGCACCTATTCCTTGAGAGGATACTCACAGAGGTGTTGAGTGGACCAAGAAGTGGAATGAATCAGATTTTATTCCATGTTTTAAAATTCTGACAGAGCATATTGCAAAAGTTGATGAGTTGCTCACAAATTCTGATTTCAAGACACAACTCAAGATCACAGCTCTGTCTACAAAATATCTTCAAGGTCTACATACTGATACTCATGAAAAGGTTGATACACTCAGAGAATAAGCTGATAAGCTTAATCAAGTGCTCAAGCTTGAAAAAAACAGGTATATCAGACCTATTTCTGAAAAAGTTGCAGCCATTGAGAAAACTCAAGAGAAGCAACAGGCCCAAATTGCTGAGGTTATGGTTAATCAAGCTTCTCAGAAAGCTTAATTGGATGAAATCCAATATTCAGTTGAACTTTTTCTTTCTCTCTTACTTCCCGATGATGCCAAAAAGGGGGAGAAGATAGTTAAGTCCAAATGCTCACCTACTCAAGAACTGAAGAAAAATGATGATAAAGGTGATGACCAGTGAAACTCTGAAAAGAGCAGAGGTCAAAGAAAAGCTCAAGGAAAATATTCTATTCAGAACAAGTCAAGTTCTGATGCTGTGAATGCTCAAAGACTAAAGTCAAGTGGTGATAAGAAAAGTCTGATATCAAGTTTTGATATTCTGATTCAGTCAGGATCTGAAGACTCTCGGAAGTTCTTGCAAACTCTGAAGTTAAAGGGGAAGCAGACTACTGTTTATTACAAGGATTCTAAAATCCAGACACTTGATGAGGAGATAGCAAGAAGATTATTTCTGAAACACAATCCAGGAATGGATTTAGAAACTCTCAAGGAGGAAGAAGCTAGATTTGCTGCTGAGAAGACAAATCCTAAGTCTAAAGCTTCTGATGCAAAGAAACCTCCAAGGCCAAAGGAAAAGGGCATTGTGATCAAGGAAAAGTCAAATTCTGAAACTTCAAAGTTCAAGACTAGATCACAGGCTGAGAGTAATCCCAAAGACAAAGGGAAAGGAAAAATTGATGAATCAACCAAGTCACTGGACTTGAAAACTTCTCAAGATCTGATGAAACCAGTGTGTAAAATGGTTCAAGTATCTGATGAGAATCTTGTTGAAGATGAAACTGTTCAAATTCTGAAAAGAAGAAAGATAAGTGAAGATTCTAAAATAACCTCTGACACTGCTCAAGTTGTTGTTCAGAATAAAGGACAGGAAGGTACAGAAGAAACTGCAAATTCTGATCAAGCTATCAAGACATCAACTACTGATAATGCTCAAATTTATTTGGATAAAATGACAATTGCTGATAAGAAGAAGCTGTTATGGAAGAAAGATACTCTAGTTGAACCAAAATCCAATCTCATGATTAATCAACTTGCTATATTTGGGTTGAAAGCCAAGCAACTTAGAAATAGAGCTGGATTAGCTTCTGACGAATAGAAGATTCAAACAGGAGTAGAGGTTACTCTAAGAGATCCTTTCATATTGAGAGACAAACCATATGAACAAATCAAACAAAGGCACATTGACAAGGTGTTGTCTGCTCAAGTTGTGATAGATGCTCATGATAAGGAGAATCTGAAAGAGAATAAATTTTATTTCTCAATGATGGAAGGACTTATAGATTAGCTGATACTGATGTATTAAAGAAGTCTATCAGAGAACTTCAACATATTTATTATCTTCTGGAAGTAAAATATGATGTTACAAGAAGATGGTTAGAATATATTTTGAAGGCTATAAGAGATCTATTCAGAATCTCTGGTACAAAGACTTCTCATAACAGTCTAATGATTACAGAAGGTGATGGAAGAGAAATTCCTATGCTGAAGAATTCTGCTTAGTTGGAAGTTATTCTGAAAGGAAGATGCTTATGTTATAATGAAAACTCTTCACATCCTAAGGTTATCAGACTTGGTGATGGACTTGAAAGAACATCCATTCAAGCTCTCAGAACAGCCATTTATCAAATTGGTGATAGTAATGAAGAAGAACTGATGCAGGTCAAAGCACAGTTAGCTGAAGTTCTGAAGAAAGCTGAAGATAATCTGATAAATGATTTTGTTAAGAATCATTATGGATTCAGATTGATTCAGTGATGTTGGTAAAGCTGGATGTTTTGTAAGTTGTAATTAATAGTCTTATTAAACTCTTATTGCATTTGAACTTAAATGTTTTTGACATCATCAAATCTATTAACTTGTACATTTTTGCATAATTACAAGTTGAGGGAGATTGTTGAATATATTTGAGATGTCATATCTAATATGTTTCATGTTTAGTTTTCAGATCTTAACTAACAGGAAATATCAGTACTTACTAGAATCAGGACTTACTGAAAGTCAGGACTTAAGGATATCAGAACTTAGATTATTAGAAGATAATATCAGAAGATGGATATCAGAACTTAAGTACTGGAGGACTAACAGTTAAGGAAGGAAGCTGATTTACAGGAAAGAAGATCGAAACTAATACGGAATAAAATATGCATGGAAAGAGTTCGAGGACTAGAAGAATTATATAAGATATCTGGTTGATATATTTTAGGAGACAAAATTATATTCCATATCAACTAGAAGTTATCTTGTAACTGTGTGTCTATATAAACACAGACATAGGTTTACTCTATAAGAGTTACGATCATCGAGAAGATCATATATTGTAACCTAGCAGCTCTCGTGATATTTGTTCATCACTGAGAGAGAACAGTTCCATTATAACAGAGTTTATTATATCGAATACATCTGTTTTCTGTTACTTGTGCTTTAAATCGATTTGATTGTATTCTACACTGTATTCAACCCCCTTCTACAGTGTTGTGTGACCTAAAAATAATACATATATGTCAAAAAATATTTTCAAACTTGTGAATGGGAATTGCTATGTTGGGTAGCTGAGACAACCACTTGGAACGATATACACTACCGATTGTGAACTTGTATTGTTGACACCTTACGCCTAGATAGGCAGATTGATTACAAACGGACAGATTGAAGGTACGAGCTCACCTTATCTCAAGTATAGAAAGAGATTCAAGGTGCGAGCTCACCTTATCTTAAGTACCATAAAAAAATTGAAGGTCGGGAGTTCCACCTTATCTTTTACTGAAGGCATGTTTGTTGATCTTGTTACATTCATATAATACTAGCAGTTCACCTCAATAATACAATTTTACAATCGGCTGTTATATCTATCTTGAAGTGTATACGCCAAGGTCCAATTTAACATCATTGTTCACAATGGATTTATAAATTTGTGCTCACACAGCCACAAACAAAGGAATATGTATCTTTTTCGGATCTTGCATGGTCTCACACGTGCATTCGCATAATTATTTTGAGCACGAAGGTGCTCTATGTTATGTACTAAACTCTGATTTTTAGTTGTTTCAGCGATCGAAGAATATTTAGTTCTCCACTGCAGCAAGCTACACTGAAGAACTGGGGGTAGTTGTTATGCCACGTTTTGGCCTGAATTTTTTTTAATAATTCCGTAATTTGTTAATTATTAATTACGATTAATAATTAATTTCTTAAGCCCCAAGTTATCCTCTCTCCAAAACGAGGAAAGAATCAATCTCGATAAATCAATAATGGAAAATATCTCTCAACGATATTCTTCAAATCAGAAAGATATCACAATGCTTAGATTAAATTAGATAAAATCGGTAATTACCACATTAACGAAACTTATCCCTAAAGTCTCTTAGGGATAAGCCCAAATTTCACAGAACTACGTAGGCTTGATCCAATATAAATTGGTACGCAGGCATCTTGGCAAAGGGATCTGATACAACGAGACAAATCGAGACACCTCCCAAGTCCAGGCTCTCTTTTTTATAAACCCTAATCTCACAATTACACACAAATCGCTCTAATATTTTAGCAACCCTCCAATTTCGTGTTGTTACGAAATTTCTCCAACAACACAAGCCTTCAACTTATAATAGTGGAATCAAATGATAAAGATATGAGTCATCAACTCTTAGGAGGTAATGGTGCAAAGGAAATATTGAAAACTATTGAGCTGTTAATGGAAGGTACTGTTGAAGTCAAAGAAAATAAAATGGATATACTGACGACTGCATATGAAGCGGTTAAACTACAACCCAGAGAAGCATCGTCTTCTCTTTTTTAAAGATATGCAAGACTGCTGAGCAAACTGAAATTATAAGGGAAAGTATATTAGACACGTGAGTCTAACAGAAAGTTCATGTTGACTCTACCAGTTCACTTGGAACAGAAGAACACATCCATCAGAGAAAGACTTGACTTTATGACTATGCCCCTGGATGTGATTTATGGAAAATTGAGAATCCATGAATTGGAACAAGAGCAGAGAGCTATAATATATGGCCCTGGTTCTGTTGACAGCAAGAGTACGACACTTGCAAAAAACACTGCATTTGTTGCTCGTGAACCTGAAACTTCAGAAGTCAAAGTTACACCCTCCTCGACAAACAAGGAAATTATTATAGCTAAAATTGCTCAAGGTGAACCGGATGATGAAAGGGAGTTCTATACTCAGGAGGAACTTGAAGAGTTGGAGGATAAATCAATGGCTTACATGGCTTCAAAATTCAGTCATGTTAGATTTAGAAGAAAACCCAACTACAGGTCAAGGGGTTCATCTGACAGATCTTAGAAAGGAAGCTACTCACCAGGGTCAAGCTCTAGAGGAGGATACAAGCCAAGCTGGGTAGACAAAAGCAAAATAAGACGTTACAACTGCAATGAATTGGGGCACTTCGCATTTGAATGCAGAATGCCTAAAAAAAGAAAGGATTCCTATAAAAAGAAAGAAATTTATAAAGATATGAAGAGACATAATGAGAAGCTGAAATAAAAGTTGAATGCATATGTGGTTAAGAAGAAAAGAAGATTATACATTGTTGAAGAAAAAAGCTGGGATGATACTGATTCAGATAAAGAGGAAGAGCATATGAATCTAGCTCTTATGGCAGACTCTGCAGAGGAATCACCACAATCATCTCAGGTTCCTGAACTTACCACTATTGATATGTCTGAATCTAAATATAAATCAATTATGCATGAAATTACTTTAGAATTGTATAATATTAATACAAGCATTCTTGCATATAAACTTGAAAATGATAAGGTAATTCTTAAAGTTGAGAGTCTGAACTCTAGGAATGAAGAACTAGAATTTCTTGTAGTTGCCTTAGAAGACCTTAATCAGAAAATTGAGTACCTAGAGAATAAGGTCAAGTGCAATGTAGACAAAGAAGCCATTTTTAGAACCCAAATTGTTGATTTAGAAAAGAAGTTACAGGCCTTTAATAATGCAGCTTTGACTCAGAAGGAGCTAATAGATAGCCAGAGGTTTAAGTCTAAAACATCTATAGGATTTGACTATTTTAAGTTAGCAGGTAAGAAACATGTTGGTGCATCAGAGAAAAATGTGTTTATCTCTGAGAAGGTACCATATGTTATCAAGGATGATGTATCTCTATTGTTCACTAAACCTATTTCAGAACCTTTAGATGAGGTAAGTTTGTTGATCAATGAGGAATTGATTGCTAAGGATAAAAAGAAGGAGAAGGTAGAGCTATCCCCTAAGACTCCTAAGGTTTCAGTTAGTAAGGTAAAACCCAAAACTAACCAAGGTAACAAGGTGGATAAACAAGGACCAGACACACTTAAGAAATCAGACACCATAGATGACTCTAAGACTGATGAGAGTGTTAAGGTTAAGTCTAAGAAGAACGGGAATGGCAAGGTAGGTGTGAATAAGAGTTCTAATTTTGAATCTTCCTCATCTGCATCTAAAAAATTGTATAATAAATGTAATTATGATGCACACCTTACACATGCATGCACAAAGGTTAAAGTAGAATTTATTACATCTTCTAGTATGCCTGCCATGACTAACATGCCTAGTTTTCATGAGCCCTGTGGGGTAGCTGGTTGTATGCCATATGCATTTGTTACCATATCTGAGTATTTTAAAGATTTTCATGCAACTGCTAGCACTTGCACTGACACTAAGATAAGCATGAGTAATGAGCACACACATGCAAAGACTGTAGTACCTTCTGTTTGTAAGTTTGATAACATAAATGTCAAGATTAGAACTGGGAAGAAACATTCGAAGTGAAAGATAAGCCTGTTAAGGTTACATCAAATATTGATCCTGTTACTACTCCTAAACCTTCAGGACCCAAGCAAGCTTGGGTACCAAAGTCTTCTTAATCAATCTGTGTTTGCAGGGTAAGGTACGAAAGGAAAAGATCATGTGGATTCTGGACAGCGGGTGTTCGAGACACATTAGAGGTGAAAAGTCCCTGCTCACATGTGTGGTTGAGAAAGTTGGCCCTATAGTTACCTTTGGAGATGACAGCAAATGAATTACTATGGGATATGGCAATCTGGAAATTGGGAATGTCATCATTGAGAACATCTCTCTTATGGAAGGATTAACGCATAATCTTCTGAGCGTTAATCAATTTTATGGTAAAGGATACAATGTTGATTTCAGACCAGAAAGGTGTTTGATCTCTCACAGGAAAGATGAGAAGCTTGTTTTGTAGGGAGTAAGAAAAGGTAATATGTTCGGAGCTGACTTGAGTTCTATATATGATGGAATGATGGGGTGTTTCTATAGCAAAGCTTCATCAGAACAAAGTTGGTTACAGCACAAGAAGCTCTTACACTTGAATTTCATGACAATGAACTCACTGGTAAAGAGGGAGTCGGTGAGAGGTTTACCATAAATGGAATTCTATCAAGAAGTGTTACTCCCAAAAAATGCAACAAGAATTATAGAAGGGGGTTGAATGTAATTCTGGTTTCTTTTTCTGATTTTAAAACTGTTCTTACTTAATAATATAGTTGTGTAGATTTTTCCGTGTTGCGGAATGATAAAGATATGAAAATCAAACACAAAGAAATAAAACACAAGGCTTTAAAAATTTATGGTGGATTTGAAATTATCCACCATATATATATATATATATTAAGATGAGAACTCTGTGATGCTTGAATAGCACACAACTGCTTACAAGTGAACTTGCAGAATTACAAAGAGATGCATGAATAGATACAACCTTTTGTGTCTCTCTGAATATAATGCTTACTAACTTGGTTAATTATTCTACTTGCTACGTTTGGTTTATATACTACCAAGTTACATGATAAAAAGACAAACAAGTAAAACAAAAATTGTTTCTAGTCTAATTTTATGCTGCTTCATTACACTATCCAGCATCTTTAAATATCTTCATAATTGCATGGAAATGGTAATGCTTCTTTGTTCTCTAAATCCTGCAATTAGGCTGCCATATTCCATTTGCAAACACCCGACGCGTGTGATTGTTTTGTCATTGTCAAATGCTCTTCTGAATATGATTATCCGTCGGGACTATGTTGGTCATCCGTCAGAATTCTTGTTGATTATCTGTCAGGAGCCTTTGTAGATCATCTGTCGGGAGCCTTTCTGCCACTTGATTTTATTTCACTTATACATAATTACAAGACATCTTATATTTACAATTAGCCAACCTATTCTGCATATCAATCTAGTAGTCAACATGACTCATCTACTCAACTAATACATTGTTGTTTGCAGACATGTGCTACAAGACTTATTATTACATAAGCTACACTCTCGATGGATGTTCAGTGGTCATCCGTCGGGACTATAAAGTTCATCTGTCGGGACTATTGTAGAACATCAGTCGAGAGCTATAAAAACACTAAGTTAAATCTACTAAGATGTTTTGTTCAGCTTAATATCAAGTTCACAACAAATTCCCTACAATCTCCCCCAATTTATGTCTACTGGAATTGTGGCCATAAAAAAACACCCAAAATGTACAGATTGAATAATGGTAGATAAAACTGGTAAGTGCTGCAGTTCATTTGAAAACTGAACAAAGTAAAGTGTACAAAGAGTTCTCACAACCATTTTCAAGGTGCTCCTCTAGTCTGAGCAGATGTGATCTATCTCCTTAATTATCTTGATTTCTTCCCAAGCTTCCTATTATTTTCTTCTATTTGATTTTGGAGTTTGCTGTGAAATTCAAATTCTTCAGCATTTGATAGATCCAGCTTTTCTTGCATTTCCAATAGAGTCTCAATACCTGAGATGCTCAATTGGTCATCTAGTCTGAAGAATCTCCTAAAACCTTTTTCATCCATGAATTCCATCAGCCATTAAGGCCTCAAGTGCACTGTATTTCCTGTGAAGGGAATTTATAGAGTCATTGGGAGTGCATCTGAGGCTTTTCTGCTCCTTAGTTCTTCTATCTTCTTTAGAACCATTTTCTTGGCAGTCACATTGAATCCAAATTTTTTCTTGAAAGATGAGAAGATCTTTATCAAAACAGAATAGCTCTCTTGAAGAATCCTGTGAAGGGGCCATATGATCTCTTTCCCACCCTTGTATTTGAACACCAGTCTTTCAGGGAGATTTATGTGATCATCAATTGCTATTACTTCTTGTAATAACCCCAATTTTTGGAAATTTTTGAAACCCTTATGAATAGTGATTTTGCAGATTTTGCTGAATAAGAAAACTTTTCATACCAAACTATGTAGGGGTTATTTTATTGATCTTCTGAGATATTATTAGTACTCTATGTGGTATATAAGTGTATGTAAAGATCGTCAGAATCCAATTCCGAACACTTTGATTTTTCTCGGAAATCCACCAGATATCGAAAGAACTGAGTATAAGGTAACAGAATAAAAAGGATTTAAATTCAAGGATTATTAGAGAGGATCATAAAAGGAATATAATGTATTGAGAAAGGTTAAGGAAACCTAAGTAATAAGATCCCGGGTATGATCTCTCAAACGATAAACAAAAACAAAAGTTAAGCGAACCGCATAACAGATCAGCGGTCATTAGCCAAGTAATTAGGAGTTAATCAAGGGGTTAGTGGATGATGATGTCATCACACCAACAAGAGGAAGACAAGTGTATGAGATGACATAGCAAAGGTGACATAAGCATGACATAGGGGGGGGAGGAGGTGTGGTTGGTTTTTAACCACACAATTTTCAAGGTTAATAAGGTAATTAACCAAAATCTAATCAAAAACAACCAAGCTAAGCTAAACAAATCACAAACACAAAATCATTTCATTTCTTCAACCATTGCTCTCGGCTTTTCTCTCCATTTTAAGAAGAAGAATTTCAAAATTCAAGTTCCAAGCTTCCTTAATTGGTAAGATAATTATCTAGTACTCCTTATGCATAGATATAGCTATCCTATAAGTTTAAGCCTCCAAATCATTCACAATCTTCTCCAAGAAATCAATGAAGAAGATAATGAATAGTGATTTCAAGATTTTTAACTTGAATTTTCTTGTTTTTCCTTTAAGATCCAAGCATCCCTAAGACATCTCAAGACTTCTTAAGGCTTCCTAGCTACTCCAATCACTTCAAGGAAGGTATAACATCTCCAAACCCTAGCTTTACTTTGTATATTAGGATGATTTTGATTGTTATGGTAAAAGAGTAGCTTGATGCTTGTAGGTTTAGAGTTTGGGTTGGAGTTGTAGTAAATTGAATGTTGAATCTTGTTGATTAGTAAAGGACTTAAGTATAGTTTTAAATTCATGTTGAGAATAACATAAATTTGGAGAACCTGAGGTGTTGGGGCTGTTGTAGTATGGTATGGATGGATTTTGGTTGTATGAATGAATTGGGGTTGATTGGCGGTTGATTTGGAATGGTATAAATTTGGGAAATCGCGTAAACATAGCCGTCGTAATGTCCGATTTACTTTAGACTGCTTTTGTTCATAACATTAGGACCCGAGAACTCCCTGCTAGGTTTTGACCATTGCCATGTTTATATAGTTCATGTTATGAGGTTCGTTTTGATATGTGGTTCGTTTGATTCCGATGTACGGTTTAGGAGAAACAACCGTTTTAAGTAACGGCATTTCGCGACCGAACCATTACCCCTCGCCTTACTTTGAAACATATGTTAAAGACCTTAAAGGACTAATTGGAGTATGAATCATTTATGTAAAGTGTATTAGGCAGTTGGTAAGACACTCGCGAAAGAATCGCCTTAAAACCCTTAATGGTTAATTTATTAAAAATGGTGGAGCCGAGGGTACTCGAGCGACTTAAGTGAATCGTTAAGCGCGAAAGCGAACATTAGGACTCTAAATGGTTAAAGTCTAGTTTCTTAAGCGACCGGAGTTTAATTCCGACTTATGTTGTTATTCATAGGTTATCGGACCCACTTTAAGCTTAAGTCTATCCGGGAGCACTCAGGCAAGTTTTCTACCCGTTATACTGTTGTTGTGATGTATATGTGTATATGCATGATCTTGTGATAAATGCATATTTGTTATTAGCAAATTCTTGCGATATATTGTAGCATGTGATATGGTATATATGCATGCCTGTTTCGTATTCTTGATTTATATATATGTTGGTTCAAATGCTTATTCGTTGCATAATACCTATGCTAGAGATAAGCGGTATTTGCGTATACCCTTAGTATAGGGGATCAAAAGGTGAACTTTTACTAAAACCGGGAGGCGAGGCTCCCGAGTATAATATATATATATATATATATGAATAGTTTTTAAAACTATTAATCGAATAAGGTTTATTCGATAACTTTATATTATTTAATGAATATTACTTGAATATTCATTCGAGGGCTTATGACTCAGTTTATTTTATTAATTGAATATTATTTCGAATATTTATTTGAGGGCTTATGACTCAGTTTATTTTATTAATTGAATATTATTTCGAATATTCATTCGAGGGCTTATGACTCAGTTTATTTTATTAATTGAATATTATTTCGAATATTCATTCGAGGGCTTATGACTCAGTTTATTTTATTAATTGAATATTATTTGAATATTCATTCGAGGGCTTATGACTCAGTTTATATTATTTAATGAATATTATTTGAATATTCATTTGAGGATCTATGACTCCGATTATTTGCTGAGATATATTCTTTATTTTATTAAAGAATAAGGTGTCGATAATCAAACTTATTTTTGATTATTCAAATAAAGATAGTACTTTCGTATAAGTATATCTTTGGTTATTTAATACTCATTTCAAGTATAAGTCTTACAACTTCTACTTCAATTATTTGTATAAAGATTATTCTTTATGGGAATATTATTTAAATAATAATATTCAGATATTTTCTAATATATTGGGACTGATTTACTTTATTAAATCAGCATTACTCCAAACACTCTTTAAAGTGTTTTCGAATCTTTAAAATGATTTTCAAAAGTTAGAGCGGATCCCAAAACTCATTTTTTTATACATATTTAAGATCTTCCTTTTTAAAAGGGGATTTAAATACTCGCTCAAAACCAGAGGGATCCGGCTCTGTGGTGTATTTTATGTTCGCAACAAGGTTGCGGTTTTGGTAAATGAATTGATTACTTACCCAACGTTCAGGAAGTAAGTCCATCTATCGAGTCGGCATAAGCAACATGGGCTCAGTGGGCGTCCATGATAGTGTAAGTGGCTCAGTGGGAGTCCATCAAATGCGTAAGTGGCTGAGTGGCAGTCCAGCATAAGGTCCTATTGCGACCAGGGTGATGACCAGTGGGGAATTCGTCCATCTACTAGTAGAAAAGGTTACTTATTGGTATCTTTGCCTGATCAGCAAGATATCGGGTTTATGCCACAATTCTTTTTCCTTCCAAAAATTTATTGGATGTTACAAACTCTGTTCATACTTTACATGACAGAGGTTTTCAGGAAATGTATAAAGAAGATGTATATGTGGATATATATATATATCAGAACTTAATGAAGTATATCATAACTTCATTTCCTTCAATAATACTTCAAAGATTTAATCTATTCAAATCTTGTCTTGTAGTCTCATCTATGTGATGAACTGTTGAAAGCTCATTATAACTTGAACGGTGGTAGTTCAAGTAGTATTCGGAAAAGATATAAGCATATTGGAGTATCTTGTAACTTCATCTTTTAAACTTATATCTAGTTAATGGTTGTCTTATGAATGACAAAGATTTTCAGAAAAACGTTGAGACAAGGTTAGATATATGAGATCACCTTGCAACAATATTTTTTATACAGTTATAAACTGGAACTTTGTGTATATTATACATGTCAGAGGATTTCAAAGATTGTGAAAAGTATATATACATATATACTGAATATTTTGCGACTTGGTCGCGTTAAGATATCAAACTTGGTCCATTTCTTTTGACCAAGACTTTCATGAGTACTATGAGAAGGCTCATATATTGTTAATCATTATACATATTATTTTGGTGGGCTTGCTGCTCACCCTTGCTTTCTTCTTTCATCACACAACAACAGTTAGGAAAGATGGCCAGACTCAAGCAGACCCAGCGCAAGAGCGTGGGAAGCGCCCCGCGCCTTCCCGTTGAGATCATAGCTGCTATAGCTGCAGAGGAAGATCTATCTGTAGATCAGACCTTCTACTTTTGGGAATTCATTTATGTATAATTATAACTTGTGGAAGATACTGGCAATTAATTGTAAACTTATCAAGTAATTATTTTGGGTTGTAATAACTTTTAAATTGTGGATTCAAAGACTTGTACCTATTCCAATTTCATCTCTGAGACTATAACGGGTTGTGGTGTGTGTTAGTATGGGGTCACAACATAAGGTTAACTATTATTAATTAAGTGAAGTGATATTGTGGAAAGAAAGACCGTGATGACCCGGATCCCTGACCCCGGATCTGGGGGTGTTACACTTCTTCTAGCTCATCCATGTAGAGATTTATATCTGAAAATTCCTTGATGTCACTGATATATAGAAGATCTCCCTAGTTGACAGTTGGTTGAGTTTTGGTTATGGTTTTGGTTTTGAGTCTCACAGGCTTGACCTTCTTGATTGCTCTTGTCTTTGTCTTCTTTAACTTGTTAAATATTGGTAAATTGAGCTCAGGAAGAGGCAAGCTATCCCAGTCTAGTGTCTCATCTTTGGGAACTATTGGCTCACCATGAAATTTCCTTATAGGATCCACCTTAAATTCATCCTGCACCACTGAGGGCTTGGATGTTTGAGTTGTAGATGTATAATGGTTGAGAATTTAATCTTCTATCTCATCATCACTGAAGTCCAATCTTCTTTTGACCCTGACTTTGTATCTTGGCTTCTTTTTCTGTTGAGTTTCCTTGTGCATTTTATGATCCTGAACTTCAGCTATCACATATTGCTTCTCAGAAATTTCAGTTGCAGTTTTCACAGCTTAGAGTTTGGCTACTATAGCAGCTTGTTTTTTCTTCTGTTTGAGCTTCTTATCATCTAAAGCAGCTTGCTTCTTTTCTGTTATTCCTAGTGGACTAACAATGAGATTTACAGAAGGGGGGTTGAATGTAAATCTCAAAACTTTTTCAAGTTTTGAGCAGTTTATGAAAGTTGTGTGTTCAAGAAGAACAAGTGTGTGAATTGCTTTAAACTAATACAGACAGATATATATTCAAGCACAAATGTAAAGAACACAACAGACCTTAAAAACTTTTCTGGTGGATTTGTTGTTCCACCAGAGATGGTATTTTTAGAAAATCTGTGATTAAACAATGTTGATCACAGCTGCATCCTAGTACAAACTAGATGAATTTTCTCTCAATATTTTTCTAAACAGCTCTGGAAAATCTCTCATCTAATTACTAGCTTCTACTTGGTTTATATATTACCAAGTGTACAAGTGAAGAACAATATAAAATACAGTAATAAAATAAGATCTTCACTTGCTTCTTTTCCTGTTCACTCCAGTACTTTGTTGACTATTGCATCTTTGTACTAGAGAAGAACGGCTGCTTTTTCTGTTGTTCCTGAAATTCGGCTACCACATCTCAGTTGTCTCTATCAACCCATGTGCCTCTGTTTGTAGGTACAACTACCCCTTATCAACGGCTAATCATCAGAACATCCGTTGAAGCTTTCATCCGTTGATGCACTCATCCGTTGAAGGATGTTATCCGTTGAAGCTTTCATCCGTTGATGCACTCATCCGTTGAAGGATGTTATCCATTGATGACTTTATCCGTTGAAGCTTTAGAGACATCCGTTGAAGCTTAGCTTCTTATCCGTTGAAGGTCTTTAAGTCATCCGTTGATACCACTTCACTTATACAAAATTACAAGGCATGAAGTATTTACAATTGGCCTTCCTATCTGCATATCATCTAGTAGTCAACATGACTCATAGTTTCTCTCAACTTCCAAGAATTACATTTTAAATACAGAGACTGAAATATGCTACAACACTAGACTTATTTCTAAGTAAAGCTACACCATCAACGGATAGCCAAAGTGGTCTTATCCGTTGAGGCTACAGACACTAAATTTCTACTTAAGTATTTTGTTAAACATATCATCAAACTAATGCACATACATTCCTAACAATCTCCCCCTATTTATGTCTATAAGAATTGTAGGCATAAATTCAGGGTTAACTTGATGATAATAAAACACTTAACAGATATATGAATTAAAACTAAGTAGAAATTTAAAAATGCTGCAAAAGTGTATGTACTAGGAGATAATTGAAGATTTACAGTGTTTCCAAGGACACTCCTTTAGTCTGAGCAAATCATCTTTTTCTTCTTTGTTTCCTGGTTTTCTTTCCTAGCCTTTTGTCATTTTCCTCAATTTGGAGTTGGAGTTGTCTGAAGAATTCAGCTTCATCTTCAACACTGACATCCAACTTAGATTGCATTTCTTTGAGAGTTTCATTGCTGGCAATCTTGAGTTGGTCTTCAAGTCTGAAAAATCTTCTGACTCCTTTATCATCTCTAAATTCCATCAACCAATGAGGTGATTTGAGAATTTTCATTTCCCTTTCTTGAATGAGTAAAGTCCTGGGTAAAGCATTGGGCTCCCTCCAAGTTTTCCTTATATTGGCTATCTTGTTGAGAATTTCAGTCTTGGCAGTTTTGGTAAAGCCAGAATCCTTTTGTATAGCTGAATAGACTCTAATCAAGGTAGAGTAGCCTTCATCCAGAATCCTGTGGAGAGGCCATGTTCTTTCCCCAGCTCCTTTATATCTGAACACTAATCTCTCTGGTAACTGTCTGTAGGCAGCTATTCCCCTTACATCCTCCAGCTCATCCAGATAGAGTTCAATGTCTGAAATTTCTTTTATGTCACAGATGTGAACATAATCATCTTTAGAAATGGGTGACTTAGGCTTAGGTTTTTGTTTTTGAGTGAATTTCTTAGAGGTTAAGGGAGGTGTAGATTTTGGTTTTCTTTTCTGTTTCTTTGGTAGTGGAAGAGTGGTTAGAAAGGTAGGCAATTTGATAGTGTCCCAATCAATAGGTTCCTCTTTTGGAATGATTGGTTCACCATGGATGTTTATTGTGGGATCAGCAACAAGGGGTTCAGGTATGGAAGGTAGTGGTTTAGATATAGATTTGGTTATTTCAGTGTTATCTCCACTCCTTTTATGTGCCTTGGCCTTTCTTCTGTTTCCCTTCTGCCATTCCTCTCTTTCTTCCACACTCTCACCAAATATACTCCCTAAAACCTCATCTAGGTTTGTAGTCTTGTCTTCACCCCTGACTTCAATCCCTTTTTCTTTTTCAACTAGACTTGACTTTAGCTGTTGTTCAAGCTTTGCTTGTGCTCTTTTGTCAGCCTTTAATTGCTTGTCTTCTTCCTTCTTGGCTATTGAGAATTTGGGATGTCCTTGCATCACACATATGCTCTTTCCCTCTCTAATGATAATAGCTCTATTTCTCCTTACAGCCTCATCCATGGTCTTTTTGAGATAAGCAATACTTCTGCCTAAAATCTTGTTCTCATCAGCTTTTGGAGGAGGAAAGTCCACTTCTTTTAAAGGATTCTTTGTTGAGTCCTTATTGGATCTTTCATTGGGCTTGAGAATTATAGCTTGTAGTTCTTTGGAAGAAGCTTCTCCATCCTTATGACTCCCTACTGGCATGAGCTCCATGTTGATTGGTTCAATTTTTGTGCTGTATTTCACAGATGTTGATTTGTCTTGTGTAGAACCGAACAACAGTTGCAACCTTTCATCAATTCTCCTCCTTTGCTCTTTCACTTGAATTTCAGCTGCTGCTATCTGAATCAAATCAATTCCATCAGGCTTGCCCTTGATTTGAATGATTGGAGAAGTAGTGATGGCAGGAACTAGCACTTTAGATATGTTGACTTTTGTAGATGGCTCTCCTTCTCCTTCCCTTTTACTCTCCCCCTTTTTGTTATCATCAAGGAGAGGGGTCAAGCCTTGTGCTTTTGCCAGCTGCATTAGGAGACTGGTTTGAGATTGTTGATTGTGAAGAATGGTGGCCACAGAATTTTCAATAACTTGAACTCTGTCTTCTAACTTGGCCAACCATTTTTCAGTAACAGATTCTTTCTTCAATCTCAAAACCAAGTCCTGCAATGTACCATAGGGCATGACTGAATCCAATTTTTCTGAAGTATAGGTTTTCAAGTCAGCAATATCCTTCCTGAGATCATCCATACTCAGATTCTGCTTCACTTGCTGCAGCTTCATGAGATGCAGTGAGTCCAGGTGAGCTTGAAGGATAGCCTTGATACTTGCATGTGAAGTATTCTGAATGGCCTGTTGAATAGTGTTGATTTGTTTGACTAAAGAGACATTGAATTCCCCTGATCTGTACTCCTTAGTCAAGGCCCATTCAGGTAGATTTGGAATTGAACTAGGGCCTTCATCTCCCCCTAAGTTCATGCTTCCATCAAAAGAAATAGAGTCATCATCATCAGAATTTGCTCCAAATTCATCAGATGGCTCACCAGCTGTAGAAGGCATTTTGTTAATGGCAGCTTTATCCCTTTGAAGAGATTCTGTTGTGTGCACTAGATGTAGTGACCTTTCTGCTTTCTCATTGCCCTGAGCAGCCAACAGTTGATAGGCTGTCACAGGATGAGTAAAAGTGTCAGCATCCAAGGAAATGTTATCAATTACAGCTTTGTAATGTTGCTGAAATTGTCTTTCCTTTTCAGCATCATCCACAATCATTGACTCATTAGCAATGGCTGGTTCCACCCTTGTATCTACTGTACCTGCTTTTCTCTCTTTTTCTCTATGTTCTTGCATCAGGGGCTCCCCCTGGCTCACACAACTCACTCCCTCACCTTCACCTACTAAGGTGGTACTCCACTCACTTACTTTTGCCATGCTGGAAGAAATAGCATGCATTTTTGAGCTCTCAATCTCTCCTTTTTCCTGGGAGCAACCCAGCCTCTCACTCAAATTGTCACTCCCTTCCCTCAATCCTAAGAGTGATTGCACAGTATTCATGTCTTCTACACTTGGGATTAATTCAGTTATTTGTGTAGAGACTGTCAACGGATGTGGAATATCCGTTGAAGGTGAAACTGATGTTATCAACGGATAACTGCTGTTAAGCTTATCCGTTGAAGAACAACCACTTGTCAACGGATGAGTGATATCCGTTGAAGAAGGAAAAGAAGTTGAAATTGAAAGTGATATAACTGTTGAATCTGTGTAGATTGATTTGAGATGTGGTGACACAGATCCTTCAATTATATCTGAAAGAATTTGCGGGTGATCCAACAAATCATCCAAGAGATGATGATCACCTGTATTTGAGTGGGGCTTCTCCCTGAGTTGTAAAGAGGGAGAATCAGGAATTGATGGGAATAACATATCCACATCCAGAGATGGTGATGAAGTGTTTGGTGATTGATGTGTGTTTATTGTGAGAGAATGGGGCTGTGACTCCACATTTATTGGAGTCACATCAAACTGAGTTTGAGAAGGCATAGATACAGATGGATGTATCTGTGCAGTGTGTGCACCCTGTGTAGAAGATTGGGTTCTAGCCTTCTTTCTTCTAATAAAGGCTTTGGTTGGTGAGTGTTTGGCTTTAGTGTCCCTCCCTCGTTTGTTCTGTGTTCCTGGTTTGGAACTATTTTCAATAGTAACATCCTTTTGGGAGGATGCTACTAGGGATGTGCTATATACCTTTTCAACCACCACAGCTTTTTGAGAAACTGTGGCTTGGATAGCTTGGGAAGCACTCAACTTTCCTTCCTTATCCTGGGGGTTTCTTTGATGTTCACCCCTCCCCTCACCACTCACACCCTGTTCACTCACCTCAGGGTTAATAGTTGGTGTTACAACTGTTGTCTTTTGAGAAACAACAGAGGTGGATTTCTTTGTCTTTGATTTTGAAAGTTTAGTTTTGGTGACCTTGGTAGAAATCTGTTGGGGCATCACAGATTTCATGGCCACACTAGAAGATAAAGAAATAGAGGGGTTGGAAGAAGTAGGAGTTGTAGAAGCAATTACCTCACCTACCTGAGGTGCATTCATGATTGGTAAATATACCAATGACACACTGCTGTTAAGATCCATTCTCATCAAGTCTGCAAGAACTCTTTTCTCTTGTGCCCAGCACTTGAGTTTATTATTCTCATTGATTATGACTAAACCTTCAGCAACATGGTTAGCCAATAACATAAAGAATCTAGCATAATAGATGTTATTAGGTCTATTAGCTTTGTTACCTAATCTAGTACCTAATTCTAGCATCACATAGTTGCTAAAGTTAAAATACCTATCAGAAACAAGCATATAGAGCATATTAACCAGAGATGAAGTTATGGCATCAAAATTACTAATTTTCCCAGAGAAAACCTTTATAAAGGCATCCCCAAGGAAACTCCATTCTTTCCTAAGGCCTTTTCTTCTAATACTCCCTAAATTAGCAGAGTTAAGAGAATAACCTATGGAATCTAACATGCTGGATACATCACTATCAGTGTGTGGTGTCATGGCATTGTTCTCAGGCAATTTAAAACATGCTTGTAAATCATCACAGTTAATACAGTGAGTTTTACCTTTGAGAGTGAAGGAGATAGTCATATCCATGGAGTTGAACTCAGCAGTTGTCCAAATCTCCTCAACTACTTCACAGAAAATTGTTGGGGCTTCCAGCATTGCATAGCTAAGTTTACAGTTTTTGATGAAGTCCATCATTTTGTGATAGTCTGAGTGGGCTTCATTCTTTTCTACCAAAGCTATGAAATTGTTCTTTTCATAGATGAACCCAGATTGAGACATAATCTTCACGACTGGTGCCATTGTTGTGAGTAGAAATTGCAGAGAATAACTTGAAGTTTTTGCAGAGAGAAAATGGTAAATGCTTGAAATTTTAAGAAAGCGTAAAGTAAAAATGAACAATCAGAAGGACTTATATGCTTTCTCAAATTAAAAAAAACAAAAATATAAAATAAAGATTTATCAATAAATATGCGTTAGTGAATTTCAGCCGTTTTAAGAATAAACTGTAAGTATTCTAAAAACTACCTTTAAAACCAATACATACAGATGTATGTATGAGTATCAACGGTTAAGAGAATAGAATCAACGGCTGTTAAACACCTGAATTGATTGATGTGACATTTCAACGGATAAGGCAAATTGTCATCCGTTGAAAGGTACTTCAGTTTTATCCGTTGACGGATAAAAATTCCAGAAATGTATTTGTCTTTCAACGGATAATGATTATCCGTTGATAGAGCAATTTTGACTTTCAACGGATAGGGAACATCCGTTGATGGAATAAACTATGTTAAAAGTCAAATTTGTTCTTAGCAACTAATATATTTCAGGCTTCAAATCAAATTGCAATAAAGACATGAATTTTAAGAGTAATTAAGCATACCTAGCTCACTTACCAATCTTGTGAATGTTGATTCATCAAGTGGCTTGGTAAATATGTCAGCAATTTGTTGTTCACTTGGAACAAAATGTAGTTCCACTGTACCATTCATGACATGCTCCCTAATGAAGTGGTACTTGATATCAATGTGCTTGGTCCTTGAGTGCTGCACAGGATTCTCTGTTATGGCTATGGCACTTGTGTTGTCACAAAAGATAGGAATTCTATCAACATGAAGTCCATAGTCAAGGAGTTGGTTCCTCATCCATAACACTTGAGAACAGCAACTTCCAGCAGCAATGTATTCAGCCTCAGCTGTAGAAGTAGAGACTGAATTTTGCTTTTTGCTAAACCATGATACAAGCTTGTTTCCCAGGAATTGGCAGGAGCCTGTTGTACTTTTCCTATCTATTTTGCAACCTGCATAGTCTGCATCTGAATAACTAATTAGATCAAAGCCAGATTCTCTAGGATACCAAATACCTAAATTTGGTGTACCCTTGAGATATCTGAAAATCCTTTTGATAGCAATTAAGTGAGACTCCCTAGGATCAGCTTGGAATCTAGCACATAGACATGTAGCAAACATTATATCTGGTCTGCTAGCAGTTAAATATAAAAGTGAACCAACCATGCCTCTATAACTTGTAATATCCACAGACCTTTCAGTCTTATTTGATTCAAGTTTGGTGGCAGTGGCCATGGGAGTTTTTGCAGATGAACATTCCATTAAGTCAAACTTCTTTAAAAGATCATAAATATATTTAGTTTGACTAATGAAAATCCCATCACTAACTTGTTTAACTTGTAAACCAAGAAAATAGGTTAGTTCTCCCATTAAGCTCATTTCATAATTACTTTGCATTAACTTAGCAAACTTTTTGCAAAGTTTATCATCTATAGAGCCAAATATTATGTCATCTACATAAATTTGAACAAGTATACTAGAGCCATTAACATCCCTAAAGAAGAGAGTTTTATCAACAGTACCTCTAGTGAAGTGATTCTCCAAAAGAAATTTTGATAAGGTTTCATACCAGGCTCTAGGTGCTTGCTTCAGTCCATAGAGTGCTTTCAACAGATAATACACATAGTCTGGAAAATTTGGATCTTCAAATCCTGGAGGTTGACTCACATAGACTTCTTCCTCTAATTTCCCATTTAGAAATGCACTCTTGACATCCATTTGATAGACTTTGAAATTGGCATGGGCTGCATGGGCTAGAAATATTCTGATGGCTTCAAGTCTTGCAACAGGAGCATATGTTTCATCAAAATCTATTCCCTCTTGCTGAGAATAGCCTTTAGCAACCATTCTGGCTTTATTCCTTATGATGATGCCATTTTCATCCATCTTGTTTCTGAATACCCACTTTGTGTCAATAGGACTCTTGTTCTTTGGTTTGGGTACCAGCTTCCATACTTGGTTTCTCTCAAATTGGTTCAGCTCTTCCTGCATAGCTAATATCCAATCTGGATCCAATAGAGCTTCTTCCACTTTCTTAGGTTCCTCCTGAGACAGAAAACTACTATACAGACATTCATCTTGAGTGGCTTTTCTTGTTTGCACTTTAGATGATGCATCACCAATGATCAGTTCAAAGGGATGATTCTTGGTCCATTTCCTTTGTGGTGGAAGATGTGCTCTAGATGAGGTGGCCTCAGTATTGTCATGATGTGAGACAGAGTGTTGACTAGTTGAAACTCCCCCTGAGTTGTTGGTCCTTTGCAGGGAACTTGGAGTTCTATCAACTGATGATGTAAATCGATTATCCGTTAATGAACTATGATCAACGGATGCTTCATTTTGTACTTCAACGGATGATGCACTATGTCTTTCAACGGATACTGCATTGCCTCTATCAACGGATGCAGTATTTTGTGCATTATCCAAGGGCATGTTTTGAATCCCTTTTGAAGTGTCATCTCCATCAGTCTCCTCTTCACTATCATCACAATATATCTCAATGTTGTCAAATTTGAGTCTCTCATTATGTCCCTCATCTGTTAGTCCATCAATCTTTTTATCATCAAACACAACATGCACAAATTCCATAACAATGTTGGTTCTTAGATTGTAGACCCTATAAGATTTTCCAGCTGAGTAACCAACAAATATCCCTTCATCATCCTTTGCATCAAACTTCCCTTTATGGTCAGATTGATTCCTCAGTATAAAGCATTTACATCCAAAGACATGAAGAAAGTTTAGAGTTGGTTTTCTTCTCTTGAACAACTGATAAGGAGTCATGCCTTTAGCTTGATTGATCAAAGAAATATTCTGAGTGAAGCAGGCACAATTAACAGCTTCAGCCCAGAAATATGTTGGTAACTTTGATTCTTCAAGCATTGTTCTGGCAGCTTCAATTAAAGATCTGTTCTTTCTTTCAACAACCCCATTTTGCTGAGGTGTTCTTGGAGCTGAGAACTCATGCATGATTCCATTTTCTTCACAGAACAGCCTTAATGTCAAATTCTTGAATTCAGTTCCATTGTCACTCCTGATATTTCTAACCTTCAAGTCAGGATGATTGTTGACTTGCCTGATGTGATTGATAATGATTTCACTTGCTTCATCCTTTGATCCAAGAAAATAGACCCATGAGAACTTTGAGAAATCATCTACAATCACTAAGCAATATCTTTTTCTTGCAATAGACAATACATTGACTGGTCCAAACAAATCCATATGTAGCAGCTGTAATGGTTCATCAATTGTTGTTTCAAGCTTCTTTTTGAATGATGCTTTCCTTTGTTTGCCTTTCTGACAAGCATCACACAAACCATCCCTTGAGAATTCAACTAGAGGGATTCCTCTAACTAAGTCCTTTTTGACTAGATCATTCATTGTCTTGAAATTCAAGTGAGATAGCTTCTTGTGCCATAGCCAACTTTCAACTGTGCTTGCTTTGCTGAAGAGACAAGTAATGGATTCTGCATCTGTAGAGTTGAAGTCAGCTATGTACACATTTCCTTTTCTAACTCCAGTTAGAACCACTTTGTTGTCTTTCTTACTAGTGACAACACAGGCTTCAGAATTGAAGGAAACTGTATTCCCTCTATCACATAGTTGACTGATGCTCAGTAAATTGTGCTTGAGACCATCAACTAATGCAACTTCATTAATGATGACATTCCTTGTTGAAATCAAGCCATATCCCATAGTAAACCCTTTGCTGTCATCTCCAAAGGTTATGCTAGGGCCAGCTCTCTCCTTGAACTCTGTGAGCAGGGAGAAATCTCCTGTCATGTGTCTTGAACAACCACTGTCCAAGTACCATAGATTTCTTCCATTTCCCTGCACACCATAAAATCAATCAATTTGATTTTGGTACCCAAGTTTCCTTGGGTCCATTCTTGTTAGCCTTTCTCCTAGACTTCATTCCTCCTGCATCTTTAGACTTAGGTAAGTTTGAGTCAACCTTGGTCTTAGATGTAGTTGGTTGAGGTGTAGGGTTAGTCACAGAATCATTTAGCACATTTGTAAAATTATTAGGCATTGATTGTGCAAACATGTTATTCCATATGGGCATATTGTATGGCATTTGAGGCATACTAAATGCAGCAAGATAAGGATTGTTAAAATATGGCATGTTTACAAAATGTGCATAAGGATTTTGTTGAGACATAACAGGCATAGCATGCAGAGGTGATGCAGACATATTAGGCATAGAAGAGGGTACATTTATGGGAGTCTTCTTAATGGATTTACAACTAGCAGATAGATGATTAACACTACTACAATGCACACAGCTTTTTCTAGGAGCATACCTATCAGGTGTGTAATTGTTGTGTTTATTAACTCCTACCTTCCCATTTCTGTTGGATTTTCTTTTAGATTCCTTTTTATCCTCAACCATCTTGAGCCTATTATTTAACTGTTCTAAGGTCATGTGCCCTACATTCACCTTACTGACATCTTTGGATGTGCTTGCTTCTTCTTTGACAAAGTTCTTTGAAGTTGAACCAAACTTTTTGTTGAGTTTCTTTAGATTCTCTCTTTTAGAAACATCTGCCTGTTTTGATTGAGGAACCTTCAACGGATGCTCCTTTTCTTCCTTCAACGGATAACTTTCATCATCCGTTGATTCCACATCCGTTGACAGCCCATCAATTAATTCCAGTTTCTTTTTATTTTTATCCCAGGCAGTTTCACAGAATGATTCAATTCCTTGGACCTTAGCAATTTGAGCACTTACATCCCTAGATGTCTTCCAGGCTTTAATCACCTCTTGCTCTTTCTCTAATTGATTGGAAAGTATTTCTACTTTCTTAACAGATTCAGCTAGTTCATTTTCAACAGATATACAATGCAACTTTGTTTTCTCTAGGTCAATCATCTTATCTTCTAACAAAGCATTTCTATTACTTAAAAACAGATTGTTCTCTCTAATCCTACTATTTTCTTTAGCAAGAGATTTAAGAGACACACGCAAATGATACAATTCGGTAGACATGTCATTAAAAGCATCATTGCACTCTTCTTTAGTAAGCTGTGTTAAGTCAGTAGTGATTACCTGATTGCTTGATGAACTAACTTCATTTTCTTCAGAATCAGCCATGAGAGCAAGGTTGACATACTCCACATCTTCATCCTCTTCATCTCCATTAGCTGCCCAGTCCCTTTCTTGAGTAATGAAAGCCCTCTCCTTTTGCTTGAGTAGATCAAAATATTTCTTTTTGTAATCTACTTGTTCAAATTTCTTCTTTTCAGAAGTTGGCTTTCTGCACTCACCTGCAAAGTGTCCACTTATACCACAATTGAAACACTTGAACTTGGATTTGTCCACAGTGTTTTTGTGAGGTTTAGTGGCTCTAGTGTTTTTCTTGAATTTCATCTTTGCAAATCTTCTGGACAGAAATGCAAGATGCTCATCAATACCATCTGAGTCATCTTGGCTGGAGTTGTCTTCATTTTCAGCAACTTGCTCTTTCCCCTTGCTTGATTCCTGATTTCTTATACCATCTTTGGAGTTTGATGTAGATCTCGCAGTTTCTTGTCTGCATTTCCTCTCATCTTCAGCTACCAATGCAACTGAACTTCTTTTCTTTCTCCCCTTCTCCAATACCTCATCCTGTTCCAGCTCTAGTTCATAAGTCTTCAAGATTCCATACAATCTTTCAAGAGTGAAGTCCTTATAATCTTGAGAGTTTCTTAAGGAGACAGTCATGGGTATCCATTCCTTTGGCAAGGATCTTAAAAATTTAAGATTTGAATCCTTCACCTGGTACACTCTTCCATACAGCTTCAGTCCATTCAACAGCTTTTGGAACCTATTGAATGTTTCATTTAAAGATTCATTTTCTTCAAAATGAAAGTATTCATACTGTTGAATGAGAAGCTGCATTTTGTTTTCTTTCACTTGTTCTGTACCTTCACACAGTAGTTGAACTGTGTCCCAAACCTCTTTGGCAGTTGTGCAATTTATCACATTATCAAACATATCCATGTTAAGACCATTAAACAAAATGTTCATAGCCTTCTTATCCTTGTGGACTTCTTCTGTGTCTTCCATTGTCCATTCTGCTCTAGGTTTTGGAATGGATTGACCAACAGCAACTGTGGCTGTAGCAACTGTTGCTACTTTGTGGGGAATATGAGGACCATTCTCAATGCAGTTTACATAACCTTCATCTTGGGAGAGTAGATGAAGGTGCATTTTCACCTTCCAATGGTGATAACTATCTTTGTCAAGAACTGGGATCTTTACTCCAATATCCTTCTTACTCATCTTTGTTAGATTCCAAGATCTTTAAACTCTTTGTATGTCAAGAGCCTGCTCTGATACCAATTGTTATTCCTAGTGGACTAACAATGAGATTTACAGAAGGGGGGTTGAATGTAAATCTCAAAACTTTTTCAAGTTTTGAGCAGTTTATGAAAGTTGTGTGTTCAAGAAGAACAAGTGTGTGAATTGCTTTAAGCTAATACAGACAGATATATATTCAAGCACAAATGTAAAGAACACAACAGACCTTAAAAACTTTTCTGGTGGATTTGTTGTTCCACCAGAGATGGTATTTTTAGAAAATCTGTGATTAAACAATGTTGATCACAGCTGCATCCTAGTACAAACTAGATGAATTTTCTCTCAATATTTTTCTAAACAGCTCTGGAAAATCTCTCATCTAATTACTAGCTTCTACTTGGTTTATATATTACCAAGTGTACAAGTGAAGAACAATATAAAATACAGTAATAAAATAAGATCTTCACTTGCTTCTTTTCCTGTTCACTCCAGTACTTTGTTGACTATTGCATCTTTGTACTAGAGAAGAACGGCTGCTTTTTCTGTTGTTCCTGAAATTCGGCTACCACATCTCAGTTGTCTCTATCAACCCATGTGCCTCTGTTTGTAGGTACAACTACCCCTTATCAACGGCTAATCATCAGAACATCCGTTGAAGCTTTCATCCGTTGATGCACTCATCCGTTGAAGGATGTTATCCGTTGAAGCTTTCATCCGTTGATGCACTCATCCGTTGAAGGATGTTATCCGTTGATGACTTTATCCGTTGAAGCTTTAGAGACATCCGTTGAAGCTTAGCTTCTTATCCGTTGAAGGTCTTTAAGTCATCCGTTGATACCACTTCACTTATACAAAATTACAAGGCATGAAGTATTTACAATTGGCCTTCCTATCTGCATATCATCTAGTAGTCAACATGACTCATAGTTTCTCTCAACTTCCAAGAATTACATTTTAAATACAGAGACTGAAATATGCTACAACACTAGACTTATTTCTAAGTAAAGCTACACCATCAACGGATAGCCAAAGTGGTCTTATCCGTTGAGGCTACAGACACTAAATTTCTACTTAAGTATTTTGTTAAACATATCATCAAACTAATGCACATACATTCCTAACAATCTCCCCCTATTTATGTCTATAAGAATTGTAGGCATAAATTCAGGGTTAACTTGATGATAACAAAACACTTAACAGATATATGAATTGAAACTAAGTAGAAATTTAAAAATGCTGCAAAAGTGTATGTACTAGGAGATAATTGAAGATTTACAGTGTTTCCAAGGACACTCCTTTAGTCTGAGCAAATCATCTTTTTCTTCTTTGTTCCCTGGTTTTCTTTCCTAGCCTTTTGTCATTTTCCTCAATTTGGAGTTGGAGTTGTCTGAAGAATTCATCTTCATCTTCAACACTGACATCCAACTTAGATTGCATTTCTTTGAGAGTTTCATTGCTGGCAATCTTGAGTTGGTCTTCAAGTCTGAAAAATCTTCTGACTCCTTTATCATCTCTAAATTCCATCAACCAATGAGGTGATTTGAGAATTTTCATTTCCCTTTCTTGAATGAGTAAAGTCCTGGGTAAAGCATTGGGCTCCCTCCAAGTTTTCCTTATATTGGCTATCTTGTTGAGAATTTCAGTCTTGGCAGTTCTGGTAAAGCCAGAATCCTTTTGTATAGCTGAATAGACTCTAATCAAGGTAGAGTAGCCTTCATCCAGAATCCTGTGGAGAGGCCATGTTCTTTCCCCAGCTCCTTTATATCTGAACACTAATCTCTCTGGTAACTGTCTGTAGGCAGCTATTCCCCTTACATCCTCCAGCTCATCCAGATAGAGTTCAATGTCTGAAATTTCTTTTATGTCACAGATGTGAACATAATCATCTTTAGAAATGGGTGACTTAGGCTTAGGTTTTTGTTTTTGAGTGAATTTCTTAGAGGTTAAGGGAGGTGTAGATTTTGGTTTTCTTTTCTGTTTCTTTGGTAGTGGAAGAGTGGTTAGAAAGGTAGGCAATTTGATAGTGTCCCAATCAATAGGTTCCTCTTTTGGAATGATTGGTTCACCATGGATGTTTATTGTGGGATCAGCAACAAGGGGTTCAGGTATGGAAGGTAGTGGTTTAGATATAGATTTGGTTATTTCAGTGTTATCTCCACTCCTTTTATGTGCCTTGGCCTTTCTTCTGTTTCCCTTCTGCCATTCCTCTCTTTCTTCCACACTCTCACCAAATATACTCCCTAAAACCTCATCTAGGTTTGTAGTCTTGTCTTCACCCCTGACTTCAATCCCTTTTTCTTTTTCAACTAGACTTGACTTTAGCTGTTGTTCAAGCTTTGCTTGTGCTCTTTTGTCAGCCTTTAATTGCTTGTCTTCTTCCTTCTTGGCTATTGAGAATTTGGGATGTCCTTGCATCACACATATGCTCTTTCCCTCTCTAATGATAATAGCTCTATTTCTCCTTACAGCCTCATCCATGGTCTTTTTGAGATAAGCAATACTTCTGCCTAAAATCTTGTTCTCATCAGCTTTTGGAGGAGGAAAGTCCACTTCTTTTAAAGGATTCTTTGTTGAGTCCTTATTGGATCTTTCATTGGGCTTGAGAATTATAGCTTGTAGTTCTTTGGAAGAAGCTTCTCCATCCTTATGACTCCCTACTGGCATGAGCTCCATGTTGATTGGTTCAATTTTTGTGCTGTATTTCACAGATGTTGATTTGTCTTGTGTAGAACCGAACAACAGTTGCAACCTTTCATCAATTCTCCTCCTTTGCTCTTTCACTTGAATTTCAGCTGCTGCTATCTGAATCAAATCAATTCCATCAGGCTTGCCCTTGATTTGAATGATTGGAGAAGTAGTGATGGCAGGAACTAGCACTTTAGATATGTTGACTTTTGTAGATGGCTCTCCTTCCCCTTCCCTTTTACTCTCCCCCTTTTTGTTATCATCAAGGAGAGGGGTCAAGCCTTGTGCTTTTGCCAGCTGCATTAGGAGACTGGTTTGAGATTGTTGATTGTGAAGAATGGTGGCCACAGAATTTTCAATAACTTGAACTCTGTCTTCTAACTTGGCCAACCGTTTTTCAGTAACAGATTCTTTCTTCAATCTCAAAACCAAGTCCTGCAATGTACCATAGGGCATGACTGAATCCAATTTTTCTGAAGTATAGGTTTTCAAGTCAGCAATATCCTTCCTGAGATCATCCATACTCAGATTCTGCTTCACTTGCTGCAGCTTCATGAGATGCAGTGAGTCCAGGTGAGCTTGAAGGATAGCCTTGATACTTGCATGTGAAGTATTCTGAATGGCCTGTTGAATAGTGTTGATTTGTTTGACTAAAGAGACATTGAATTCCCCTGATCTGTACTCCTTAGTCAAGGCCCATTCAGGTAGATTTGGAATTGAACTAGGGCCTTCATCTCCCCCTAAGTTCATGCTTCCATCAAAAGAAATAGAGTCATCATCATCAGAATTTGCTCCAAATTCCTCAGATGGCTCACCAGCTGTAGAAGGCATTTTGTTAATGGCAGCTTTATCCCTTTGAAGAGATTCTGTTGTGTGCACTAGATGTAGTGACCTTTCTGCTTTCTCATTGCCCTGAGCAGCCAACAGTTGATAGGCTGTCACAGGATGAGTAAAAGTGTCAGCATCCAAGGAAATGTTATCAATTACAGCTTTGTAATGTTGCTGAAATTGTCTTTCCTTTTCAGCATCATCCACAATCATTGACTCATTAGCAATGGCTGGTTCCACCCTTGTATCTACTGTACCTGCTTTTCTCTCTTTTTCTCTATGTTCTTGCATCAGGGGCTCCCCCTGGCTCACACAACTCACTCCCTCACCTTCACCTACTAAGGTGGTACTCCACTCACTTACTTTTGCCATGCTGGAAGAAATAGCATGCATTTTTGAGCTCTCAATCTCTCCTTTTGCCTGGGAGCAACCCAGCCTCTCACTCAAATTGTCACTCCCTTCCCTCAATCCTAAGAGTGATTGCACAGTATTCATGTCTTCTACACTTGGGATTAATTCAGTTATTTGTGTAGAGACTGTCAACGGATGTGGAATATCCGTTGAAGGTGAAACATAAGGTTGTGGTGTGTGTTAGTATGGGGTCACAACATAAGGTTAACTATTATTAATTAAGTGAAGTGATATTGTGGAAAGAAAGACCGTGATGACCCGGATCCCTGACCCCGGATCTGGGGGTGTTACACTTCTTCTAGCTCATCCATGTAGAGATTTATATCTGAAAATTCCTTGATGTCACTGATATATAGAAGATCTCCCTAGTTGACAGTTGGTTGAGTTTTGGTTATGGTTTTGGTTTTGAGTCTCACAGGCTTGACCTTCTTGATTGCTCTTGTCTTTGTCTTCTTTAACTTGTTAAATATTGGTAAATTGAGCTCAGGAAGAGGCAAGCTATCCCAGTCTAGTGTCTCATCTTTGGGAACTATTGGCTCACCATGAAATTTCCTTATAGGATCCACCTTAAATTCATCCTGCACCACTGAGGGCTTGGATGTTTGAGTTGTAGATGTATAATGGTTGAGAATTTAATCTTCTATCTCATCATCACTGAAGTCCAATCTTCTTTTGACCCTGACTTTGTATCTTGGCTTCTTTTTCTGTTGAGTTTCCTTGTGCATTTTATGATCCTGAACTTCAGCTATCACATATTGCTTCTCAGAAATTTCAGTTGCAGTTTTCACAGCTTAGAGTTTGGCTACTATAGCAGCTTGTTTTTTCTTCTGTTTGAGCTTCTTATCATCTAAAGCAGCTTGCTTCTTTTCTTGTTTAATTCTCTCATTTTCTTCCTTCTTAGCTTCTGCAAACTGAGGTTATCCAGCCACCATACAGATTTCTTTCCCATTACTGTAGATCTTAGCTATTCTTCTCTTTAGTACAGAGTCAGTTGGATCCTTGAAGAATGCAATGGACCTTGCCAACAGCTTCTTTTCATCTGGCCTAGGAGTTTCATAGAATAGGTCCAATGATTTTTTTATGAATTCTTTGGATAGTTCCTCTTGGGTTTAAAAATTACACCGTCCTTTGGAGATTTGATTGATGAGGATTGACCTCTTTCCATGTTCCCTAGGCTCATTTCATTTGCAAAAATTTGTCTCAATTAAGAGAAGTGAGAAAAGACCTTATCTTTCTTCTTAATTGGACCAAACTTCTTCTGGATCTCTTCATCAATATGCTTCCATTTATCATCCAGCTCTTTCTTAACTGCTGTTATATCAATCTTTCTCAGTTTGTCATTTCATTCCAGCTTTGCTGCTGCTAGATTGATTAGATCAATGCTATCCACAGCTGGTGGCTTAGTGAAAGCAATTGCTGGCACAATCACTTTACTGACTTGTATGTTGAGCACTTTCTCCCTCTCAGTTGTTGACTCCCCCTGACTAACTGGGATGATAGAGTCTTTCTCCCCCTTTTTGTTAGCATCAAGTTGAGTAGAGGTAGAGAGTTGTGCAGCCACCAACTGTTGGAGCAGACTAGTTTGAGCTTCCTGATTTTCAAGTATCTTGGCCACTGACTTCTCCACATTTTTCAGTCTAGAGTCCATGCCCTCAACTTTCTTGTTCAAATCAGCTTCCTTCCTTAGTTTTTGAGCTATTTCAGTCATTGTGGTTCCTGGAAGCCTGTCATCCAACCTTGCTACAAAGTCTTGTTTGACTTCATAAATTTCTTACTTGATTACATCCACATTCTGACTTTGTTCGAGAGCTTGAATATTGTGCAGTTGTAGAGATTCCAGGTGTGCTTTGAGTAATCTTTTGGTGCTGGCACTTGTGGATGCTTGAATAGCTGTTTGGGTGTTATGAATAAGCTTGAATAAGGTAGATTGGAGATGTGAATATGAGCAGTCCTTGTTAAGCATCCATGATTGAGTGTCTGCATCTCCCCCATGCTCATGCTATCATCTTCATCATCATCCCCAAATGATTTCTCAGCCAATTCAAAGTCACTACCAGCTGTGGAAGGCATAACAGTTATAACATCCTTTGCCCTTTATATTGAAGCAATAGTATGCACCAGGTTCAACATCCTCTCACCATCCTCATTGCCCTGTCCGACTAGAGTTTGATAAGCCGGATCAGGATGAGTAAATGTCTCAGCATCTAAAGAGATAGAATCTATGACATCTTGATATTCTTGATAAAATAGTCTCTCTTTTTCTGTATCACTGTCATTCATTGACTCACTAGCAATGATTTCCATCCTTATATCTCATGTACCTGCTTTTCTCTCAATTTCTCTATATTCTTGCATCAAGGGCTCCCCTTGGCGCACCACCCTCACACCCTCACACCCTCACCTTCACCTACTAAGGTGGAACTCCCCTCACTCACTTTTGCCAGGCTGGAAGAAATAGCCTGCATATTTTCTCTATTTTCCTCTCCTTTGCCTGAGATCAACTCAGCCTCTCACTCTATTCACTCCCTTCCCTCAATCCTAGGAGTGATTGTACAACCACTAGCTCATCTACACTTGTAACAATTGTTGACAATTCAGCCTGTATAGTGAGTACCGACGGATGAGGAACATCCATCGGGATAGTAGTTAGGATAGCCGACGGATGACTG
Organism: Apium graveolens; assembly: GCF_009905375.1. Lineage (NCBI taxonomy): Eukaryota > Viridiplantae > Streptophyta > Magnoliopsida > Apiales > Apiaceae > Apium > Apium graveolens. Next base: position 89,011,013 of record NC_133652.1, read on the forward strand.
CTGTTAGGCACATCCGTCCAGATATAATTACTAGCCGACGGATGAACAATATCCATCGAGATAGAAGCAGTGATAGAGTTTAGAGTAGGGACTACTGTTGAATCTGTGGTGATTGATTTAAGATTTTGCACAGATATTTCAGTAGACTCTAAAAGAAATGGCAAGTGCACCAACAAATCATCTAAAAGATGATGCTCACTTACTTGGATTTTTGGCTCCTCCATGAGAGTTAAAGATGTTGAATCAGGAATTGATGTATGAATCATATCTACATCCAGTGAGTGTGTGGATGAGTTTGGTGTGTTTAGTGCTTCTATTGTTAAAGATTTTGGCTGTGACTCCACATTTATTGGAGCCACATCAAACTGACTTTGAGAATGTGCATGTACTGAGTCTTTGACTACACTAGGCACTGTGTGTGCACCCTATGTATCCCCAATGTTTTTAGATTTCTTCTTTCGAGCATAGGTTTGGGGTGAGCTTGTGTCCCTTAACCTTTTGGCCCGTGCTCTTGGCTGAGAGCTTTGTTCAATAGTTGCATCCTTTTGGGAGGATGCAACTAGCAATGAACTACTGTCCTTATTAAGCACTGCAGTTTATTAGGAAATTGTAGTGTGGCTTGGATGGGATTCACTCACCTCTCCAACCTTATTCTTAGGGTTTCTTTTATGTTCACCATGTCCCTCACCAATCTTACCCACTTTCACATTCCCCTCTTGGTTTTTAGTAGATTTTAAAACTCTCATCTTTTGAGAGACACCAGAGTGTGGTTTCTTTGATTTGGATTTTGAAGTTTTGGATTTTATGGCTTGGGTAGACATCTGTTGGGTCATTGACACAGATGTCATAGCCACAATCGATGGCAAAGAAACTTGAGAGGTAGAAGGAGTAGGGACAGAAGTATTTACCTTACTTACCCGAGGGCCCTCCATGATAGGCAAATAAACAAGGGGCACCTCCTTGTGGTGATCATTTTTGTTTAAATCTGCTATTACTCTTCTTTCTTGAACCCAACAATCCAGTTTGTTGGTTGGGTTCTCAATCACAAGATCCTCACAAATATGGTTAGCAATAATCATAAAGAATCTAGCATAATAAACATGCCTAGATCTCTTTTTAATCTCCCTTAACTTGTAGTCTAACTCAAACATGATAGCATCACTAAAATTAGAGTAATTATCAGTAAGCAACATATAGAGCATGTTAAGTATAGTAGTATTGATAGAATCAAATTTACTTACCTTACCGAAAAACACCTTGGTAACTACATCACAAAGAAAGCTCCACTCTTTTCTAAGACCTAGTCTCCTAATCTCACTTAATTTAGTGGTAGGAAGTGCATAGCCAATAGAATTAAGCAAGTTAACTAAATCAGCATCCGTGTGTGGTTTAGTAGTAGTGTTTTCAGGAATTTTAAAGCATGCTTGGATAATATCACTGTTAATACAAAATTCCTTACCTTTAATGGAGAGAGTTATAGTTTTGTCAGTTGCCTGATACACTGTAGTGGTCCACATCTCCTCCACAACTTCACAGTAGATTGTAGGTGATTCCAGCATGGCATAGCTAAGCTTGCATCCCTTCAAAAAATCCATCATTTTGTGATAATCTTCAGAGGCTGGAATCTCTTTGTTCACAAGACCCACGGAATTGTTCTTCTCATAAATGAATCCTTACTGAGACATGATCTTAACTACTGGTGCCATTATTAAATCAAGGAAATTTGCCAGAAAGAAAGAGGGTTTTGCTTTGAGGAAGAAGAGAGCAGTTAATTGCGATAAAGTAATCATACTATTTCAACGGATGAGAATAAAGCAATTATCCGCCGGGTTGAAAATAATCCATAAAAGTAATTGATTTTTACCAAGCTATACTATTTCAACAGATGATCAAACTTGATGGATAGTGAACATCCGTCAAGATGTAGATTTTGACTTAGCCAAATTTTCATCCAAAATAGAAAAATCAATTAAGTTTCTGGCTGCATTTCAACTTGCAAAATTAACAAAAATGATTTAAGAATAATTAAGCATACCTAACTCACTTACCAACCTAGTGAATGTGGATTCATCAAGTGGCTTGGTAAAGATATCTGTAAGTTGCTTCTCACTTGGAATAAAATGAAGTTCCACAATACCATTCATTACATGTTCTCTAATGAAGGGGTGCTTGATGTCTATGTGCTTTGTTCTTGAATGTTGTATTGGATTTTCAGTAATGGCAATAGCATTTGTGTTATCACAGAAAATAGGAATCTTATTCACTTGTAGACCATAGTCCATTAGTTGATTTTTCATCCATAAAATCTGTGCACAGTAACTACCAGCAGCAATATATTCAGCTTCGCCTGTAGAAGTAGAAATTGAATTTTTCTTTTTACTGAACCAGGATACCAGCTTGTTTCCTAGAAATTGACAGGTTCCTGTTATACTTTTTCTATCAATTTTACAACCTGCATAATCTGCATCTGAATAACCAGTTACATCAAAACCAGAATCTCTAGGGTACCAAATGCCATGTTTTGTTGTACCCTTGAGATATCTGAAAATTCTCTTAATACCTATTAAGTGAGATTCTCTAGGATCTGCCTGAAATCTAGCACAGAGACAAGTAGCAAAATTTATATCTGGCTTACTAGCTGTTAAGTACAAAAGTGAGCCAACCATGCCTCTATAGCTTGAAATATCCACAGACTTTTCAGTAGTGTTTAATTCAAGTTTAGTTGCAGTGGCCATGGGAGTTTTTGCAGATGTGCAATCCATTAGATCAAAATTATTTAAAAGATCATAAATATATTTGGTTTGACTAATGAATATTCCATCACTAACGTGCTTAACTTGTAACCCAAGAAAGTAAGTTAGCTCTCCCATCATGCTCATTTCATACTTACTTTGCATCAATTTGGAAAAATTTTTATAAAGTTTTTCATCTGTAGAGCCAAATATAATATCATCTACATAAATTTGAATAAGTATGCTAGAGCTATTAACATTTCTAAAGAATAAAGTTTTGTCAACAGTACCTCTTGTGAAGTGATTTTCTAAGAGAAATTTTGACAAGGTATCATACCAGGCTCTAGGTGCTTGCTTCAATCCATAAAATGCTTTCAAAAGATAGTAGACATATTCTGGAAAAATTGGATCTTCAAAACCAGGAGGTTGACTAACATCGACTTCCTCCTCCAAATCTCCATTTAGAAAGGCACTTTTGACATCCATTTGATAGACTTTGAAATTGGTATGGGCTGCATAGGCTAGGAAAATTCTGATGGCTTCAAGTCTTACTACAGGAGCAAAAGTTTCATCAAAATCTATTCCTTATTGTTGACAATATCCCTTAGCAACCAATCTAGCTTTGAACCTGACAACTATGCCACTTTCATCCATCTTGTTTCTGAATACCCACTTGGTATCAATTGGATTATTTCCTTTAGACTTGGGAACTAGCTTTCATACCTTGTTTCTGTCAAATTGGTTTAGCTCCTCTTGCATAGCTAAAACCCAATCAAGATCCAACAGAGCTTCTTCTACCTTTTTAGTCTCTTCCTGAGATAGAAAGCTGTTGTATAGACATTCCTCTTGAGTTGCTTTCCTTGTTTGCACTCTTGAGGAAACATCACCAATGATCAGTTCAAATGGGTGATCTCTAGTCCATCTTCTCTGTTGAGGTAAATTAGCTCTAGATGAAGAGGCCTCATTATTGTCTTGATGTGTGATTGAGTTTTGATTAGAAGAAACTCCCTCTGAGTTTGTGGATCTTTGATTTGAAGAAGGAGTTCTCTCTGTAAGTGATCTATTTTGACTCTCAGCTTCTCTTATTGTTCCAACGGATGATGCACTTTGTATCCCGACGGATGAGGCTGATTGTCTTCGGACGAATGATGAATTTTGTACCTCGACTGATGCTGAATTTTGTGCATCATTGGAGATAGACTTTTCTGCATTATCCTTAGCCAATATTTCTTGATCACTATCATCATCACTGCCATCACAGATTATCTCAACATTGTCAAATTTGAGACTATCATGAAAACCTTCATCTTTAAGTCCTTCAATCTTCTTATCTTCAAACACAACATATACGGGTTTCCATAACAATGTTTGTTCTTAGATTGTAGACACTATATGCTATTCCAACAGCATATCCAGCAAAAATTCCTTCATATACTTTAGCATCAAACTTTTCATGCTGTTCAGTTTGATTCCTTGGAATGTAGCATTTGCATTCAAAGGCATGAAGAAAATTTAGAGTTGGATTCTTATTCTTGAATAATTGGTAGTGTGTCATGCATTTTGCTTGATTGACCAAAGAAATATTTTGAGTGTAGCATGTAGTATTCACAGCTTCAGCCCAAAAATATGTTGGTAACTTTGATTCTTCTAGCATTGTCTTTGCAGCTTCAATAAGAGATCCATTTTTCCTTTCCACCACTCCATTTTGTTGTGGAGTTCAAGCTGCAGAAAACTCATGCATAATCCCATTCTCTTCACAAAATAATCTCATCACAGAATTCTTGAACTTAGTTTCATTGTCACTCATGATTCTTCTTACTTTGAAATCAGGATGATTGTTGACTTGCCTTATGTGATTGATGATGATTTCACTAGCTTCATCTTTGGATTTTAAAAAATATGTTCAAGAGAACTTTGAGAAATCATCTATAATTACTAGGAAATATTTTTTCCTTGAGATGGATAATACATTAACTGGTCCAAACAAATCCATGTGCAATAATTGCAAATGTTTTTTAATTGTTAAATCAAGCTTCTTTTTGAATGATGCTTTAATCTGCTTTCATTTCTGGCAGGCATCACACAATCCATCCTTTGAAAACTTCACTTAAGGAATACCTCTAACCAATTCTTTCTTGACTAGCTCATTCATGGTCTTGAAGTTTAGATGGGACAACTTCTTGTGCCATAGCCAACTTTCATCTTGACTTGCTTTACTGAGAAGACAAGTTACAGATTCTGCATTTGTTGAGTTGAAGTCAGCTAGATACACATTGCCTTTTCTCATACCAGTGAGAACCACTTTGTTTCTCTTCTTGTCAGTCACAACACATGCTTCAGCATTAAAAGTAACTGAGTTACCCATATCACAAAGCTGGCTGATACTCAACAGATTGTGCTTGATACCATCCACTAGGGTAACTTCCTCAATGATGACATTATCCTTTGAAATCAAGCCATATCCCACAGTATAACCCTTGTTGTCATCTTCAAAAGTAATACTTGGGCCAGCTCTTTCTCTAAAACCAGTTAGCAGGGTAGAATCTCCAGTCATGTGCCTTGAGCAACCACTATCCAGATACCAAATATTCTTTCTGTTTCCCTGTACACATAAAAATCAAATCAAGTTGATTTTGGTACCCAAGTTTCCATGGGTCCTGCCTTGTTAGCCTTTTTATTTGGTTTCTTAGGTTTGACCTCATTTGACTTGGGTATTTCAGATTCATCCTTTGTCATTTGAGTTGGACCTTTGAAACCATTCACCGAAGCAGAATTGTCATGCACGTTTTGATTAACATGAAATGGCATGCTATGTGCAAACATGTTATTCCAGTAAAGCATGCTAAATGGCATTTTAGGCATACTAAAAGCAGCATAATAAGGATTGAGTGCAAATAGAATATTAGCATATTGTGCATTCAAATTGTGTGTAGGCATAACATTTACAGGCATTGTAGGCATGCTGGGAAATGAAGATGGTACATACATGTGAGCAGGCATAGCAAGTTTGCAATTAACAGACAAATGATTAACACTACCACACTTAACACATATCTTTCTTGGTGCATATTTATCAGGTGTGTAGTTGTTATGTTTGTTAATCCCTACTTTCCCATTTCTATTGTTTTTCCTTTTTGACTTTGCTTTTACTTCAATTTTCTCTAACCTGTCATTCAATTGCTTGATAGAAAGATGACCTACATTGGCTCTTTTGTTCTTTTTAACTTGACTTGTTTCTCCTGGAACAAAGTTCTTAGAAACAAATCCATATTTTTTATTTAACTTGGCTAGCTTAGCTTTACTAACTGGTTTACTTGCACTCAATGGATGTGGCTCATTGTCTTTTAACGGATAATCTTTTTGATTATCCGACGGATAAATTTCATCATCCTTTGAATTCACATCTGTTGAAAGTCCTTCAACCAGATTGGAATCAAGCTTCTCCTTGTTCTTTTTCCAGGATGCATCACAGAAAGATTCTATACCTTGAACTTTAGTAATTTGAGCATGACATCCCTAGATGATTTCCATGCCTTAATTACTTCCTGACCTCGTTCAAGTTGCTTTTTTTAAAATCTCCTCTTTCTTTAAGGATTCAGTTAGTTCATCCTTAGCAATCTTGCATTCTATTTTCAATTTTTCAAACTCAACAAATTGAGTCTCTAGCACATTGTTTCTTTCACTTAAAAACACATTGCTATCTTTAATTTTACTGTTTTCTTTGGTGAGAGACTTAAGTGTAACACACAGGTGATATAGTTCAATAGACATGTCATTTATGGCATCATTATACTCAACTTTAGATAAATATGCTAGATTTGTTGTGATTACCTGATTTCTTGATGAACTGGTCTCTATTTCATCTGACTTGGCCATAAGTGCTAGATTGACATAGCTTGTATCTTCATCATCTTCTAATCTATCTGCAGCCCAGTCATTCTCTTGTGTGATGAAAGCCTTTTCCTTTTGTTTGAGCAGCTCAAAATATTTCTGCTTATAATCAACAGGCTCAAACTTCTTTTTACCAGAATCAGGATTTCTACACTCACTAGCAAAATGACCTGCCAAGCCATATTTGAAACACTTGAATTTAGACTTATCAACCATGTTTCTGTTTGGCTTAGCTGCTCCAAAATTCTTCTTGAATTGGAGCTTGGAAAATCTCCTGGATAGAAAAGCAAGATGCTCATCTATGTCATTTTTGTCATCTTGACTAAGATGGTCTTCATGTTCAGCTACTATCCCTTTTCCCTTGCCTTCACAAACTCTAGGGTTTGGTGCAGAATCAACAGCTTCAACCTTTATATCCTTCTACTTTTCTTGCTCAGCAACCAATACAATGGATCCTCCCTTCTTTCTTCCTTTCTCCATCTTCTCATCTTGCTATATTTCAAGGTCATAGGTTTTTAGGATACCATACAGTCTATCCAGGGTGAACTCCTTGTAATCTTGAGAATTTCTCAATGAGACTGTCATAGACTTCCATTCCTTTGGCAGAGATCTAAGGAATTTGAGGTTTGAGTCTTTTGTTTGATAGACCCTTCCATGCAGTTCTAGAGCATTCAGTAGTTTTTGGAATCTACTAAAAATGTCAGTGAGTGACTCACCTTCTTCACTATGGAAATGCTCATATTGCTGAATCAAGAGTTGCATCTTGTTCTCCCTTACTTGCTCAGTTCCATCACATATAACTTGAATTGTATCCCAGACATCCTTAGCAGTTTTGCAGTTTATGATGTTGTCAAACATGTCACTGTCAACACCATTAAACAGAATGTTCATGGCCTTTTTATCCTTTTGAACTTGTTCTTTATCTGGATCTGACCATTTTGCTTGTGGCTTTGGGACCGATGCTTCATTTCTTGTAGCAGCTCTCATAGGGACATGTGGACCTTTCTCAATGCAGTCCACATATGCTTCATCTTGAGATAGGAGATGCAAGTGCATCTTCACCTTCCAATGATGATAGTTGTCTTTGTCCAGAAATGGAATCTTTACTCCAACATCTTTTCCAGTTCATCTTGTTGATTGTGGTGATCTTTACACTCTTTGTACTTCAAGAGTTTGCTCTGATACCAATTGTTACTCCCAAACAATGCAACAAGAATTATAGAAGGGGGTTGAATGTAATTCTGGTTTCTTTTTCTGATTTTAAAACTGTTCTTACTTAATAATATAATTGTGTAGATTTTTCTGTGTTGTGAAATGATAAATATATGAAAATCAAACACAAAAAAATAAAACACAAGGCTTTAAAAACTTTCTTGTGGATTTGAAATTATCCACCAGATATATATATATATATATTAAGATGAGAACTCTGTGATGCTTGAATAGCACACAGCTGCTTACAAGTGAACTTACAGAATTACAAAGAGATGCTTGAATAGATACAGCCTTTTATGTCTCTCTGAATATAATGCTTACTAACTTGGTTAATAATTCTACTTGCTATGCTTGGTTTATATACTACCAAGTTATATGATAAAAAGACAAACAAGTAAAACAAAAATTGTTTCTAGTCTAATTTCATGCTGCTTCATTACACTATCCAGCATCTTTGAATATCTTCATAATTGCATGGAAATGGTAATGCTTATTTGTTCTCTAAATCCTGCAATTAGGGTGCCACATTCCATTTGCAAACACCCGACGCATGTGACTGTGTTGTCACTGTCAACTGCTATTTTGAATATGATAATCCATCGGGACTATGTTGGTCATCCGTCGAAATTCTTATTGATTATTTGTCGGGAGCCTTTGTAGATCATCCGTCGGGAGCCTTTCTGCCACTTGACTCTATTTCACTTATACAGAACTACAAGACATCTTATATTTACAATTAGCCAACCTATTATGCATATCAATCTAGTAGTCAACATGACTTAAAGAATTCTACAGCATCTACTCAACTAATACATTGTTGTTTGTAGACATGTGCTACAAGACTTATTATTACATAAGCTACACTCTCGATAGATGTTAGTGGTCATCCGTCGGGACTATAAAGTTCATCCGTCGGGACTATTATAGAACATCAGTCGAGAGCTACAAAAACACTAAGTTAAATCTACTAAGATGTTTTGTTCAACTTATCATCAAGTTTACAACATATTCCTAACAAGAAGGACTCTGTGAAGCATGTGAAAAAGGAAAGTCAAAAAAAGCATCACACAGAAGCAAAGCATAACTGAGCCTCTTTAGTTAATTCACATGGATTTATTTGGTCCAGTGAATGTATTGTCAATATTAAGGAAGAAATATGCTTTCGTGATTGTCGATGATTACTCCAAGTACACACGAGTGTTGTTCTTACAATCAAAGGATGAAGCACCCCAGATGATTATTGATCACATAAAGAAGATTGAGATGGAAGCGAAACTACCTATCAGAAAATCAGATCAGACAATGGAACAAAATTCAAAAATGCTTTTTTTAATGAATTCTGCATGGAAAAAGGTATTTCGAGACAGTATTCAGCACGAAGAACTCCATAGCAAAATGGAGTAGTATAAAAGAAAAATCGTACCTTGGTTGAAGCAGCAAGGACTATACTAAGTGAATCAAGACTTCCTACCTACTTTTGGGCTGAAGTAATCAACACAACATGTTACAGCCAAAATCGTACCCTGATTAATAAAGATCACGACAAGACTCCTTATGAGATAATGGCTGACAAAAGACCAACACTGAAATACTTTTATATGTTTGGAGCTAAATGCTTTGTTCTTAAAGAAGGAAATAAGCATCTGGGTAAGTTTGATGCTAAAGCAGAAAGATTTGTACTATAGAAGACCTTGTTCTCCTCTTGAAACAAGTGGGAAATAAAGTAAGGCAAGTTTATTTTCCTCACCCTTGGTGCAACTGGAATTAGTTTCCAAGTAAAATATCAATTTTCCATGGCACAAGTAGAAAATATTCTAAGGCATCAACTTATTTCCCTAGTGGCGCAAGTTGAAGTATACTCTCCTGACGCAAGTGAATCTTAAGCTTCACACTCTAGGCGCAACTTGTACCTTTGTAATTCAGTGTAATATGAAGCAATTCAATTAAACACTTTGCTAAGAATTAGCCATATGTAAAGGGATGAATTGAAGTCTACACAATAGAAGCTGAATGAATTCAATTCATCAGTTATCTTCCTCAGCAACTAACTGTTTCTTACGAAGCTCCATTGATGGCTATATTTATTAAGCTTGTAAACATATTATTACGCAGTAGAATTTATTGTAGCTAATAATTTTTTTTAGAGTGTAGCAACCTCAAGATTTATGTTAATAAAACTGTTATTCACTAACAATCAATAATTTGTAAAAGTGGGTTGACTACAAATTAAAATTTTCAAGTTAATTTATGCATGAGAGATGAAAGATGAACACATATGTTTATAATTTCAGGTGGTTTGTTTTTCAACTTGCCACCTGAGGTTTATTTTTGAAGAAAAAATATGTTACAATTACAAGAGTGATCTCACAATTGCGGTTTACAGTGTTTCACTCAGAGGAGGATATCTCTCTCAAGCTCTATAAAAATGTAAAACCTACTTCTTAAGTGAACACTGTTTCTACTTGGTTTATATATTACCAAGTTACAAAGCTTGATAGATAATACATATTACATTCTTTGAGGTCGAGCAAGGTTGCTTCTTTATTCTCTATCCCATGATGCTTAATAAATGAGGATATATATTATCTTGATATACATCCTTGAATTTCTCTCAAAATTTCCATGCATGGAAATAGAATATTTATTCTTCTCCAAAATCCAAGTTCATACGCAAAGTTTGTCTTGGCTTCTCATCTTCTTTTCTGAGATACCTATCAGCCCATGTGTTGTGACAGTCCTAGGTTTTGACCATTATCATGTCACTATCAATAGCTATAATGTGCATTAGCCATTGATAGTTGTTAGCCATAGAACTCTTTAGCCATTGGAAGTCAATCTGCCATAACATCCTTTAGCCATTGATAGTCACTTGATTAGCATTTGATAGGCTGACATATATAGTAGTTGATGTTTCTCTTCATTTAGCAGTTTAAGATTCACTTCACTTAATCTGAATTACATGGCATCAAATATTTACACTAAGCCATACTATTCTAGATTATTCATTGAGTCAACATGACTTCTGAATGAATAATTTTATTTCTATCTGTTTATTGAGTTCTCAGATATGATGTTATAATGACCTCATCATTTGATGGGCTACTCCTCGAATTGTTATCCCTTAGGACGATTAGCATTTGGAGGTTATATTTTGTCTTAACATAATGAAAATGTAAATTTGTTCATCATCAGAATTTAGGCTTGATTCCTAACAATCCCTCCCAATTTATGACTGATAGAATAACAACCATAAATTACACCCTTGATGATAACAAAATATATTGTGATAAATTAAGCATTAGGTGTGCATAACTGTGCTATGTTAAGCTGCTCAAAAATGAAATGTACAAGGAAATAACTTTGAGGAAAAATGTTGCTCTGAAAGTTGCTCCTTCTATCTGAGCATGTGTGAACGTTGTTAGGTCACACAACACTATAGAATGGGGTTGAATATAGTTTTTATATAATCAAATTGATTTTGAACACAAGTATGTAACAGTAACCAAATTTATTCAATATAATAAGCTCTGTTACAAAGTAGGTTAAACTACTCTCTCAGTGATGAACAATATCACTAAGAGCTGCTAGGTTACAATGTATAATCTTTCTCGTGAATGATAACACTTATAGTGTAAACCATAAGCTGTGTTTATATAGTACACAGTTACAAGATATCTTCTAATTGATATGGAATATAATTCTGTCTCCTAAAATATATCAGTTAGATATTATCCTTTTATAAGTCTTCTAGCTGTCCAACTCTTCATGCATATCTTCTATTGTTTTAGTCCAGATCATCTCCTGTAAATCAGCTGCATTCCTTATCTGAAGTACCCGCACTTAAGTCCTGATATAAATCCTGACGGCCTTAAGTTCTGATATAAGTTCTGACTTTAGTAAGTTCTGATTTCCAGTAAGTCCTGATATTAAGTTCTGAAACTAAACACAACAGATTAGACATGACATCTCAAATATATCTAACAAACATGTTATCTTTTATATTTCTTTGCAATTTGAAATTCCAATATGTCCTTTTAAGAAAGATCACTTCATCCTTTACTTTGACAGATTAGCTTTTCAGTAAAACTCTGAAGATTTAGACTTATGGAAGTGGAATTACAATTTCTAGTTTATGCTAAGTCTAGGCAAAGCTCCATATCAAGATTGCATATCCTTCATTGATGAACGGAGATGGATGTTGTAAGCTACTACTTTTTTTCTTATGTTCAGTCACTGCTATAGAATCAATTCTAAGGTGAAATTTAACTTCTCCACTTCCTGGATCTTGTTTGGATGAAGTTTGTCTTGGAAAAGCACTCATCTCTATTGGAAAAATACATGATTGATTTATTTTCCTCAGTTTTCTTCTTGTTAGGATGAAAACATGCGCTAATATTCACGCAAGTATATGCTATCGCAAGTAATATAGAATTAATTCTAGTTCGTTCCCATAGAGACTGGTTTAGGTTAATTTCAATCAATGCACTTATGCAACAATAGTATGGTTATTATTCAATGCTAAGACGAATAAAAAATTGGTTTTGTTTATAAGTAAGATTAATAACTGACATGTAATTAACTAAGAGAGTAAAAGATTGAATTACTTATATAACACAAACATGAGATTCTAACTTCATTACTACTTTATTCAATAGCCTTTTTTTCTTAACCTTAGCATGCAATGGTGATGACACTAATCAGATAACACGAAACTAGTAAACGCCAACTTTTGTTGAACGAATACCCTACTATTAGACATCCATAAAAGAGATAGAAGCTGAATAGATACCAATTATATTGAGACCATATATGTCTATAGAATTTGACAACATAACGGTTTAATGTGCAAGTTATCTATCACGATTATATAGGGCAAGTAACATGGTTAAAATTATCTATGAATCATGCATAACAAATACATGAACCTATGCTAGCATGGCAAGTTCTAAACCTCTAAATTCACTGTCACTTCATTAGAGACTAACACGCTATCTTATAAGTTCGCGACGCTCATAAGACGATAAGCACAACCAATACTAGGAAATCATACAATCACCACACACTAAGGTATCAAAACATATTTACTACTGAAATCCATAAGTAAATCCGTTAGAACCCCACGATAACGATTAGCCCATAACCGAGCTCATCATCACTGTGGGTTCGGATAAAAGCATGGTACAATAAACTAGGTCTTTATAAAATGAATAATAAACATAGTATGAAATCCAGAGTATAGGTTCAACAAAACAAGAAATGAGCATCCAAGATTATAACTTAGAACAAAGAATCACAAGAATAAACTAGATCTTCTTCGCCTTCGTTGAATTGTGCTATAAGTCTTCTCGTTGTCTTCTCCTTAAGCTCCGTTCTTAAAAACTTCTTTTAGTTGTCATTAAATAGCATCCCAATTAATCCAAAAGCCCAGAAAAATAGTCTTCTAATTGAAACATGAATCTAGAATCCCGACCTGGGGCGGCCGCGCGCTAGCACAGAGTGGGCGCGCCATCTTTCTGGAAAAAAATCTTATGCTTGTTTTATTCAGCTGGTTCTTGACGGCTTTGCACGAACAATCTTCATGACACCTTCCTAACACCATTTTAGCATCGAAGAAATGCTAAATCACCTTGATCCCTGTTATATGCCTGGAATACAAAACACTACAAAAATACATCAAAAACACAAATAACTTGAGTACAAAACATCAATCCAAGACTTTATAGAGCATTCTAAGTGGACATAAATGCCACTTAACACACCCCCAAACTTGAACCGATGTTTGTCCTCAAGCATAAACAGACTCAAAGAACAAGAAATAAAAATGCATGAATGCAAGCTACATGAATGCAACCATCCCCTCTGAATAACTAAACCAACCAATAAGCAACATCTCAAAAAATGCAGTTATTTGCACAAAGATCAATCAAATCCTACAATTCAACTTATAAGCAGAAACGTGCGTGTGTGCAGATTCTTAAAAGATATACTATCGCAGCTAGATCAATAATAATGACTCACTACTCATCAAGGCAATCACAAGGTTATAGATAAAATAAAAGCCAAACTCAAAATGACTTATAACACTTCAATTCTTATATCGGAGTTATTATATGGATTCATGCTTTTATTAACAACACATAAACAATCACAAATATGCTTATTTGACCGTGCAATGAGTGAGGTCCACAAAAGACTTATGCAATAATACCCATATAACGAGCGTTAGGTTAGTGGATCCCAGACTATGAAAGCCTTATGTCACTAGGCACAAAGTCCCCTAAGAACTTAATAAATCGAGTATTAAAGAGCCCACTCGTGATCAATTATGCATAACACATATAATTTTTTTTCTCTTCTTTTTTTCACATGATTTCTGAACGAGTACGTTTCACTCGAACTCGCTCAACCCTAGACTACTCATATAAAATGAGTCGGCTACTAGCCATTTGACACCTAGCCACAACAACTAGCAATGAAATCCATTTTTTTCCAATTTTTAAATATACATGTTATTTTATCATTAAGAGAATATCCTCAATTCTAAATATAAATAAGTGATTAAAACTCGACAAACAAATAAGACATGACCATGATCTAGCACTCAAGCAACCTATAAGGCTTAATGGAATTTTATTGCTTCTAGCATGCAAATCAACTCGATAGGACTTAACATCAATATACACGACATCACTACACTAACATCAATATCACAAATCAGTCAGAAGAGTAAACTTATGGGATCATGTTATAATGCAAATGCATGAACTATATGCAACAATCTAACATACAAAATAAAAAAAACTATATGACAAATATGCAACTATATGAACTAAACTATCATGAATACGCAAACTATATGGACACACACAAATATATGTTCCTTAACTATCACCCCTAAACTTAAAATATTCAGTGTCCCCAGTGAAGATGATAGTAAGGAATCAGGCATACCTACTCGAAATCAGGGTTATCACCCTCATGGGGTGGCGTGTCAGGAGTGTCAGGCGGCGGGTCAGGTACATAGAATTCTCACCAAATACTGGCCACTGGATGTCAACTCCTATGGCTCTGAATGCAGTCCCTAACACCTGGGTGAGATCATGTGCAAACCTACTATGGATGTCATGCATCGCATCCATCCTCCTCATCAAGCGTCTATATTGTGCTGAACCCAAACCAGCACTACCCTCTGCTTCCTGCTACTGCTGCTACTGCTGTGACTGTGAAGGACCGGCCTCGCCCAACTGAGCTCTTCATGCTGCTCTGCTAGCCTGAGTCGTCCCACCAGCATATTCTTGAGGTGCTGGCCGTCCACCTGGAAAATGGTCATATGAATAACCAAGCCCCTTTGGATCAGACTTCCCACCGTACCACTCCTGCATAACTGCTATCGTCGTACTGTTAATCGGGGCACTCGGAAGCTGCAGTTGCTCATGGGCGGGCCAATGAACTCCAACCGCCACACACAGCTTAGTCATAATCGATGCATATGGAATATAACCTGTAGTGCTGCCTCGCAGAAATCTCAAAATACCCTGATAAATCACAGACCCGAAGTCCACATAATCACCCTGGAGAATACCCCGCAACAGCTTTGCCCGGTCTACCGTAACATCGTGCACATGTGATGAAGGCATAATGTTAGCACAAATAAACGAATTCTATGCACGGGCATACCTGTTCATGCACGAAGCTGGGAAAGTAGCATACTCATTCGTGTCCTTCTTGAACTTCCAGTGAGTCTGAGGAACACACAATGTAGCAACAATCAAATCCAAGTTAAAATCCTCGCCGGTCTGCATTCTAATCCTCCTTCTCAAGCTGCCTCTCAGGCTGATTTATCACCCGACGAATGGCCTCCGCACTGTAATCTACAGTCAACCCCCTCACCATAGTAAATCCATTCTTGTCCACCTTCGCATTCGTGTAAAACTCGTGAACCACACTCATAGGAATTGCAGCTAATGCCTCACAAAAAGCAATCCAACCCATCTTTACAATCATCTCCAACAACTTACCATCCCTCCCTGATGGCAGAAAACCTCACTCCTTAGCTATGGGCTTCGAAAGTAGCCTCGTATACTCCGCCTCAGCCTCTGGAGTTGAAAACCTAAACCTCACACCCCCAACACTTGAAAAATCGGTGGTGCTGCTGCTAACTTGGGTTCGTTGTCTTTTGGGTGCCATTGGAAGTGAATAAGAGAGAATAAAATATGTGTATAAGAGAAGTTTAGAGTTTTGAGACTTGAAAAAGTGATGGAGAGATTTGTGTATAAGTGTGTGTATATATAGGGAGAGAATTAGGTTTAGAATAGAAGTGGGATTTGATTAATGGAAGTAATGGAAGTAATGAGGTGTTTGAAACTGAATTGGAGAGGGAAATATGGAAGGCGGAAGCAAGAAATTCGGCTGTGAATTGATTTTGTATTTGATTTTCGATTCTTCTGATTTTTTTCAAGTCCAGGGAGCCAGCGCGGGCGTGCCGTGCTACTGGAAAACCAGCGCGGCCGCCCCGCATACCAGCGCGGGTGCGCCGTGCTGGAGTTTCAGTGTGGCCTCCCTGCTTCTTAGCGCTGGCGCGCCGTGCTGTTGTAGTTGGCACTGGGATTTTGCTTTTTTTTTTATTTTTTATGGTTTTCTCCTTGTTTTCTTTTTCCTCTATCTACTAATGTACAACAAACTTGGGTTGCCTCCCAAGAAGCGCTTGCTTTACGTTGTTAGCTTGACGTAGCATCCCGAGATCAAGTGGATAATAAAATGGCACTAACCACCTCACGGTTTGCCGTATCCGCATAGTAATGCTTCAACCTCTGTGCATTCACCTTAAATGATTGGCCTGGATCATCCTCAAAAATCTCCACTGCTCCATGTGGAAATACAGTTTTGACAACAAGCGGCCCTCACCACCTCGACTTCAATTTTCCAGGAAAAAGACGGAGACGAGAGTTGAACAAAAGAACTTGTTGCCCCGGCACAAATGATTTGAGCACTAGACCCCTATCATGCCGCCTCTTGACTTTCTCCTTATACATTTTATTGTTCTCATATGCTTGAAGCCGAAACTCGTCGAGTTCATTCAATTGCATCATCCTCTTCTTTCCAGCTGCATCCATATGAAGGTTCAATTTCTTCAAAGCCCAATACGCTTTACGCTCTAACTCCACATGAAAATGATATCCTTTTCCATAAAGCAACTGAAATGGCGACATGCCAAGCGGAGTCTTGTATGCTATTTTATACCCCCAAACAGCTTTATCCAGCTTCAAATACCGACCCTTCCTTGATGGACACACAACTTTCTCTAGAATACGCTTGATCTCTCTGTTAGATACCTCAGCTTGACCATTAGTCTGAGGATGGTAGGCTGTAGCAATACGATGATTTACATTATATCTTTACATCATGGCAGTGAACTTGCGATTGCAGAAATGCGATCCCTCATCACTGATTATGACTCTTGGAGTCCTAAATCTTGTGAATATCTGCTTCTGAAGAAAATTAAGAACTACCTTTGCATCATTTGTCGGCAACGCCTTGACTTCAACCCATTCCGAGACATAATCAACCACCAACAAGATATACTGATTATTGCAAGATGAGATAAATGGCCCCATAAAGTCAATTCCCCAAACATTGAAGACTTCAACCTCGAGAAGCACATTAAGAGGGATCTCATCCCTCTTGGACATATTACCAACATGTTGGAATCGATCACACTTCAAAACAAACTGATGCGCATCCTTAAATAATATAGGCCAGAAGAATCCTGTTTGAAGGATACAAGCTGCTGTCTTTTCTCCACCATAGTGGCCTCCATAAATAGTCAAATGACAATCTTGCTAGATTCCCCCCGTTTCGTTGTACGGAATACATCTCCTGATGATTTGGTCAGCTCTTTTCCTAAATAGAAATGGCTCATCCCACATGTACCACTTCACCTCATGAAAAAACTTCTTCCTTTGAACAGAAGATAAATCTGGAGGCATAATATTACTCACAAGATAGTTCACAATGTCTGCGAACCACGGTTCTTCCTCTTGCACCCCAAACAACTGCTCATCGGGAAAAGACTCATTAATCAATGTCTTATCATGTGAAGTTGCATTTAAATCTTCTAAACGAGAGAGATGATCAACGACTTGATTCTCAGTACCCTTTTTATCCTTGATCTCTAACTCGAATTCCTGAAGTAAAAGAACACATCGAATCAGTCTAGGCTTCGAGTCCTTCTTCGAGATGAGATAGCGAATCGCGGTGTGATCAGTGAAAACTGTCACCTTCGTCCCAAGCAAATAAGATCGAAACTTTTCAAAACCATAGACAATAGCCAATAGCTCTTTATCAGTAGTAGTATAGTTCAGTTGAGCACCATTGAGGGTCTTACTAGCATAGTAGACCACACAAAATATATTGTTCTTCATCTGCCCAAGAACTGCTTCAACTGTATAGTTACTTGCATCGTACATCATTTTAAAAGATTCATTCCAATTAGGTGCAGTTATGATAGGTTCCGTGATCAAGCTCTTCTTAAAGCTCTCAAAAGCAGCTAGGCACTCGTCATCAAACTTGAACAAGACATCTTTCTCTAGAAGATTGCAAAAGAGTTTAGAGATTTTAGAGAATTCCTTGATGAAACGCCTATAAAAACCCGCATGCCCAAGAAAGCTACGGACTCCCTTAATAGAAATTGGTGGATGAAGGTTTTCAATGACCCTCACCTTGGCTTTGTCCACCTCAAGACCTTTACTAGAAACCTTGTGCCCAAGAATAATGCCTTGTTGCACCATGAAGTGACATTTCTCCCAGTTGAGAACCAGATTGGTTTCAACACACCTTTTAAGAACGACGCCAAGATTTTGCAAGCACTCGTCAAAAGAATCACCGAACACAGAGAAATCATCCATAAACACCTTCACATTCTGACCAATCATGTTAGAGGAAATAGCCATCATGTATCTCTGAAATTGGCAGGTGCTCCACAGAAACCAAAAGAAACCCTTCTGAAGGCGAAAGTCCCAAACGGACATGTGGAGGTAGTCTTTTCCTGATCTTCTGGAGCAATGCAAATCTGATTATAGCCCGAATAGCCATCCGGAAGACAATAGTACTCATGCCCAACCAATCTGTCAAGCATCTGATCAATAAAAGGAAGAGGGAAGTGATCCTTCCGTGTGGCCTTGTTCAGATTCCTGTAATCCATGCAAACTCTCCACCCCGTGACTGTTCGAGTAGGAATGAGCTCATTCTTCTCATTAACAACAACTGTGATGCCTCCTTTCTTCGGAACACACTGAACTGGACTCACCTAAGAACTGTCAGAAATGGGATAGATGATCCCTGCATCTAGCCACTTGAGAATTTTCTTATTCATAACTTCTTTCATGATCAAATTCAGCCTCCTTTGTTGCTCAACCTTAGAATTTTCTTAGTCATTATTTAAATAAACCTTCTTAATATGTTTACTTCTGTAGAGCCAAGAATTATATTATCCATAATAAGGCAAACAATTATACTAGATAAGTGAATATTTCTAAATGAGGAAAATTTAGCCTTTGTACCTCTGAAGAATATCTCTTTAGGTAAGTGTTGATGAACTCAGTTAAACCCCTTTCTAGATAATTGCCTTGATTCACATAGTACTTTCAGAAGCTTGTTCATTCCCTTTGCACTTCAAGATTCTAAGATTGAGGTGCATGAGCTTCTTCCTTAGGATCTTCAGTTATGAGAGCTATATATGTTTCACCTTGGTAGTTTTGAGAGCTGGCATGTATTTAGTAGACATGAAAGATCTAGATTGCTTTTGTCTTTGTCATCAGTGAGAGTTTTCACTGTCAATCTTCTCTTTCTGAAGATAGTCTTCAACTGCTTTGAATTAATTCCTTGACGTCATGCCATTTCCAAGTGCTCAAAAGGTTCCTCTGACAAACTAGTCTTCTGATCTAGGCACCGGCTTCTTGACTTTGATTGTCTCAAGTTGATTTGACAGTTACTGCTTGAGTGCAAATCAAGTTGATTTCAGAAAAATTTCTTTCACTTTATTGAGATTTCCCTTGAGCATAAAATTGTTGTGTAGGTATTCTTCTTAAAGTGATTCCTCTGGTTCTTTTTTGATAGATATCTCTCAAGAAGATAAGACGATAAAGTGACTGGATATCTCTTTCCTTTGATAAGACAATTTTGTTGTTGAAAAAGAACCATTTCTGAGCTACAGATAGTCATATTTTCTTGAAAGTCCTTCTGAGTTGTATCAACAGTTGATGACATCCCAGTGTTTGTTGACTAATATCCCATAAATGCTAGCTCTTTTTGATCAATGGTTTTATTGATTAATTGATCAATGGCTATTTCATTTTGTTTTTCAATTGCTATTTCTACATGTCTTGGATTAGCCTTTGACAAATTTAAGCTTTCTGAACGCATCATAGCCAACAACTTGTCAGTCAATTTTCTTAGCTTCTCATTGAGAAAATCTTCAAGATCATGATCTATCAATTCTTGAATCTTCTTGTTATCAGATGCACCATGGATTATTTCATAACAATTATTCTTCTAACTGTCAAACTGCAAATTGTATAGATTCGTCTTGATAAGCAGGTCACTGAAGTTCCTTTTTCTGCATAAACTTCAAGATTTACAAGAATCACTCCTTAATTCAAGATGAAGCAGATGCATCCAAAGTCATGAAGAAGTCTCCAGATTATTTTCCTTTTTAAAACTTGATTGATTAAAGACATATTCTGAGTTGAGCCTGTAAAGCAAATGGCTTCATTCCAGATATTTTTGATTTTCTTTGATTCTTCAAGTACTGCTCTTCCTGCATCTCTGAGTAGTTCCCTATTCCTTCCAATTGCTCCATTCTGCTGTGAAGTTCTTGAAATAGAAAAATCAAGAGTTATTTTTTTTCTTGAGTAGAGTTCCCTAGTGTCACTGATGTTAATCTCAATAGCCCTTAGTTTCAAGAGCTCCAAAAAATCCAACTAAATATTGAGATGACATAAGTGATCACAGAGTGGAATTTCTCTAGATACAAGACATGAACTGATCCATTGGATTCACATGTAGAAATTTTAGGTGATTGTTAAATAACGACTCTGTCTTCTTCTCATGTAGGGTCTTCTTCTTATCAGATTGATAAGCTTCATTGAGAGCCTTCTTAGATACTCTCAATTCTGATAATTCTTTAGTAAAATTTCTTTTGGCGGAGATATCCAAATGAGATAGCTCCTTGTATTTAGCCATTCTTCATCCTTGTTCGTCTTACTGAGTAGAAAAACCATTAATTCAATATCAGTTTAGGTAATATCAACTATATACACATTTTTTTTCTCTTTCCAGATAAAAGGACCTTGTTATCATCTTGATTAATGACAACACAGGCTTCTTTATCACAAAAAAATTTAGAGTCATTATCATATAGTTGGCTGAAACTTAGCAAAATTTCCTTGAGTCTCTTAACTAGTGCTACATTATCAATGATGACATTTCTAAGTGAGATTAAGCCATATCTCGTAGTGTGACCTTTGTTGTCATCTCCAAAGGTGATGCTTGGGCCAGCTTTTTCTTCAAACTGGGTAAGCAGGGATGAATCTCCAGTCATATGACATGAACAACCATTGTCTATATACTAGATATTATTCCTTTTCTCTGCACACATCAAAAAAAATTCAAACTAATTTAGATACCCGGATCTTTTTGGTAATAATCATGTTGATTGCCTTATTTTTGTTGAACCCTTTTGCTGCTTCAGAATGGGAAGGGTTAAGGTCCACTTTAACTCTAGGTGATGCTCTTTGAGCAAAAGGAATAGTTTTAAAATTGGAAGAGCGATTTGAAAAGTGCATCTTATTGAATAAAGATGCAGACATGCTACATTTTCCTTGCAAACTCTGAGAAGAGTAATAAGGATTATAATTAGTTGGCATGTTACTATAGTTCTGACTAAACACTTTAGGCAAGTTTGGAAAGGGATTTCTAGGTATGAGTGAAATTAACATGCCATGAGTGGTGATGATTTATATTGGGTAGATAAATGATTAACACTGCCACACGTGATGCAAGATTTTCTTAATGCTAATTTATCAGGAGTGTGGTTGATATGCTTGTTAATCTCTACTTTTCCATTCCCGTTGTTCCTTTTACTTAATCCAATCTGAGATTTAAGTTCTCCTTTTAATCTTCTGTTGGATATGTATCCAATGTTACTCTGCTCAACTCTCTTGGTTTTGCTGCATTCTCTCCTTAAAAAGATCTTGCTTACTGGTTCATCATCTTCAACCATTATGTCCAGTTTGCAAGTACTGATACTTTCTTTCAGAAAATACTTTCATCTCTTGATTTCTCTTCCTTAAATGAATGAATATTATTTGCTGATGAATAGTTATCAATAGTAACATGTTAGGCCTTGAATCAACTGTTGAGGGGGTGGATACAGTTTAAACAATCAAATCGAATTATCAAACTCAACAGTAAGAACAATTTTTATATTAATGGGTAAAAAATGATTACAATACTCTCTCAAAGGATGAACATATATCAGTGAGAGCTGCTAGGTTATATGAATGATATTTGAACCAACACATAAAGTGTAAACCTAACATGTGCTTATATACTACACAGCTACACAATCAATCTAAAAGATATGTTATAATTGAATAAGGAATCCTAATACATATCCAACTATTGATTGCTACAATAAGTAAAGTCCTAAACCGATATATTACTGCAAATATATCCTTCTTTGATATCTCCTGATTTCCAGCTTGACAAATACCGATGTGAATAAATAATCATGACAAATACTGGTCAGCAAATACTGATGATAAATGTTGATGACGTCATCTTTGTCAAACTCTGATATCAACTGCTGATGGAAAACTCTGATAGTTATATACTAGTATTATCAATTTCTTCTAACAATCTCCCCCAACTTGTGCATTATGAAAATATGTGTAAGTTTCTAATTGATGATGTCAAAACTATCTAAATGCAGAAATACTAACAAATATACAATCTTACAGTCAGTGTATCATACTTTAACTTCAGTCTTCAACCTTGGTAAATCCAGTAGCATCATTAAAGAATTTCTTGAGTAGATTTTCTTCAAAAACATTCAGAGACATCTTCATTCTCTGTTTCATATCCTTGAGCTCTTATGTAGATTCATCATTCTGATAGATAGCAGCTGAGGTCATGAATATTTGATCTTCCAATTGACAAATCATCCAGCTCCAAGAATCCAACTTTCTTACCATTTGGATTGAAAGTAAGAACTTTTACACCAATAGACATAGTCACTCTGGCTCCTCCAATATGCATATCAACAGTATTTCCAGTTTCATCAATGTACTTTGGAGTGTATTTTAATTTGTAAGTCATTCATCTCTGGTTTTTGAATACCAGGTCTTTCAAATAGGCAGACAGCCTGGCTGTTGTAGAGTTGATTACTTTTAGTAATGTTATGATATATTCCAACTCCTGAGATGGTTTGGCTCTCATTTGTTCTTGCGAAATCTTCAACCTTTTTCCCAGACTGAAGAAAGTACAACATATTTTCTTTTGGATTATTTGTATCATACAAATCAAGCACTATTTAAACTGAAAGAATCTTCTGTAAGTCTTCAAGCTTCACATTTTCTCTTACTCCTGTCAGATTCCGTGGCTCTTTTAGAATTAAAGCATTACCAGTGAAGTTATCAACATTTGGAAGTCCCAAGCCACCTCTTTTGCCAGCCATTCTAGCTTGTGAATTACCATTGTAGATTTTATTAATGGTCTCAGAAGAATCCCTTTTTGGTGCAGGTGTCTTGCTTCCCCATAACAACTTTTTCTTCTCTTTAAAGGTCAATTTTGGCTTATCAGCATTTGAGCCTTATAAATCAGAGTTTGTGTCTCTTTCAGGAATAATATGATCAACTTTTGTTCCTTGAGTAGTAGTGTCAAAAACATGAGTAGTATCAGTGGTTGTGACTGGTTGAATTTCAGATACCTTAACTTGAGTAGTGTCAGAGGTTAATCTTGCAACTTTACCAGCTTTTACTGGAGTAAATTCAACATGATCTTTGTCAGGGGTTGAGATGTCAAAATCAGTAGTTAAGTCTTCTCGTGCGGGCTTTGAAGATTTACCAACCTTTTCCTTTCCCTTAGACCTCCTATTAGTATTTAGAATAGCTTGAGACCTTATAAAATGTTTTCAACTTTACTTTTGTTGATTTCTTTGATCACTACACCTTTGGTTGGCCTTTTTCCAGGAATATCCTCATATGGTGAGACAATAACAGTATTTACTAGTCTTAAAGATTTGAATTCCTCTTCCATCAACCTCAGTTGCTCAAGATCAACTCCAGGATTTTCTCTTTCAAAGATCCTTCTACTCACCTCAGAATCATAAGCTGCTATTTTAGGATCCTTGTATAATAGAGTTGTCTTCCTTCCTTTAAACTTCAGAGTTTGTAAAAACTAACTTGCATCAGTACCAATATCTATCTCCAGAATACCTCAGATTTCTTCAATCGACAAACAAGGAGAAGCCTGAAAGGGCTTTAAAAAACAGGGACATGGGCATGCCTGGCTCTTTAGAAAGTATATAAGTGTTGAAAGAGTGAAGTCTGGGTTCTTCATCAGCATTTGTGACTGTCAGAGTTTGCTTTATAGTCACAGTCAGTTCTTTAGTAAGCACAGTATTTGAGACTTATTGTTTCCTACTTTTCCCACTTTTTCCTCTCTCTCCATATTTTCTAAATTGGCCGGTGGTTTTAGAAGTACCACTAGATCCAATTAGATCTCCACCTTTATGCCTCCCAAGTGACTTTCCATTTTAACTCCCACCACTGGAGCATCATCTTTGTCATTAGCTTTTAGCTGGAGCTGTTTGCATTTAGATTTAAAAATTATCTCCATCTTTTTGGCATCATCACCAAGTAGGAGGGAGACAATTAGATCCATGGACTGTTGGACCTCATCTAATTGCCCATAAATCTTTTGTTGAGTTGCTTATAACTTAGCCTGATTGGCTTCAAGTTTGTCTTGTCTGAAAAGGATAGGCTTCAAATGCTTTTATATTTCAAGCTCAGATTTGAATTTTACTTCTTGAAAAAGCATCCTTGAGCTTTTCTATATGAGAATCAGCCTTGGCCTGAGTGGAATGTATATATTTCATCATTAAAGCAGAAACCTTGAGATGAGTAAGTAAATCAGGATTTGTGATTTGCTTCTCAGCTGTCTCTAAATATTGAGAAGTATGGTAAATAGTGATTAAATAATTTGGATCCTTCCATTTAGATACCCACTCATCATCCAAGTACTTCTTTATATCGGCTTTATCCAACTCATCAATTTTTATTTTCCTTTCTCGTTCATGCAAATCTTCAGGAAAAATGATCTCATCTAAGTCTTCATCAGAATGTAACTCCACATTGATCTTACACACATCAATATCATCTCCATCATCAGAATCACTTCCTTGACTAGAATCATCATTAACAACTGGTTCCTTGACTTTCTGTGCTACTTCATCTTCAGCATCAGAGTTTAACACTGAGTCGGGAATTGGAGCAATGTGTGACCCAACTGCTTTAGAAACTGTCATACCATCAGTATTTAGCTCTGCATCTTCAAGAATAGTGGCCATATGAACTGGAGCTTCAGTATTTAACTCCATATTTCAGTGCCCGTAGAATACTGTGGAGATTCAGGAACTATAGCTTCTTCATGAGTAGACTGTTCTGCAACTCAAGCAATAGCAGGAATATGAAGTGCATAGTGGATGAATGAGAAATTTAAGTGGACTGCAAGAAAGTATCAGTACTTAGACCAGCAGGGAAATTATCATCACTTGGTGCATCAGAGTTTGACTGAGGGTCTATAGGCTGTGGATCATCAACTATTTCTTTAGGACTCTGAGCACCTGCAAAATGAACCAAAGAACCACTTAAATCTCTATACTCTTTTAAAGTAGTCTCACTACTTCTCACTCCACTCATCTCATGACTTTTAAGAGTCAGAGTTTCCTCACAAAGATATGCTAAATCCCGACTCTCATCTACCTCTCCTTTTGTCAGGTAAGGATCCCGCCTCTCTTTAATTCAGTTTTTCTCTAAATCTTTTCTCTCATTCTCACATGAAAGGCTCAAAAAATATTTACCTAAAGAAATAAGAGGTTGTTGAGAAGAGATATTTGTGGTCACATGACTAGGGGTACTCTTTTTTAAAGGACAAACATGATCATACCATCAAGATTTAATTATAAAGTAATTGCTGACAATACACTATCAGTATTTAAATTAAAAGCGGATAAAAAAGAGTTAGTATTTATACCTGGTGTGATTGGAATATCAGCTTGTAGAATAGGTAGGGCATCCAAAGGTGGAACTGAAAGAGCTTCAGTTGATGTTGGAGTAGGATGTACCCTTTATTCAGTGTCCAATGCCAAGATAACTGTATCGGGAGTCAAGCCTGCACTACCACTTTGAGGTAGTGGTTCTTGTGTGGCTGGAGATGTAGGAGTTGCTAGATTACTTTGAAATTCAGGTTCTTGTGTACTCCTCTCCTCAGATTCAGAGTCTGACTCCTATGCTTGGCCAAACTGCCCCCATCTATCTTCTTAGTAGTATAAGACTCAACAGTCTTGCAGAAAGCTTTGACCTTGGAGACCTCATATGTGATTTTGGTTGTGGATTCATCATATGCCATTCTTGGATTGACTTGGTAGCAAGACGTACAATGTCTTCAATATCTGCTACACCACTTTGAGTTGTAGGTTCTTGTGGGACTGGATCAGTAGTAGTTGTTGCATCCCTTTGAGTAGTAAGTTCGTGTGTGCTTGATTTATGAAACTTGCCTTGTTTCTGCAACCTCTTGGCTATACTTTCAACTTGCTCATGAGTAACTTCCCTTACTCTTCTTTTTAGCTTCACAGGAGAATTAGTAATTGTGATAGGTGCATCAGTGTTTATGTCATCCTTATGACTCCTTGGCTTTTCTGAGATGAATGCATCATGTCCCTCATCAGCTATTTCTTATTTCAATTTCAGCTTTTGTTGATCAAGGCAAGTTTTGACCAACTTCCTTTTCCTTGGTCTAGGAATTTGTGTATCAGTGTTTACAACATCGGTGTTTGTTATGCCCTGTTTAGTTAGTAAAACAACTAGAGCTTAAGTATAATCAGTATTTAACTTTTTGAACTTGGATGATAAGGGAACATTGTCCTCATCATCTGATTTTGACTCAGCCAGTACAAGCTTTCTTTTAACAAATTCTGAAGGTTGAGAAGAATGAGAAGCCTGTACTTTAGATCCACCCTATGCTACATCAGTTTTTTCAGCAATAGCATTGGCACCAATATCCTGAGCAAACTTCAAGAAAGCTTTCTAACCATAAGGCCTAGCAGACTAGACACTAATGTTTTGTGGGTTTTCTTGAGGAGCATCAAACTTTTCTAACTTTTTTCTTTTTACAACAGGTGCCTTTTGAGAGACACCTGAGGTGTATTCTGTTTGGAGATGTGTTTGTGATGTAGAGCTTGGGTTAGTTACAGGGGGTTTCCAATAGTAATATCCTGTAGCTTAGCTCTATGCATATTTTGTTGTGCATAAGTCTCAGAAACCTTGTAATTAGCAAGTTCCTGGCAGAAATTGGCAACCTGAGAGGTATAAGTGCATCCCTATCTTTATATTTTGAAATTAAATCAGAAAAATCCCTTTTTTTGAGCTTAAACACTGAAATAACTTGATTAACAGGAATTGGGGTATTGGGAAAGAGTGGTTAAAGATAAGCTGACAAAATCTAGCATAATATACTACATTAGGATCAGCTTTTATCCTATCTCCTATAAAATATAAAACTACTCTACCAAAATCATAATTACAATCATGAATTAGATAGTACTCAATTTGCTATGTCATAATAGGGAGTGCATCAAATTTATGTACTTGTTGTTGAAGGCCCTGGTTATGCAGTCGAAGTAAAAAATCCACTCTTTTCTAAGCCCAGGCCTTTTCAGCTGCCCCATGGTCTCCAAATCCTTATCATAGCCAATTTCAGTACAGAATCCCCTCATCTCAGTATCACCAATGAGTGTGGTGTAAGATGTATGAGCAGGAAGATGAAGAGCTTCTCTAACTGTTTGTGATGTTACGACTTTGGTCTCCTCACCAAATTCAAAAGTAATACTTGGAGTACCACTTTCACCACCATCATCATAAAGCCCAGTCCTACATAAAACGAGAACTTGATACCCATATATAACTGTAAGGTTTGTGAGAGCATACCCTACCTCACTCATACTTAAAAAATCTTGAAAGATATGATAATCAGGATTGGTACCAGTGTGGTCC
The DNA here is from genome assembly GCF_009905375.1 of Apium graveolens. Taxonomy (NCBI): domain Eukaryota; kingdom Viridiplantae; phylum Streptophyta; class Magnoliopsida; order Apiales; family Apiaceae; genus Apium; species Apium graveolens. The sequence continues at coordinate 89,039,181 of NC_133652.1, forward strand.
AGAATTGCAACATAGTTGTTGGTGAAAAACTTTGCACCATTGTAATTGAAAGCTGTAGATGTAACTGTTGAAGACATGATGAACTGTTTCAAAAAGCTTAAAAACTGATGAGGTTATCAGAGTTTAATTTAGAGAGAAGAAGAAGTAAGTGAGTGAAAAGAGTTTGAATAGAGATAAAGTGATAATTTAAAATAAAAAAATGATTTTGTACAACTCTGTACTCTACTACACACAAATGGTTCACCTTAGTGGGACACGTTGATAAGTGGATTTTATATCCACTTGGAACGCTTCATAGCGGCTTAAATTGGATGTTTTGGACTTAAGTATGTGGTGTTTTTTTATGTGTTTTGTGTAATTGCATTGCAGGGCACTAGTCAGGAGGAGGATTTGAGTTTTATAATGTCTTTACGCTAATAAGAGGTCATGAATGGAGTTTCGGGAGATCGCACGAAGAAAGGAGTGCAAAATAATAAAAATTAGAAGTTTGGTCAGAACAACAGCGCGCCCGCGCCAAGCACAGGGCGGCCGCGCCAGTTTGTCAGGAAGTCAGCGCGCCCGCGCTGAAAGCGGGGCGGCCGCACCAGTGTAAGGCCGCACCAGTGTAAAAACTCAGAATCATGATTCTACTATGATTTGAAGATTTGAAGAGTCCAGATCATCCAGGAGCCTATATAAAAAGATAAGAAGACATTTTTAAGAAGAAGGAAGCCAGGGAGGGCATAACAAAGACCTAGAGAGCACAAGACGGCTATGGAGAAGAAGACCTAGTTTATTCTTGTGTATTCTTTGATTTAGTCGATACTTTAAATGCTTGTTTTATCTTGTTCTAAACATTGATACTTTTATATTCTATCGTAGTATTATGAACTTATTTATTACCATATTTTTATTGGAACCCATGGTGACGATGTGTTCGATTATGAACTAATCGTTGTCATGGGTTTCTAACGGATTTACTTATGGATTTCAATAGTTGATTTTTCTAAATTTTTTAATTTGTGGTGATTTATGATTTCCTAGTATGGTTTTACCTATTCGTCTTTGATGCGTAGCTAACATCTAAAATTGTTTGTTAATCTCTATTGAAGCGAAAGTGAATATAGAGGTTTAGAACTTTCCATGCTAGCATAGGTTTATGTATGAATTGACATGCATAATTCGTAGTGTAATTTTAACCATCTTACATACCCTATGTAATCATAATAGATAACTTGTTCTTAAACCATTATGTTTTCAAATCTTATAGACATATAGGGTCTAAGCATAATTGGTGTCTATTTGACTTCTATCTTGATTTTGGATGCTTAGTTGTAGGGTATACGAATATCGAAAGATAGCGTATACTAATTTGGTGTTATCTGATTAGTTATCATCACCATCGCATGCTATTGATAAAGACATAAACTTTGAATAAAGTATTTAATGAAGTTAGAATCCCATGTTTATTCTCATATAAGTAAATCACTTTTAATCTCTTAGTTAATACTTGCTAGTATAATCTCTTAAGTAGTTAATCAAATCAAACTTGTTACGTATCTTAGCTGTGAACGATAATCATACATTGTTGCATAAGCGCATAATCTAGACTTAACTTAACTAATCCCTGTGGGAACAAACTTGACTTATATCTTATACTACTTGTGATCACGTACGCTTGCGTTTATTTTCGCGTGTGTTTTAGTGCGAACACACGTGGCAAGGTATTATTGCATAAAAAAATAATCATCGAACATATAATAAGGAGCAGTAAATACGTGCACAGTTACACAAGGTAATGTGCTGTAATTAATCATTTTTTCTAAACACAGGTCACCAACTATACACTTTTAATCAATTACATAAATTCACCCACTAAACTACATCTCAGTAATTTAATTAAAATACTGATTTTAAAGTATTCTGAATAAATTCAAAAATCATCATTGTTTAACAGTCAATCAGATTTTGACCATTATCAGTATTTAATTAACTACTGTTAGAGTTTATCAGTCAACACATGCGTTTGACTGATATCAGTAATTAACTACACCATCAGAGTTTATCATGCAACTACTGTTAGAGTTTAAATATCAGGATTTAACACTCTATTAGAATTTTCAAGTAATAAATAGCATGTATACATGGCATCAATATTTAACATTTTTTTATCAGGTTTTAAGAAATACTGATACATAAAAAAAATACCAAATTCTGAACTCATTTGCCCTTTTATAGAACACAACTTTATTCATCAGTATTTAAAAACTATCCTGAGATCATTTCCAACTCATTCACCAATCTTGTAAATGTGACTTCACAAAGTGGTTTGGTGAAGATATCTGCTAGTTGCTGATCTGTAGGCACAAAGTGCAATTCCACTTTACCATCCATTACATGTTCCCTTATAAAATGGTACCTTTTGCTGGTGTGTTTTGTCATAGAATGTTGTACTGGATTTCCTGTCATTGTAATAGCACTTTGATTATCACAATATATAGGAATTTTAGAATATTCTAATCCATAATCCAGTAACTGATTCCTTATTCATAGAATATGTGCACAACAGCTTCTTATAGCAATATACTTAGCTTCTGCAGTTGAAGTGGAAATTGACTTTTATTTCTTGCTAAACCAAAAAACCAATCTACCACCAAGAAATTGGCAGCTTGTAGAAGTGTTTGTCCTGTCTATTTTTCATCCTACAAAATTACTACCTGAATATCCAATTAGCTTAAAATCTGAATCTCTAGGATACCATAATCCAAGATTCATGGTGCTTTTGAGATATTTAAAAATTCTTTCCACAGCTAACAGATGTGGTTCCCTTGGATCAACGTGGCACCTTTCACATAGATGGGTATCATACATGATATCAGGTCTACTAGCAGTCAAATATACGAGTGAGCCAATCATGCCTCTGTACTTAGTTATATCTACTGATGATCGAATATTTAAATCTAACTTGGTTGTAGTGGCCATGGAAGTTGTTGCAGATGAACTATCTTGCATCCCAAATTTTTTAAGTAAATTCCTGGTATAGTTTGCTTGACTGATGAAGATCCCTTCTTCAGTCTGTTTGACTTGTAATACCAGAAAATAACTTAATTCTCCCATCATACTCATTTGATATCTAGACTGCATTAGCTTGGCAAACCTCTCATGGAGTTTATTATTAGTAGAGCTAAAAATGACTTCATCAACATATATCTGAACTAACAACAAGTCCTTACCATGGCACTTATAAATAGAGTTTTATCAGTTGTACCTCTTTTGAAACCACTTTCCAATAAGAATTGAGCAAGTGTTTCATACCAAGCTCTTGGAGCTTGCTTTAGTCCATAGAGTGCCTTATCCAACTTATAGACATGGTTTGGATATTTTGGATCAGTGAACCTTAGAGGCTGTTCAACATAAAATTCCTCATCAAGTTCACCATTTAGAAATGCACTATTTACTCCATTTGGAACATCTTGAACTTCATGTGAGCAGCAAAGGATAGAAAAATTCTAATTGCCTCAAGCCTTGCAATTAGAGCAAAAGTCTCATGATAATCAATATCTTCTTGTTGTGAATAACCATTTGCAATCAGCCTTGCTTTATTCTTTGTAATAATGCCCTCACTGTCAGTCTTGTTTCTGAACACCCATTTTGTACCTACTACTGAAAAGAATGGTGGAGACATTCATTTTGAGTGGCTTTTCTGGTCTTGACACCACTATCAGGATTTCCAATGATTAAGTCAGGTCTGTGTGTGAATTAGTCCATTTTATTGTAGAAGGAAGTTGAATCCTTGAAGTAGAACCTCCCCCTTGATCCATGAAGTCTCTTGTCTCACTTTGCTGTATACCATCATTATTTCCTGAAGCTCACCCTGAATCAGTGGTTCAAGTATGATCAGTATTTGAGGAATCAAAGTCTGATGGAGTATCTACTGATGTTTCTTGATCTGAATCACTTGTACTAGACTCTTGATGTGACTCATATTGCTCTCCCTCAACATGTGCTTCAGTATTTTTAGTATTACAACTGACATGTGGCTCATCAGAGTTTAAAGTGATATCAGGTTTTGCAGTATCAGAGTTTGTCATATCATCGGGATTTAACTGTTCAACATATGGTACTTCATTTTTAAAACTCAAATCTTTATGATCATCTACATCTTCTAGACCTGTAATTTTATTGTCATCAAAATATACATGAATAGATTCCATGACCAATCTTGTTCTCAAATTATAAACTCTGAAAGCTTTTGTTGACAGTGGATATCCAACAAAAATACCTCCATCAGCTTTTAGATCAAATTTATAAACTGTTCAGGATGAGCTTTGAGAAAAAAACATTTGCAGCCAAATATGTGAAAGAACTTCAAATTTGGCTTCATTCCCTTCACCATCTCAAATGGTATTTTCCATGCTTGTTTATCAGTGTTGCATTTTGTGTGAAACATGCAGTTTGCACAACCTCATCCTATAAGTAGGTTGGCAATTTTTGCTTCTTCAAGCATGGTCCTTGTAGCTTTTATAAGGATTCTGTTCTTTCTTTCAACAAATCCATTTTTCTGTGGAGTTCCAGGGATAAAAAATTCTTGTTTGATCCCCCCGTACTTGCAGAATTCTTCCATAGTGTTGTTCTTGAATTCAGTTTCATTGTCATTTCTAATGATTTTTACTTTGTAAGTTGATTCTTTTTCCAGTTCCCTTACATGATCAAGAAGAATGGATGGAGTCTCATCCTTGGTGTGCAGAAAGTATAACCATGTGTATCTTGTGTACTCATCAACAATCACAAGTACATACCTCTTATTTGTAATAGACATTACATATACTGGACCAAAGAGATCAATATGAAATAAGTAATATGGTTCAATAATTGAGGATTCGGTCTTACTCTTAAAAGATGATTTCCTTAATTTGGCTTTCTAACATAAGTCACATAAGCCATCAGGAGTAAACACTACGTAGGGCAATCCTCTTACAAGATCTTTCTTCATAAGTTATTGATGTTGTTGAAGTTGAGATGGAAAAGTCTTTTATGCCAGTTCCAGTTGTCTTCCACAGTTATTCCACTTAGTAGACATATTTCAGAACCATCAGAATTTATGGAGACCCTTGCTTCATATAAGTTACCATGTCTGTAACCAATCATTGCAACATTGCCATATCATTTATTGACAATTTCACAATGTTTTTCATAAAAAGTCACATGGTAACCTCTGTTATAGATTTGACTCACACTAATCAGATTATGCTTGAGTCCTACAACTAGAGCTACATCTTCAATGATGACATTTCCAAGTTGGATTTTTCCATATCCCGGAGTTTTTCCTAAGTTACCATCTCCATAAGAAACACATGGGCCAACCTCCTTCTTCAACTCTGATAGCAGGGTTTTATTTCCAGTCATGTGTCCTGAACATCCACTGTTCAAAACTAGAGTATTTTTTATGCTACCCTGCAATCAGATAAACAATTAATTAGTGTTTTTAAGGACCCATACTTGATTGGATCCTTTGGCCTTTTTAAGTTTGTTAACATTTGCAGCAGAAGACTTAAAATCAGAGTTTATGCTAACATTCATAATATCAGAGTTTACACATGCATAAATAACTTTTGATTTATTTAAAGAAGGTTTTAGTTCATAATAAGCATAATACAAAATGTGATACTCTTTACACGTGTAAATTGAATGCCAAACACTACCACAATTGTAACGCCCTCCAGACCCGGGGTATAAGTCTGGGGGTTACGAGCTAATTACCAAACCTGTACAAGCTTATTAATAAATAATAAAGAAATGAAACTAAACCCCTTAATCACTACCAGGACCTTTTTAGGTTAAAGCATGAAAACAAGAACCACTAACTACTTTTATTACAAACCAACATTTAAAATCCCACAAACTTTCTTTATTACAAACCATTGTCTAATTCATTTTAAACTAAGTTCATCTTCTACTCAAACACACATACTTTCTATCAACACTCCACCTGCTCGGGCAACTCAAAACTTTCTTCCTGGATTGGGATCAACACCTTGGGTATAAGAGGATCCCGAGGCTTGACCCGATTCTTTACCACTCGTGTCCTGACGGGTTTCATATTCCTTCTTAACTGAAAACAATAAGGTGAATAACAACAAAAAGGGGTGAGCCAAAAATTGCTCAACAAGTCTACAAAATATACACAATGTTAAAACAATATAACTGAATCTGTAGATATAACCTCATAAGAATCAAAAGAAGGCCATTGCTGGCGAATACAAATGAACTACACTGGACTCAAGTTCGCAGCTATACCCTGCTGATCAGCCAGGATACAGTGCATATCTATATCTCACTATATAGATCCCGTCGGGAACCCAGGCACTACGGCCCATCTCAAGGATCCGGTTATGTCCCGGTCCTTAGGATTAAGTAAACTTAATCCCCAAAAGTAATGTTATCCAGTCCCTGGAATAGCAACTGGAACAATCGATATACTTTGATATATTCTAATTACCAGAATATATCAATAATTGTGAGTAAGAATTGGAATATGAATAATGAATTCAAATGAAAAGAATAAATCAAGAAGTGAAATAAAATATGAACAAGATAATTAAAAGAGTGCAATTGTAATAATAATCTGAAGAGAATATCACTATTCTGAAAAATAGAATAGAGGAGAAACTTGCCTTCTGAGCGAGTTACTGCAATTAAATCACTTTCGTCTATCCCCTACATGACCTGCCTTGCTGGCTTAGTTTCTGTTAGCAAAATAGACTGGTTAATTCATTTTGTACTTCGGTTGCACCTTAAATCGACTTTATTTTGTTCCTACTATCTACCCATACGCTTATAACCGACTCGAATATTACATATAAGCAAGTAAGACTCGATTAACCACATAATACACATAAGCACATAATCATTTTTATAGTTAAAATAATTTTTAGAATCGAAATCGACTCGCTGATTGCTTCGTTGATCACCTTTTTCTTCAGTTCCCATTTTTCCGGCATTTTTCGAACTCGTCTCAGCACGCATTTCGACTGATAATCAAGCAATCAATAAATTCAACTAATTTCGAGAAGAAATTAGGTCTTCATATTATTTTTAGTGAGAAGAATTCATTTTTCTGAGTCAACAGGCTTTCGTTTCGCTTAATTCGGACTAACAGTTGAGTTATTATCAATTAAACACTTATAATTCAATTTATTATTCAATATAAATAATTATTGCTAATTTTTGAATCCCAAAATAATTTATAAATAATTATTTAAGAAAAATCAAAGTCAAAAATAATTTTTTTTATAATTTTTGGAGTTAAAATGAAGAAAGTTATGATTTATTGAAAATTATGTGACCAATTATCGAAATAATTAATCACTTTTTAAATATTTAGTTAATAAATAACTAATCAATAATTAATAGATAATTATTTACTAATTTAAAATAATTAATCCCTAATTATTAGGATTAATCACAATTTATTACAAATATTTACAACTCATCGTTATTTATTCGATTAGATCGATTATTTATAAATAAATAATCGATATCATTAACTGGTACATTAATTATTAAACAATTGAGTCATTATTCGAATCATAATCTAACTCAACAATCAATTACTCGTATAAATACGAGCTACGCATTATTCTCGAATACTACCGAACTAATATATTATTATTGGAATTTAAACGATTCGTTAATCAATTAATTATGGGTATTTAATTATACGATACGAAAAATTACTGCAATATTATTCGAATAACTAACGCTCGAATAATAATTCTCATTATCGAATCACTATTTGCAATATTAACTAATTATTAGATTATTAATCGTATTATTTAATCTTTAATTAATTACCTAATTACTAATTAATTACCTAATTATTAATTAATTAGATAACTAATAAATAATTAGATAAATAATTAAATAATTAATTAAATAATTAAATTCGAATTTATAAATTAATAAAATAATTTGGAAATTAATAATATTATTTTTCAGAATTCAAAACTAATTTTTATTTACTTTTTAGAATTACTATAAACTGATTTTAATATACTAAAATATAAATAAATAATTAATTCACTAAAAAACACAAAAACATCAACAGGGTTTGGGTTTTTAGGATTAAACCCGGGTCGAAATCGGGTTAGAAACCGGGTCGTCCCCAACCCAATCGGGTCGGGAAGAACAGCCGGCCGTTGCCCAGATTCTGGCCCGGCGGAAACTTCCGGCGAAGCAAAAACGACAATCAATCGGCCTCGTTCCTTCTGCTGCTTCATTCCCTTTCGTTCCCAGGCCTCCCCTGTCGTGTTCCTCCTTCGTTTCATCCGTCCCCGTCGCCTAAACCACCGACAACAGCGGCGGCGACGTCACCGCTTTTCTGGCGAGACAAAACCCGAAGCCAAACTGGACAAAACCGGTGTCAATCGACTCCAAAATCGACGATCTAAACATCTATACTAACAGAATCATCAAACAATTACCAGAACTTCAAACCCGAATTCAAGAAATTAATCCGAAAATTAAGAAATTAAAATCAGATAATCAAACACTTAAACTAATTGCATAATCAGAAACTACGATTCTTGGGCTTCAAAACGGATACTTACACTAACGATTTGAATGCCGGAATCACCTTCAAATCCTTGCTTGATTCTGCTGCCCTGTTCTTCACCAAACCCTAATCCCCTTTTTCTTTTTTTATTTTTTTTTATTTTTAATTGAAATTAACTGATTTAATTAATGATAATTCAGGTATTTATATTTATGAAAATAATACCCCTAAGTAAAATTAAGGGTCTAATTACACTCCTAATAAAAATATTTGGCCCCAATTTTTATAATTTTTGGGTATTAATATTGAATTTTTAAATATCCAATAAATACAAAATTAATGTCAAAAATTCCCAAAAATTGTGAATATTACAAAAATACAAAGAAAAATGATATATGATAATTTCATGATCATATAAAAATAAAAATGTGATTTTTGTGGGGTTTTTGGTACCCGAAGGGGCCTGGAAAAGTCGTTTTTCACGAAAAAGGTCAATTTGTAAAACGTCTAGGGGTTCAGAATAACGATATGGTATAAGGCATTTTTGGCAAAATAGGGCCAATGATTTTGTTTGAAATACGGGCTTTTAAAACATGGTTTTGAGCTGTACGGGTTTTGATATAAGATATCTAACTTGCAATAAAACACTCAATAATTATCCAAAACACGTTTGGATCAAAACAGATATCATGTAACACATAGCAGTTAGGGTTTAATGACTCAACACATTTAATCACATATAAATGACATATTAATACACATATTTTATTATAAATATGATATAATACAACATAAATTTCCCGGTCGTTACATTCCCCCCTCTTAATAGGATTCTGTCCTCAGAATCTTCTACAAAAATAAATGAGGGTATTTCTCTAACATTTCACTTTCAAGTTCCCAGGTTGATTCTTCAACCACTGGGTTTCTCCACAACACTCGCACTAAATATACAGACTTATTTCTCAACACTTTCTCTCGCCGATCTAAAATTCTTACCGGCTGCTCTACAAAAGATAAATCAGGTTGGATATCTATCGGTTCATACTCTATTACATGCCTAAAATCAGGATTATATCGCTTAAGCATTGACACGTGAAACACATTATGAATGTGTTGCATATGAGGCGGTAAAGCCAATTCGTATGCAAGCTTCCCTACTTTCTTCAAAATCTCAAATGGTCCGACGTATCGTTGTTTCAATTTACCCTTATTGCCAAATCTGGTCAATCCTTTCCATGGCGATATTTTGAGCAATACGTGTTCTCCTTCCTGATAGTCCATATCCTTCCTTGTTTGGTCTGCATATTTGCGTTGCCTGTTTTGCGCTGCCTCGAGTCGTTTCCGTATAAGTTCAATCTTTTCTTTCGTTTGCTGAATTAATTCTGGACCCAAAATCTTGTGTTCTCCAACTTCATCCCAATGCACTGGTGATCTGCATTTTCTCCCATATAGTGCTTCATACGGTGGTATTCCAATGCTGCCGTGATAGCTGTTATTAAAAGAAAATTCCACCAGGGGTAGATGCTCATCCCAACTGCCTTCAAAATCGATCGCACAAACTCGTAGCATGTCTTCAATCATTTGGATAGTTCTTTCACTTTGCCCGTCGGTTTGCGGATGATAAGCGGTACTCATGTTTAATGTAGTCCCAAGGCATTCTTGAAATTGTCTCCAAAATCTTGAATTGAAACGGGGATCTCGATCAGACACGATAGATATTGGAACTCCATGTCGCATCACAATTTCCTTGAGATACATGTGCACTAATTTGTCGAGCGAAAATCTTTCATTAATTGGTAGAAAATGTGCCGACTTCGTAAGTCTGTCAATGATTACCCATATCGCATCATGATTTACCTTAGTCCTTGGTAGTCCTACCACAAAATCCATCGCTGGATGTTCCCATTTCTATTCTGGAATGTCTAATGGTTGCAATAACCCGCTCGGACGTTGATGTTCCGCTTTAACTCGCTGGCATGTGTAGCATTTACTCACCCATTCTGCTATTTTCTTCTTCATATTCGGCCACCAAAAGTTTTTCTTCAAATCACGATACATTTTTGTGCTTCCTGGATGAATGGAATACTTCGAATTGTGCGCATCTCGCATTATTTCTTCTTTTAATTCTGCCACATTAGGGATCCAGATTCTCGATACAAAGCGTAAAATTCCTTCATTATCTTTCTGAGTTGTGATCTCTTCTCCCGTTAAGTCGTCATCTTGACTCATCACTTCATCTTGACAATGGCGAATCTTTTCTAGCAACTCCGGTTGGAAAGTCACAGCGTAAATAGATTCTGCAGATTCATTGGGAATGCGAATCTCAATTTCTAATTTGTCGAATTCCTTGGCCAATTCTTCACATGATGTCAAACAATTCAATCTTTCTTTTCTGCTTAATGCATCCGCTACAACATTTGCTTTTCCTGGATGATAACTGATTGTAACATCGGAATCTTTAATCAATTCCAGCCATCGACGTGTCGCATGTTCAGTTCCTTTTGCGTAAAGATATACTTCAGACTTTTATGATCCGTGTAGATTTCGCATTTTTCACCGTAGAGATAATGTCTCCAAAACTTCAATGCAAATATGATCGCTGCCAATTCCAGATCATGCGTAGGATATCTCTGCTCATGGGGTTTAAGTTGTCTCGAAGCATATTTAATGACTTTACCGTGTTGCATCAATACACATCCTAACCCGCGATACGAAGCATCACTGTAAATGACGAAATTTCCTTGCTCGTCTGGCAATACCAATACGGGTGCGGTCACCAACCGATTCTTTAACTCTTGAAAACTTTCTTCACATTTATCATTCCATTCAAACTTTTCACTTTTTTGAGTTAACTTGGTCAGCGGCATTGCTATCTTCGCAAAATCTTTGACAAATCTTCGATAATATCCTGCCAATCCCAAGAAACTTCGAACTTCTGTCGGCGTCTTTGGTCTTTCCCAATTCAACACAGCTTCAATCTTTGCTGGAGCAACTTGGATGCCTTCTCTACTGATGATATGCCCTAGAAATTGTACTTCCCTTAACCAAAATTCACATTTCGAGAATTTTGCATATAGTTCCTCTTTCCTCAGAATTTCTAAAGCTATTCTTAAGTGTTCCGCATGCTCTCCTTCCGTCTTGGAGTAAATCAAGATGTCATCAATGAATACAATCACGAATTTGTCCAAATATTTCTTGAATACCCTGTTCATTAAATCCATAAATGCTGCTGGTGCGTTTGTCAAACCGAATGCCATTACCAAAAACTCGTAATGCCCATATCTCGTACGAAACACAGTTTTGGAAATATCTTCAGCTTTAATCTTTAATTGATGATAACCTGAGCGTAAATCTATCTTCAAAAACCATGCAACTCCTTTTAGCTGATCGAACAAATCATCGATTCTTGGTAAAGGATACTTGTTCTTAATAGTGAGCTTATTAAATTCCCTATAGTCGATGCACAATCGCATGCTGCCATCTTTCTTCTTCACAAATAACACTGGTGCACCCCATGGGGATACACTAGGTCGTATAATGCCTCGGTCTAGAAGATCTTGCAGTTGCGTTGACAATTCCTTCATTTCGAATGGAGTCATTCGATACGGAGCTTTCGAAACCGGTTCTGTACCTGGTTCTAGATCAATCGTGTACTCGATTTCTCGATCTGGCGGTAACCCTGGAAGCTCGTCTGGAAAGACGTCCGGAAATTCACATACGACTGGAATGTCTTCTATTCTAGGACTTCCTTTTTTAGTATCTAACACGTAAGCTATGTACGCCTCACATCCTTGTCGAAGCAATCGTTTGGTCTGCACTATAGTGAGAAATTTATTCTGCTGCTTTTCGCCCTTGAATATTACCGTTGCATTTTCCGCAGTTCGCAATTCAACTTTCTTATTCGCGCAATCTATCTGAGCTTTATAACATGCTAACCAATCCATTCCCAAAATGATATCGAATTCTCCTAGCTTAAAAGGAATTAAATCTACAGAAAAATGATGTCCGACTACTTCTACATCACACGCAGGACATACTCTATCTACCGGAACTTGGTCGTCATTCGCTAATTTTATAATTAACGTCTCGCCCAACCATTCAATTTCGCAATATAACTTATCAAGAAATTCTTCAGAAATAAATGAACGGGTAGCTCCAGAATCAATTAATACTTTTGAATCTACGGAATTCACCAAAAGCGTACCTGCAATTACACTTGGATTCTGTACTGCTTCTTTCATGGTCATGTTTAAAGTCCTTGCTCTGGGTTGATTTGGCGGTGGTGGCGGAGGTAATGCCAATACTTTCGGAATACTAGCTGCCATTGCTGGTCCTTTACAATTCCTAGCGATATGCCCTTTCTTTCCGTATTGATAGCAATTGATTTCTGCTATTTTTCCTGTCGGAAATTCTTTAGAGTAGTGCCCTTTCTGCTTGCATTTAAAACATGTCACATCTGCTTTAATACATACACCGGTATGCTTACGTCCACAAGTTTTGCAATACGGCACTGGAACCTTAAGAATTCCCTGCTGGTTGGAGACTTGGAAACGATTACCTAATTTTTGTGTACCCTGTCCTATCCTTTTGAAATTCAGATTTGCCCGGGCTTGAAATCCCGGCTTCCTGCTGGAACGGTCTTGGAAACTTTCCTGTCCTCTGTCTCGTTGAGATCTTTCACTTCCCCTTCGATGATCAAAGCTTTCTGGACTACAACAGTATATGTTATTAATTCAAAAACTGCAACTTGTCCGCGTATCCATGGTCGTAATCCCTCTTAAAATCTCTGCACTCATTTCTCTTAAGTGTCCACCTGTTCCGGAACAAACCTAGCCAATTCATTGAATTGGGCTTCATATTCTGTTATAGACATACTTCCCTGCTTCAGCTCTAAAAACTTTATCTGTATCTGATTCCTTACGTAGCGAGGAAAATGCTTTTCTAAAAATAACTCATTAAGCTTATCCCAAGCAATAACATCTTCACCCTCTAAAGCCTTTTTAGATTTCCACCAATAATTTGCTTCTCCCTTCAACAAGTAACTAGCAAAATCAGTCTTCTGGTCCTCACCTACCTTTACTAGTACAAAAGCTTTCTCTATTTCCTTTAACCAGGTGGTAGCTTTAATAGGTACAGTAGACCCATCAAATTCTGGAGGTTTAACTGACTGAAACTGCTTAAAAGTAACAACAGGTTGAGGCTCGGGACGAGGTGGCTGTTGTAACATTTGTTATTGTATCTGTTGTTGCTGATGCTGCATCTGCTGCTGCATCATTACCATCTGTTGTTGCATCAGATGGAACATTTGGTTCATGGTTTCATTAGTCTGGCCTTCGGAATTGTTGTTAGAGGTCTCAGCCCTAGTCTTTCTTTTTGGTGTCATCTTCTTCTGATAATAAAACAGGTGATATTTATTTAACAGTTTAATAAACAATTGACAGTATATAAGAAAACAATTTATCCGGTATTAATAACATGATTTATATAAAGAAAACAGTTGCTGAATATAAAAACTAGAAATGTAAGTAGTTAAATAAAATGGTTGTCCTTTTCTAGTTTTTGTTTGTTTGTTTTTTTTTTCAACAGGAATTATAGTATAAAAGACTGTAAAGCAATAAAGTGAAAGTAAATGCTGTAAAACTGTAAAGACTGAAATTTAAATAAAAGAAATTTGAAAAGTTCATTTTATATATATATGACACTAGCCTCAGGTGTAAATGCTTGATACAAAAAGTCTCGCTCCGCTGGAAGTCATCGGGGCTACAAGTCATACTACTACTACAGGTCAAAACCTACTACAGGTTAAACTACTAGTACACACATACACACTACTCACTAGGTTATACTATGCTGCCTCTATATACATCTATACTCTGAAATCACTGTCTCAACTGTCCCTGACTCAGAACCCTGGTGGCACGTGACTCAACTCATCCTGTAATGCCTCTAGCACTGCCTCGGTAAGTCCCAATGCTCTACGATATGCTGTCTATGCACTAATATCCTGCTGTCTCAGATCCATAAGCTGCTGAGAACTAACTCGGTGAATCTGACGTAACCTCTCCCTCAGTATGTAATCTGATCGTACTGCTCGGACGGGACCATCTGCCTGCGTCTCAAACAATCCAAGGATCTCTCTGCATTGGTTCTGGCATCGAACCCTCTCCTCTCTCTCCGCCTGAAAACGCTGATAAGTAACTGTATAATGCTCACGAAGATCCGTGTTAGAACCTCGAGAAGGTAACGGCCCATCGACTACTATCTCATCCATGAACTCCTGTTGTGGAAACTGATATACCCCGGGAACAGGGGTATAAATAGCTAAAGGGGCAGGAAATAAGACTGGCTGCTCCATAGGTGCATACATTGGTGGCTCTGCCTCTGGCTCTATCTGTGGAATATCTGGAATCTCAGGCTGCGGTACTGGAATCTGCGGTTCTAGGTCATCCCACTGTGGAAGATCAATCATATCAGGAACATCAAACATCGGAAACTCCAAAGGTGGAAAGTCAGGCATCTCTGGCTCAAAATAAGGGAAATAATCAACAAAGTCTGGTACCTCTAGTGGAGGTGGTATCTCTGGTGCTGGTCCAGGTGGTAATGGTGGAGGTGGTGGCAATGGAGGAAAAATTTGCACTGATGCTGGGGCTAGTACTGGGTCTGACTCAGTCCGCTCTGACGAAGAAGCCATCAAATAATATACCAAAGAAAAGAAAAGGTCACTAAACAATTCTAAGATTTATATTTCCCTATTCTAATCTAACCTAAATCCTAACACTATTCTTCCTAATCTGACTATCCTTATCTTATGTGATCTCTCTATCCTATCTTAATCCTAATGTTCTTGTTTTCAGGGACCAAACCTACAGCTCTGATGCCAAACTGTAACGCCCTCCAGACCCGGGGTATAAGTCTGGGGGTTACGAGCTAATTACCAAACCTGTACAAGCTTATTAATAAATAATAAAAAAATGAAACTAAACCCCTTAATCACTACCAGGACCTTTTTAGGTTGAAGTATGAAAACAAGAACCACTAACTACTTTTATTACAAACCAACATTTAAAATCCCACAAACTTTCTTTATTACAAACCATTGTCTAATTCATTTTAAACTAAGTTCAGCTTTTATTCAAACACACATACTTTCTATCAACACTCCACCTGCTCGGGAAACTCAAAACTTTCTTCCTGGATTGGGATCAACACCTTGGGTATAAGAGGATCCCGAGGCTTGACCCGCTTCTTTATCACTCGTGTCCTGACGGGTTTCATATTCCTTCTTAACTGAAAATAATAAGGTGAATAACAACAAAAAGGGGTGAGCCAAAAATTGCTCAACAAGTCTATAAAATATACACAATGTTAAAGCAATATAACTGAATCTGTATCCCAGGTATATCTGCAAAGATATAACCTCATAAGAATCAAAAGAAGGCCATTGCTGGCGAATACAAACGAACTACACTTGACTCAAGTTCGCAGCTATACCCTGCTGATCAGCCAGGATACAGTGCAGATCTATATCTCACTATATAGATCCCGTCGGGAACCCAGGCACTACGGCCCATCTCAAGGATCCGGTTATGTCCCGGTCCTTAGGATTAAGTAAACTTAATCCCCAAAAGTAATGTTATCTAGTCCCTGGAATAGCAACCGGAACAATTGGTATACTTTGATATATTCTAATTACCAGAATATATCAATAATTGTGAGTAATAATTGGAATATGAATAATGAATTCAAATGACAAGAATAAATCAAGAAGTGAAATGAAATATGAACAAGAGAATTAAAAGAGTGTAATTGTAATAATAATATGAAGAGAATATCACTATTCTGAAAAATAGAATAGAGGAGAAACTTGCCTTCTCAGCGACTTACTGCAATTAAATCACTTTCGTCTATCCCCTACTTGACCTGCCTTGCTGGCTTAGTTTCTGTTAGCAAAATAGACTGGTTAATTCATTTTGTACTTCGGTTGCACCTTAAATCGACTTTATTTTGTTCCTACTATCTACCCATACGCTTATAACCGACTCGAATATTACATATAAGCAAGTAAGACTCGATTAACCACATAATACACATAAGCACATAAGCACATAATCATTTTTATAGTTAAAATAATTTTTAGAATCAAAATCGACTCGCTGATTGCTCCGTTGATCACCTTTTTCTTCAGTTCCCATTTTTCCGGAATTTTTCGAACTCGTCTCAGCACGCATTTCGACTAATAATCAAACAATCAATAAAGTCAACTAATTTCGAGAAGAAATTAGGTCTTCATATTATTTTTAGTGAGAAGAATTCATTTTTCTGAGTCAACAGGCTTTCGTTTCGCTCAATTCGGACTAACGGTTGAGTTATTATCAATTAAACACTGATAATTCAATTTATTATTCAATATAAATAATTATTGCTATTTTTTGAATCCCAAAATAATTTTTAAATAATTATTTAAGAAAAATCAAAGTCAAATTTTTTTTTTAATAATTTTTGGAGTTAAAATGAAGAAGTTATGATTTATTGAAAATTATGTGACCAATTATCGAAATAATTAATCACTTTTTAAATATTTAGTAAATAAATAACTAATAACTAATTAATAGATAATTATTTACTAATTTAAAATAATTAATCCCTAATTATAAGGATTAATCACAATTTATTACAAATATTTACAACTCATCGTTATTTATTCGATTAGATCGATTATTTATAAATAAATAATCGATATCATTAACTGGTACGTTAATTATTAAACAATTGACTCATTATTCGAATCATAATCTAACTCAACAATCAATTACTCGTATAAATACGAGCTACACACTATTCTCGAATACTACCAAACTAATATATTATTATTGGAATTTAAACGATTCGTTAATCAATTAATTATCGGTATTTAATTATACGATACGAACAATTACTGCAATATTATTCGAATAACTAACGCTCGAATAATAATTCTCATTATCGAATCACTATTCGCAATATTAACTAATTATTAGATTATTAATCGTATTATTTAATCTTTAATTAATTACCTAATTACTAATTAATTACCTAATTATTAATTAATTAGATAACTAATAAATAATTAGATAAATAATTAAATAATTAATTAAATAATTAAATTCGAATTTATAAATTAATAAAATAATTTGGACATTAATAATATTATTTTTCAAAATTCAAAACTAATTTTTATTTACTTTTTAGAATTACTAAAAACTGATTCTAATATACTAAAATATAAATAATTAATTAATTAACTAAAAAACACAAAAACATCAACAGGGTTTGGGTTTTTAGGATTAAACTCGGGTCGAAACCGGGTCGTCCCCAACCCAATTGGGTTGGGAAGAACAGCCGGCCGTTGCCCAGATTCCGGCCCGGCGGAAACTTCCGGCGAAGCAAAAACGGCTATCAATCGGCCTCGTTTCTTCTGCTGCTTCGTTCCCTTTCGTTCCCAGGCCTCCCCTGTCGTGTTCCTCCTTCGTTTCATCCGTCCCCGTCGCCTAAACCACCGACAACAGCGGCGGCGGCGTCGCCGCTCTTCCGGCGAGACAAAACCCGAAGCCAAACTCGACAAAACCTGTGTCAATCGACTCCAAAATCGACGATCTAAACATCTATACTAACAGAATTATCAAACAATTACCAGAACTTCAAACCCGAATTCAAGAAATTAATCCGAAAATTATGAAATTAAAATCAGATAATCAAATACTTAAACTAATTGTATAATCAGAAACTACGATTCTTGGGCTTCAAAACGGATACTTACACTAACGATTTGGATACCGGAATCACCTTCAAATCCCTGCTTGATTCTGCTGCCCTGTTCTTCACCAAACCCTAATCCCCTTTTTCTTTTTTTATTTTTCTGATTTTTAATTGAAATTAACTGATTTAATTAATGATAATTCAGGTATTTATATTTATGAAAATAATACCCCTAAGTAAAATTAAGGGTCTAATTACACTCCTAATAAAAATATTTGACCCCAATTTTTATAATTTTTGGGTATTAATATTGAATTTTTAAATATCCAATAGATACAAAATTAATGTCAAAAATTCCCAAAAATTATGAATATTACAAAAATACAAAGAAAAATGATATATGATAATTTCATGATCATATAAAAATAAAAATGTGATTTTTGTGGGGTTTTTGGTACCCAAAGGGGCCCGGAAAAGTCGTTTTTCGCGAAAAAGGTCAATTTGTAAAACGTCTAGGGGTTCAGAATAACGATATGGTAAAGGGCATTTTTGGTAAAATAGGGCCAATGATTTTGTTTGAAAGACGGGCTTTTAAAACATGGTTTTGAGCTGTACGGGTTTTGATATAAGATATCTAACTTGCAATAAAACACTCAATAATTATCCAAAACACGTTTAGATCAAAACAGATATCACGTAACACATAGCAGTTAGAGTTTAATGACTCAACACATTTAATCACATATAAATGACATATTAATACACATATTTTATTATAAATATGATATAATACAACATAAATTTCCCGGTCGTTACAACAATGAAAACATGGATTTCGTGGTTTATATCTAACTATTCTATTCCTAAACTCTGATTTAGGAGGAACAATATTTATTTCTTATATTCTTCTTGCAAGCAACAACAAGATGATTAGTACTACTGTAATAACCCCAAAATTTTTCAACTTTTTGTAACCCTTGTGAATAGTGTTTTAGCTGAATGAGAAAACTTTTCACGCCACACTATGTAGGGGTTCTGTTATGGATATTCTGGGATTTTATTAGTACTATATGAAGTATATAAGTGTATGTAAATATCGTCAGAACCCAATTCCGAACACTTTGGTTTTTCCCGGAAATCCACAAGATACGGAGAGAATTGAGTATAAGGTAACAGGATAAAAAGGATTTAAATTAAAGGATTATAATAGAGGATCATAAAAAGGAATATAATGTATTGAGAAAGGTCAAGGGAACCTAAGTAATAAGATCCCGGGTATGATCCTTCAAACGATAAACGAGAACGAAAGTTAAGCGAACCGTACAACAGATCAGCGGTCATTAGGCAAACGATTAGGAAGCTAATCAAAGGGATTAAGGGGAGTGATGTCATCCAACCAATAGAAAGGAGACAAGGAAGGAAGGATGACATCACAAGGGTGACATAAGCATGACATGGAAGAAGGGAGGTGTGGTTGATTAAGGACCACACAAATTCAAGGGCAAGGTGGTAATTTGCTAAATCAAAAACAAAACCAAGTCAACCAACTAGCAAATCATTTCATCAAAATCAAAAAAATCAACCAAGGCCTTGTTCTTCATTGTTTGCTCTCGGCTTTCTTCTTTTTGCAAGGCTTAGAATTTCCAAAATCAAGATCAAAGCATCCTTAATTGGTAAGAAAATTCCCTAACCATCCTTATGCTTAGTAATGGCTATATCATAAGTTTAAGCCACAAATTCTTTCTCTAGCTTCTTGATTTAATCATTGGAGAAGACAATGAATAGTGTTTTCAAGTTTTAACTTGAGTTTTTTTTTCTTGTTTTCTTGAAGATCCAAGCTTTCCTAAGGCTTCTCCAAGCTTCTTAAGGCTTCCTAGCTCAACCCACCACTTCAAGGAAGGTATACCTTTTTCAAACCCTAGGTTCATATATATTATAAAGTGATTTTGATGAGTAAGATGTTATGGTATCTCGTTGTTATGTTTAGAGTTGAGATTTGGAATGGTGGTGAAATGAAGTGATAATTTAGTGGTTTTGATTTAAAGAAACTTAAAGCATGATTAAAGTTAGGTTAAGCATATGTATGAATGAGTAATATTGAATTGTTTGGGATTGTTATGATGTGGTAAGGATGGGTGTTTGATGTGTGTGGATTTGAGGATGGTTTGTGATGATTGTGGGTAGTTTTAAAAATGGGAAATCGCGTAAATATAGCCGTCGTAATGTCCGATTTTCTTTGGACTGTTTTTGTGCATAGCATTAGGACCCGAGAACCCCCTGCTAAATTGTGACCACTGCCATGTTTAGATAGCTCATGTTACGAGCTTCGTTTTGATATGTAGTTCGTCCGATTCCGATTTACGGTTTAGGAGAAACGACCGTTTCAAGTAACGGTGTTTCACGAACGAAACTTTTTCCCTCGCCTTACTTTGGAATGTAGGTTAAAGACCAAAAAGGATTAATTAATGTGTGAAACATTTATGGTAAGTGTGTTAGGCAGTTGGTAAGTCATTCGCGAAGGAATCGCGTTAAAACTCGTAAAGGTCAAGTTATTAAAAATGGTGGAGCCGAGGGTACCCGAGTGACTTAAGCGAATCGGTGAGCGTAAAACTAGCATTAGAGTCTAAGTTAGTTAAAGCATAGACTTACAAGTGATTTTGGTTTAATTCCAACTTACTTGTTGTTTATAGGTTGCCAGACTCGTCCCGAGCCTTTCTCACCCCCAAGTCGCTCAGGCAAGTATTCTATCCGATACACTGTTGTTGTGATGTAAATGTATGTATATGCATTATCTTGTGATATTGCATGATTGTTATTTAGCAAATGTTGCGATATATTGTAGCATGTGATATGGTATATATGCATGCCTGTTTTATATTCTTGAGATATATATCTGTTGGTTTATTTGATAATACCTATGCTAGAGGATAGTTGTATCTTGCATATACCCTTAGTATAGGGACCCAAAGGTGAAAATATTTTCTAAAACCGGGAGTCGAGGATCCCGAGTAATCTTGTATATATGGATATGGATATATATATATATATATTTATATATATATATATATATGGTTATAGTTTTCCAAACTATTAATCGAATAAGGTTTATTCGATAACTTTAAACTTTATTTTATTATTGAATATTATTTCGAATATTCATTCGAGGACTTATGACTCCTTTTATTTTATTATTTGAATATTATTCCGAATATTATTCGAAGGCGTATGACTCCTTTACATTATTTATTGAATATTATTTGAATATTCATTTGAGGATGTATGACTCCTTTATTTTATTTAATGAATATTATTTATAATATTCATTCGAGGTATTATGACTCAGCGTATTTTATTTATTGAATATTATTTGAATATTCATTTGAGGATCTATGACTCCGATTATTTGCTGAGATATATTCTTTATTTTATTAAAGAATAAGGTGTAATAATCAAACTTATTTTCGATTATTCAAATAAAGATAATACTTTCATATAAGTATATCTTGGGTTATTTAATACTCGTTTCAAGTATAAATTTAATACTTCTACTTCAATTATTTTTATAAAGATTATTCTTTATGGGAATATTATTTAATTAATAATATTCAGATATTTTCTAATATTCTGGGGACTGATTTACTTCATTAAATCAGTTTTACTCCAAACACTCTTTAAAGTGTTTTCGAGTCTTTAAAATGATTTTCAAAAGATAGAGCGGATCCCAAAACTATTTTTATATTTAAGATCTTCCTTTTAAAAAGGGGATTTAAATACTCGCTCAAAACATGGGGGATCCGGCTCGGTGGTGTGTTTTATATTCGCAACAAGGTTGCTGTCTTGGTAAAAGAGTTTTTTTTGATTACTTACCCAATATTCGGGAAGTAAAATTCTTGGAACAAGTTAATCCATTAACAGGCATCGCCTGGGAAATATCGGTGAGTTTTCCTTTCCAACTAGATACGACTTCTTGGTGGAGCCGTATCAACAAGTTTCTACTTGGGGAAAGGGGGAAACGAGCTTTACGTTTCAGAGTCATGGATTTCATCTGAACTAGGAGTGGCGTAAGTGGTCGAGTAGCGCCGGCCCAGCCTTATTATATTGGCCCAAATGGCCTGGAAGTTCCACTAAGGCGGTCCATTCCTTAGGAGTTCAGTGTTCGGTTGACAAGTAAATCCGACAGGTTCTCCTCTACATGTAGAAAATGGTGGGGTTGTACTACTACGACTGATCATCGTAAGTGGTCTTCCTGGCGCGGTAAACTCCCGTAATGAGTTCATCATCCATTTGGATAATTCTGCAACACTACCCGTAGCATTTCGATCGAAAGGCTACTAATGGGTGGTTGCCGAAGCATTGACAGGGTCAAACATTTTTATTGGTGTATCCATTGAATGAAGTATCTCGTAACTTCATCTCTTTTCAAAATATTTCAAAGATCAAATATTTTCAAGTTTATTTGTGGTCTCATCTATGGGATGACCTCGTGAATTTAATTATACTTTGAACGGTGATAGTTCAAGTAGCTTTATAAATGATATAAGTGTGGGGAAGTATTGGTAACTTCATTCCTTGTTTTTTTCTTATATCTAGTAAGTAATTATCTTACACACGATAAAGATTTTAGTAAGTATCCATTTAGATACTGGTATTATTGTTATCACTACATATTATCTTGCGAGCTGTAAGGCTCACTCTTGCTTTATTTCTTCATCACACAACAACAGTTAGGAGAGATGGCCAGACTCCAGCAGACCCAGCGCAAGCGCGTGGGAAGCGTCCCGCGTCTTCCCGCTGATATTGTAGCTGCTATAGCTGCAGAGGTAGATCCATTGTAGTTTAGACCATCTACTTTTGAGAATCCAATTATGTATAATTATAACTTGTGGCAGATAATGGCAATTAACTGTAAATTATCAAGTAATCATTTTGGGTTGTAATAATTTTAAATTGTGGATTCAAAGACTTGTACTTATTTCAATTTCATCTCTGAGACTATAACGAGTTGTGGTGTGTGTTAGTGTGGGGTCACAGCATGAGGGTATTTATTATTAATTAAGTAAAGTGATATTGTGGAAAGAAAGACCGTGACAACCCGGATTCCCGACCCCGGATCTGGGGGTGTTACAGAAATGGTATCAGAGCTAAGCGTTATAAACCTCAGAGATGATGCGACGATAAAATAATAAACTCACAAAGATAATAAGAACTCTTGCCAAGTTCATGGTCGGACTACTTAAAGTAGTACTGACAGCTAAAACCCTTACGGGAACCCTTATAAATATCATGATAGTAATTTAGCTCGTTTAATGTGTAGGCGCCTGAGATGGAGGACCCTGAGATGTACGAGCGTGAGCATGATGAGGCATTGCTAGATGTTGAGGATCAGGAGGAGCCTGAGATGGAGGAGGATGAGGAGGACCCCCCAGAGGAGCCTGAGACGGAGGTCATTGCTGTTTCAGATGAGGAGGACCCCTCAGAGGAGTCAGAGACAGAGGTTATTGCTATTCCAGATGAGGAGGACCCGGATGAGGTCCCAGTAGCTGAGGAGCGTGTTGGATCTATGGTAGTGTATGCTGGTATTCCTTTACCCACACTTCCGGTGGTCAGAGCCCCTACCCCTCCACCACTATCTTGGATTCCTGATGATGACAGCTCAGAGACCCATACTTCCGAGCCTAGGCAGACCGAGGAGGCACCCTCAGCGGCTCCGGATTCACCACCTCTTGACCCTGCCCAGAGGCAGTCTTCGTTAGCTCATGGATATGTTCAGGATGTTTTGAGGACCCGAGTGGCTGTTGCCGAGGCCCGACTGGATGAGGCCAGGAGGGAGTTGGATGCAGAGAGGGCGGGTAGGCGTACCCGAGCTTATGAGACCAGGGCTTCTATACCCCGATCCTTGAGGAGGGAGCTTACAGGGATAGAGCTCACGTCCCGAGCGAGACTCAGATCTCTCCAGGGGAACAGGCATGGTAGGATCTCCAGGCGGCAGGCCGACTATATCTTCCGTCGTGCGATGGAAAGGGTTTGGGAGCTGACCCGTTCGGGTGTGTGATTCAGGATTGATGATGGAATAGTCTAGTTGTCTAGTTAGCTGAGGCCTTAGTAAGAGCCAATTTTCCGGGATAGTTGACTTGTATATAGCATCCCTTTTTCTGACTAGACAGATAGACTCTTGTGTATCACTTTTGGGACAGATGACTGTAGCACTGTTGTACTTTTGACCAGATCAAACTATGTATTCTCGCATTATGTATATATTTGTTTCCTTTCAGTTCAGTTCCATAGTGACGGGATCACTGTTTTATTATTGTTATTACTGCACTTCGTATTAGAACTTTCTTAAAATAATAGAATTGCGATATACGTTCTCCCCATTATAAGAGCTGTGCAAGGCACAATGTTGTATATGATTGTGACCTAACGTTGAATTTTTCCCAATAATTGTTTTTATTATTATCAGAATCATGCCGCCAAGAAAGATTGGAACTAGGGCGAACCCTGGGTCTGAGGACCAGGGAAGCCATAATCAGGACAATAGAAACCAAGATCACAGTGAAGAGGAAGATGAGGATTATGTGGAACAGGATGACTCCCTGTATGAAGAGGAAGAGGAAACGTATGATGTTGAGGGATTCGAGGTAGAGGCTGAAGAAGGAGAAACCGAGGTTGAGCAACCAGTACCAAACCCAGGCATGGATCCCATGAGCCAGTTCATGCAACTCCTAAGACAGAATTTGGAACGTCAACCCAACCCACCCCCTCAAGGAAATAACAATGCAGTGGCAAACTCTTTCAGGGCTTTTAAGTCCCTTAAGCCCCCTGAGTTCCACGGATCAGCCGACCCAGTTGAGGCAAGGGCATGGTTAAAGGAGATGGAGAAATCTTTTGAGATTTTGAGTATCGATGAGGCACAGAAAACTGTATTTGCTACCTACCTTCTGAAAGGAGAAGCTAACTACTGGTGGGAGGCCAAGAAAAACATGGAGACAGATGCTATTATAACCTGGGAGAGATTTAGTCAGTTGTTTCTGGGAAAGTATTTCCCGAGGTTTATGGAAAACCAGATGGAGCTCAAGTTCTTGGAGCTAAAGCAGAATGATTTGTCTGTAGCAGAGTACGAAGCGAAATTTACTGAATTATCAAGGTTTGTGCCGGAGTTTGTGAGCACTGAGGAAAAGAAAGCTAGGAGGTTTCAGCAGGGACTGAAACCATGGATTCAGAATAGGGTGGCAATCCTTGAGCTTACGGACTATGCCACTCTGGTGCAAAAAGCAACGATTGTAGAAGTCGGAAGTGAACAGATGCAGAAGGAAAGAGAGAAGAAAGGAATAAAGAGGAAAAGTATGAGCATGGGTGGAGGTTCCGCAGGAAGGAGCTTCCCAACTAGGTTTAATCGAGGAGCAGTGTCCCTACCGGGAAAGAACACTGGGTTTAAGCGACCAATGAGTGTGAGTGTGAGCCAGGGCGGCCAGAAGTCAAGAATGTCCTATTCCAACCAGTCTCGACCCCCATTGCCAACCTGTAACACTTGTGGAAGGAATCACACTGGGGAGTGTAGAGGAAAGCCAGTAACCTGCTTTAAGTGTGGGCAAGTGGGCCACTATTCTCACAAATGCCCTTCGTCAGCCCCTGCCGTCATTCCAACCACCACTTGTCATCAGTGCGGACGCCCAGGTCATTGGAAGAGAGAATGCCCAATGAACAAACCAGCAGCTTCGGGAGCAAGCAGGGCTGCTTCTAATAAGCCACCTACTGCGAGGACTTTCAACATGACAGTCCAGGATGCTATGAAAGATTCAGATGTGATAGCAGGTACCCTTTCTCTAAATTCAGTCAGTGCAAATGTTTTATTTGATTCGGGAGCAACTAAATCTTTTATATCAAGGGACTTTGCGCGTAAGTTAAGACTTAAGGCTAAACCCTTGATAGAACCCTTACAAGTAGAAATAGCCAATCATGAAATTATTCCTGTTAACCAGATTCACCCCGCCTGTGAGATAGGCATAGGGGAGCAATCTTTCAGTGTTGATCTGATTCCTTTTAAATTAGGGGAGTTTGATGTGATTTTGGGAATGGACTGGCTATCTAGCAACGATGCTCAGATAGACTGTAAAGGGAAGAAAGTTAAGTTAAATATCCCCGGGAAGAAAGAAATTATATTTAGAGGAAAGAGGCAGACGCAGAAATTTTTGACTATGGCTCAGGCCAAAAGGATGCTACGAAAAGGAAGTGAGGCTTACCTAGCCTATGTGGTGGACACACAGAAGGAGGTGCCCAACTTACAAGATATTCCAGTAGTCAACGAATTTGAAGATGTATTCCCCCAAGACCTTCCGGGATTACCACCCGATAGAGTGATTGAATTTGCTATTGAGTTGGCCCCAGGGACGGCGCCAGTTTCAAAAGCACCTTACCGGTTAGCCCCGTTAGAAATGAAGGAATTAGCTATCCAATTGCAGGAACTCTTGGATAAGAGTATGATAAGACCCAGTGTGTCTCCGTGGGGAGCACCAGTTTTATTTGTTAAGAAGAAAGATGGGAGCATGAGGTTGTGCATAGACTATCGAGAGTTGAACAAGCTAACCATAAAGAACAGGTACCCATTACCTAGAATAGACGATCTGTTCGACCAGCTAAAGGATGCTGTTTATTTTTCCAAGATTGACCTGAGAACTGGATATCACCAACTAAAGATTAAGTCCGAAGATATTTCCAAGACAGCGTTCCGTACCAGGTATGGGCATTATGAGTTCTTGGTAATGTCCTTTGGATTAACCAATGCCCCAGCAGCCTTCATGGATTTAATGAATAGAGTATTTAAGAAGTACTTGGACAAGTGTGTGATAGTTTTTATCGATGATATTTTGATCTACTCAAGGACTGAGGCAGAACATGCAGAGCATTTGAGGATAGCTCTAGGAATACTCAGAGAGGAGCAGTTATATGCCAAATTCTCGAAGTGTGAATTCTGGCGGAATGAAGTACAGTTTTTAGGACATGTGATCAATAAAGAAGGAGTATTGGTCGACCCCTCCAAGATAGAGGCAGTCTCAAATTGGGAAAGGCCAACCACACCCACAGAGGTGAGGAGTTTCATAGGATTGGCCGGCTACTATCGTAGATTTGTGCAGGACTTTGCGAAGATCGCAGCCCCTTTGACACGACTTACTCGTAAGACAGAGAAGTTTGAATGGACGGAGAAATGCGAGAACAGTTTTCAGGAATTAAAGAAAAGGTTGATAACGGCTCCGGTATTGGCATTGCCGGATGGAAAAGGAGATTTTGTGATATATAGTGACGCGTCGCACAAAGGATTAGGATGTGTGCTTATGCAGCACGGTAAAGTTATCGCGTATGCGTCGAGACAATTGAAGGAATACGAGGTTAGATATCCTACTCATGACCTTGAGCTCGCGGCAATAGTATTTGCTTTAAAAATTTGGAGGCACTACTTGTATGGAGAGAAGTGCGAGATTTTCACAGACCATAAGAGTCTCAAGTACATATTTACGCAGAAAGAGCTCAACATGCGCCAGAGGAGATGGTTAGAACTAATCAAGGACTACGATTGTGAGATTCTCTATCATCCAGGGAAAGCCAATGTGGTGGCTGATGCCCTTAGTAGAAAGGAAAGACTCAGAATGATAACGACCTCGGAAGAGTTGATAAGGGATTTTGAGAAAATGGAAATAGAGGTAAAGGTAACCGGAACCGGAACTGAAAAGCTTTTTGAGATCTCAATGCAGCCAGAATTATTGGAAAAGATTAGATTGTGCCAAGAGAAAATAATGAATGAAGACAGAAAGTCAATGACTGGAGAAGAGATCCATACTGAGAAAGATGATAAAGGGATAATGAGGTACTCCTACCGAATTTGGGTTCCGAATGTTCAAGAACTTAAAGATGAGATTTTGGATGAAAGCCATAGTTCAAGGTATTCCATTCACCCAGGAAGTACCAAGTTGTATAGGGATTTGAAGGAATATTACTGGTGGCCCAACATGAAGAGGGACGTAGCAGAATGGGTGAACAAGTGTTTGACTTGCCAAAGAGTAAAGGCAGAGCACCAGAGACCCAGTGGACTTTTGCGACCCCTGGAGATTCCCGAATGGAAATGGGAACAGATAGCGATGGATTTTGTTGTAGGCTTGCCAAGGACGAAAGCCAATCACGACGCCATTTGGGTAATTATAGACCGACTGACAAAGTCAGCTCATTTCATTCCTATCAACGAGAGATATACAGTCGATAGACTGGTGGACATTTACCTTAAGGAAATAATGACGCGACATGGAGTCCCAGCGTCCATTGTCTCAGACCGAGACCCAAGGTTCAACTCCAGATTTTGGAGGAGCTTTCAGGAATGTGCGGGGACCAAGTTAAATATGAGTACCGCGTACCATCCCCAGACGGATGGACAGAGTGAAAGGACCATCCAGACACTAGAGGATATGTTGAGAGTCTGTGCAATAGACCTTAAAGGAAGTTGGGATGATCACCTGCCGTTGATCGAGTTTTCTTATAACAATAGCTTTCATGCTAGCATCGGGATGCCGCCTTATGAGGCTCTGTACGGAAGAAGGTGTCGATCTCCCTTATACTGGGATGAAGTAGGAGAGCGGAAGATGCTCGGACCCGAAGTGGTCCAAAGGACCAAAGATATAGTGGATCTTATCAGAGGGCGACTTGTAGCAGCCCAAGACAGACAAAAGAAATATGCAGACCTAGCCCGAAAGGACAAGGAATATGAAGTAGGGGACTTAGTACTGCTGAAAGTATCCCCTTGGAAGGGATTAATGAGGTTCGGAAAGAAAGGAAAACTAAGCCCAAGATACATTGGACCTTTTGAGATATTAAGACGGATTGGAAAGTTAGCTTACGAGCTAGCCCTACCCCCTAATTTGCAACAAGTTCATAATGTGTTCCATGTGTCAATGCTAAGGAGGTATCATCGAGATGCCAGGCACATAGTGGAGTACGAGCAGGTGGATATGCAGCCAGATCTAACTTACGTGGAGAAGCCAGTAAGGATTATGGATAAGAAGGAGCAGGTGCTTCGGAACAAGGTGATCAAGCTAGTCAGAGTACTATGGCAGAATCATAATGTGGAAGAATCGACTTGGGAACTAGAGAGCGCAATGCTAGAAAAGTACCCCCAATTGTTTTCTGTTTGATTCCGGGACGGAATCCTTTTAAGGAGGGGAGACTGTAATAACCCCAAAATTTTTCAACTTTTTGTAACCCTTGTGAATAGTGTTTTAGCTGAATGAGAAAACTTTTCACGCCACACTATGTAGGGGTTCTGTTATGGATATTCTGGGATTTTATTAGTACTATATGAAGTATATAAGTGTATGTAAATATCGTCAGAACCCAATTCCGAACACTTTGGTTTTTCCCGGAAATCCACAAGATACGGAGAGAATTGAGTATAAGGTAACAGGATAAAAAGGATTTAAATTAAAGGATTATAATAGAGGATCATAAAAAGGAATATAATGTATTGAGAAAGGTCAAGGGAACCTAAGTAATAAGATCCCGGGTATGATCCTTCAAACGATAAACGAGAACGAAAGTTAAGCGAACCGTACAACAGATCAGCGGTCATTAGGCAAACGATTAGGAAGCTAATCAAAGGGATTAAGGGGAGTGATGTCATCCAACCAATAGAAAGGAGACAAGGAAGGAAGGATGACATCACAAGGGTGACATAAGCATGACATGGAAGAAGGGAGGTGTGGTTGATTAAGGACCACACAAATTCAAGGGCAAGGTGGTAATTTGCTAAATCAAAAACAAAACCAAGTCAACCAACTAGCAAATCATTTCATCAAAATCAAAAAAATCAACCAAGGCCTTGTTCTTCATTGTTTGCTCTCGGCTTTCTTCTTTTTGCAAGGCTTAGAATTTCCAAAATCAAGATCAAAGCATCCTTAATTGGTAAGAAAATTCCCTAACCATCCTTATGCTTAGTAATGGCTATATCATAAGTTTAAGCCACAAATTCTTTCTCTAGCTTCTTGATTTAATCATTGGAGAAGACAATGAATAGTGTTTTCAAGTTTTAACTTGAGTTTTTTTTTCTTGTTTTCTTGAAGATCCAAGCTTTCCTAAGGCTTCTCCAAGCTTCTTAAGGCTTCCTAGCTCAACCCACCACTTCAAGGAAGGTATACCTTTTTCAAACCCTAGGTTCATATATATTATAAAGTGATTTTGATGAGTAAGATGTTATGGTATCTCGTTGTTATGTTTAGAGTTGAGATTTGGAATGGTGGTGAAATGAAGTGATAATTTAGTGGTTTTGATTTAAAGAAACTTAAAGCATGATTAAAGTTAGGTTAAGCATATGTATGAATGAGTAATATTGAATTGTTTGGGATTGTTATGATGTGGTAAGGATGGGTGTTTGATGTGTGTGGATTTGAGGATGGTTTGTGATGATTGTGGGTAGTTTTAAAAATGGGAAATCGCGTAAACATAGCCGTCGTAATGTCCGATTTTCTTTGGACTGTTTTTGTGCATAGCATTAGGACCCGAGAACCCCCTGCTAAATTGTGACCACTGCCATGTTTAGATAGCTCATGTTACGAGCTTCGTTTTGATATGTAGTTCGTCCGATTCCGATTTACGGTTTAGGAGAAACGACCGTTTCAAGTAACGGTGTTTCACGAACGAAACTTTTTCCCTCGCCTTACTTTGGAATGTAGGTTAAAGACCAAAAAGGATTAATTAATGTGTGAAACATTTATGGTAAGTGTGTTAGGCAGTTGGTAAGTCATTCGCGAAGGAATCGCGTTAAAACTCGTAAAGGTCAAGTTATTAAAAATGGTGGAGCCGAGGGTACCCGAGTGACTTAAGCGAATCGGTGAGCGTAAAACTAGCATTAGAGTCTAAGTTAGTTAAAGCATAGACTTACAAGTGATTTTGGTTTAATTCCAACTTACTTGTTGTTTATAGGTTGCCAGACTCGTCCCGAGCCTTTCTCACCCCCAAGTCGCTCAGGCAAGTATTCTATCCGATACACTGTTGTTGTGATGTAAATGTATGTATATGCATTATCTTGTGATATTGCATGATTGTTATTTAGCAAATGTTGCGATATATTGTAGCATGTGATATGGTATATATGCATGCCTGTTTTATATTCTTGAGATATATATCTGTTGGTTTATTTGATAATACCTATGCTAGAGGATAGTTGTATCTTGCATATACCCTTAGTATAGGGACCCAAAGGTGAAAATATTTTCTAAAACCGGGAGTCGAGGATCCCGAGTAATCTTGTATATATGGATATGGATATATATATATATATATATATATTTATATATATATATATATGGTTATAGTTTTCCAAACTATTAATCGAATAAGGTTTATTCGATAACTTTAAACTTTATTTTATTATTGAATATTATTTCGAATATTCATTCGAGGACTTATGACTCCTTTTATTTTATTATTTGAATATTATTCCGAATATTATTCGAAGGCGTATGACTCCTTTACATTATTTATTGAATATTATTTGAATATTCATTTGAGGATGTATGACTCCTTTATTTTATTTAATGAATATTATTTATAATATTCATTCGAGGTATTATGACTCAGCGTATTTTATTTATTGAATATTATTTGAATATTCATTTGAGGATCTATGACTCCGATTATTTGCTGAGATATATTCTTTATTTTATTAAAGAATAAGGTGTAATAATCAAACTTATTTTCGATTATTCAAATAAAGATAATACTTTCATATAAGTATATCTTGGGTTATTTAATACTCGTTTCAAGTATAAATTTAATACTTCTACTTCAATTATTTTTATAAAGATTATTCTTTATGGGAATATTATTTAATTAATAATATTCAGATATTTTCTAATATTCTGGGGACTGATTTACTTCATTAAATCAGTTTTACTCCAAACACTCTTTAAAGTGTTTTCGAGTCTTTAAAATGATTTTCAAAAGATAGAGCGGATCCCAAAACTATTTTTATATTTAAGATCTTCCTTTTAAAAAGGGGATTTAAATACTCGCTCAAAACATGGGGGATCCGGCTCGGTGGTGTGTTTTATATTCGCAACAAGGTTGCTGTCTTGGTAAAAGAGTTTTTTTTGATTACTTACCCAATATTCGGGAAGTAAAATTCTTGGAACAAGTTAATCCATTAACAGGCATCGCCTGGGAAATATCGGTGAGTTTTCCTTTCCAACTAGATACGACTTCTTGGTGGAGCCGTATCAACAAGTTTCTACTTGGGGAAAGGGGGAAACGAGCTTTACGTTTCAGAGTCATGGATTTCATCTGAACTAGGAGTGGCGTAAGTGGTCGAGTAGCGCCGGCCCAGCCTTATTATATTGGCCCAAATGGCCTGGAAGTTCCGCTAAGGCGGTCCATTCCTTAGGAGTTCAGTGTTCGGTTGACAAGTAAATCCGACAGGTTCTCCTCTACATGTAGAAAATGGTGGGGTTGTACTACTACGACTGATCATCGTAAGTGGTCTTCCTGGCGCGGTAAACTCCCGTAATGAGTTCATCATCCATTTGGATAATTCTGCAACACTACCCGTAGCATTTCGATCGAAAGGCTACTAATGGGTGGTTGCCGAAGCATTGACAGGGTCAAACATTTTTATTGGTGTATCCATTGAATGAAGTATCTCGTAACTTCATCTCTTTTCAAAATATTTCAAAGATCAAATATTTTCAAGTTTATTTGTGGTCTCATCTATGGGATGACCTCGTGAATTTAATTATACTTTGAACGGTGATAGTTCAAGTAGCTTTATAAATGATATAAGTGTGGGGAAGTATTGGTAACTTCATTCCTTGTTTTTTACTTATATCTAGTAAGTAATTATCTTACACACGATAAAGATTTTAGTAAGTATCCATTTAGATACTGGTATTATTGTTATCACTACATATTATCTTGCGAGCTGTAAGGCTCACTCTTGCTTTATTTCTTCATCACACAACAACAGTTAGGAGAGATGGCCAGACTCCAGCAGACCCAGCGCAAGCGCGTGGGAAGCGTCCCGCGTCTTCCCGCTGATATTGTAGCTGCTATAGCTGCAGAGGTAGATCCATTGTAGTTTAGACCATCTACTTTTGAGAATCCAATTATGTATAATTATAACTTGTGGCAGATAATGGCAATTAACTGTAAATTATCAAGTAATCATTTTGGGTTGTAATAATTTTAAATTGTGGATTCAAAGACTTGTACTTATTTCAATTTCATCTCTGAGACTATAACGAGTTGTGGTGTGTGTTAGTGTGGGGTCACAGCATGAGGGTATTTATTATTAATTAAGTAAAGTGATATTGTGGAAAGAAAGACCGTGACAACCCGGATTCCCGACCCCGGATCTGGGGGTGTTACAACTACCATAATTTAAGCATGCATTTCTAGGTGCATTAGGAATGGGTTTGTATTTATTTTCCTTATTGACACCTATTTTTTCATTTCTGTTCTTTCTAGAATATTTTTCCTTATTTTTCATTTTGACTTCCTTCACTTTTGCTTCAGCTATTTCTGAGTCAATAAATCAACATTTACTGACTTGGGGTGAACTTATTCACACTTATCCGTTTTTAAGTTTGACTTAGATGATGATGTTGATCCCTTTTTCATTTATTGACTTAACAACATCGGTACTTAAATTAAAATTAATAGGTTTTAACTGAGACTTGTTTAGCTTTACCTTTTTATCAGTATTTATTGGTTTAGTTTTCTCGGTTTCTTTTTCATTTAAATCAACAAAATTAGATTTATTAGCATAACCTAATCCTGATCCCCCACATCCACTTTATATTAAACCCTGAGTTATTTTTCCCGAATTAGTCCAAAGCTTAATAACTTCTGTTTCTTTAGATAATTCTTTTCCAAGCTATGCATGCTTTTCTAACAGTTTTTTAACATACAAAGTATCATCTCTTTCTTTTTGAGTTTCTAGCATGAAAATCAACTCAGCTTCTAGGTGATTATTTCTTTTCTATAAGTCAGAATTTTCAGTTCTGATCCTAGCTTTGCAAGTGTTTGATCCCTATAACTAACATGCAGTATTTTAATAAATAACCTTAATTCGCACATATCATCAGTATAAAAAACAAGAGTAGTTTGAGGTACCTTCATCTCAGTAGTCTCAACCTCACTATCAGCATTTACCATGAGAGCATAGTTGACACCCTCATCAGATTCTGATATATCATCCCAATTATTCTTTTTTATAATCAAGGCTTGTTTCTTCTCAGCTATTGACTTCCTGCAATCAACTGCAAAGTTTCCAACTCCATCACAATTGTAATACTTTATCTTTGAGTTGTCAATCTTCCCAGAATTTGACTCCTTCTCATCAGAATTTCTTCTGTAGTTGCTTCTATCAGAGTTTGAGGAACTAGAGCCTTTCCAAAAAATCTTTTTCCTTTCTTGAAGTTTTTATAGGCCATCCTCTTGAAGCTTTTTACCAATAGAGCAGCCATATATAGAATCTCTTCATCATTACCATGATCACTTTCAATGTCTGAGTGACTTTCAGAGTTTGAGTCATCATCAGAGTTTGATGACTCAGTATCATACTTTGCAATCACAGCCTTACCTTTGGAATGGCTTTTCCCCCATCTTTCTCCCTTGGTTTCTCTTCAACCTTGTGTACAACCTGTCTTCATCTAGGCCCTTTCCTCTTGCTTCTCTATTCCATCTCCAATTCATGAGTCTACAACATTCAATAAATCTCATCTAGAGGTGTTTTATCAAGATCATAATTGTCCATTATTAATGTGACTTTCAAGCCCTACTTTTCAAGGAGTGCAAAAAGAAACTTTAAGTTAGAATCTTCTAGATCATATTCTTTATCAACCAGTGACATGTCATTCATTAGCATTTTAAAACCTGTCATAGATAGCAATCAAGGACTCGTCATCTTTTGAGTCAAAGTGTTCATACTCTTGAGTGAGTATTGTCCTTCTATTCTTCGTGATGGCAGCAGTGCATTGACACTTGACCTCCAAAGTGTCCCAGATTTCCTTGGCAGTTTTCCATTCAATCACTCTATTGGACATGATACTGTCAAGTATGCTATGCAAAAGATGTCTAACTTTTGCATCTTTCACAATAGATGAAAGATCCTCAGGAGAATAATCCTTCTTTTCCTTGTCAACCATATTTTCCTCTTGACCGGGAACAACAACAACCAGCTTCATAGGCCTGTGAGGACCATCATAAATCATGTTCAGATATTTAGGATCTGTTGCTTCCAGACACATGGCCATTTTCACTTTTCAGATTGGATATTCATGAACCTTCAGAATTGGAACCTTAATAGCCTCATATCTACTCATGTTATGGCTGATTTGATTTATGGCTGGTGGTGGTGGGGGACTTTGTTGAGTTTCTTTTTATGCTATTAATGATTTTTTTGTGGATCTTAACTTGTTTGTATATCAACATCAAGCTCTGATACCAATTGTTAGGCCTTGAATCAACTATAGAGGGGGTGAATACAGTTTAAACAATCAAATCGAATTATCAAACTCAACCAGTAAGAACAATTTTTATATTAAGGATAAAAACTGATTATAATACTCTCTCAAAGGATGAACACATATTCTTGAGAGCTACTAGGTTATATGAATGATATATCAATTCGAACCAACACATAAATTGTAAACCTAATGTTAGTCCCTAACAATGCAACAAGAATTACAGAAGGGGGGTTGAATGGAATTCTTGAACCTTTTTCTCAAACTATAAAATGTTCTATCTTAATAATATATAAGTGTTTGATTTACAAAGTGCGGAATAAGAAGTTAGTAAAATCAAAACACAAGTAATTAAAAACACAAGTCTTTAAAAACTTTCTGGTGGATTTGAATGTATCCACCAGAGATATATATTATATCAAGAGAACTCTGTGTAGCAAGATTTGCTCACAGCTGCTTACAAATATGAACAACTAAGTTTACAGAGAAATGCTAAGAATACATCTTACAAATGTTTCTCTGAGAATTTTCTTGCTTAGTGTTCTCTATTCTATTTGCTACTTCTTGGTTTATATATCACCAAGATTACAAAGTAATAAGATAAGATAACAAAACAAAACCTATCAAGTCTAATACTATGCTGCTTCATTACTCTATTCAAGCATCTTTGAATATCTTCATAATAGCATGGAAATGGCAATGCTTCTTTGTTCTCTAAAACCCAGTTGAATAAGCTTCCACATTCCTTTTGCATACACTCGACGCATGTGACTGTGTTGTCACTGTCAACTGATGTTTGAATTGATCATCCGTCGGGTACATGATCATCCGTCGGGTACATGATCATCCGTCGGGTTGCCTTGTTGATCATCCGTCGGGTGGCCTTGTTGATCATCCGTCGGGTTGCATTGTTGTTTATCTGTCGGGTAGAAATCTGGCACTTGACTTTATTTCATTTATGCAGAATTACAAGACATCATCTATGTACAATTAATCAACCTATTCTACATATCTAATTAAAGTCAATCAGGACTTGAGTGCTACTACATAATCTAAATAAGGTGTATGCAGAAATGTGCTACAGACTCATTATTACATAACCTACTCACTATATGGATAATTGATCATCATCCGTCGGGACTATATTGAGTCATCCGTCGGGACTATATTCCTTATTCGTCGAGTGCTACATTTTTCACTAAGTAAAATTTACTAAGGTGTTTGTTAATGAAATCATCAAGTTCACAACAAATCCACAACAATCTCCCCCAATTTATGTCTACTGGAATTGTAGCCATAAATTAAGAGAAACTTGATGATAGCAAAACACCCTAAAAATACAACTTTAAAAGTGAGTAGATAAAACTATAAAGTGCTTCAAATAATAAAATGCATAAAGATTAGCTCACATTCATTTTCAAGGTGCTCATCTAGCCTGAGCAGATTAATCTAATTCCTTGAAGGTCTGGATCTCTTTCCAAGCTTTCTGTTGTTTTCTTCTATCTGATTTTGGAGCTGTCTGTGGAATTCCAGTTCATCATATTCTGAGAGATTTAGCTTTTCTTGCATCTCCAAAAGAGTCTCATTGCTAGAGATGCTCAATTGGTCTTCTAATCTGAAAAATCTTCTAACTCCTTTGTCATCCATGAACTCCATCAGCCAGTAGGGCCTTAGATGCACTCTACTTCCTGTGTAAGGAATAGTTAGAGTCTTTGGGAGTGCATCTTTAGCTCTAATACTCCTCGGTTCTTCAATCTTCTTTAGAACCAGTCTTCTTGCAGTTACATTGAAACCAAAGTCCTTCTTGAAAGATGAATAAACTTTTATCAGCACAAATTGGCTTTCTTGAAGGATCATGTGAAGTGGCCATTGAATCTCCTTTCCTCCCGTGTACTTGAAAACTAACCTTTCAGGTAGAATCCTGTAGGCATCAATCCCTCTAATTTCTTCCAGTTCATCTAGATAGAGGTTTAGGTCATAGAATTCCTTGATGTCATATAAGTACAAGTAATCTCCCTTGTTGACTTTAGATTGTGCTTTGACTAGAGATTTGGATTTGAGAGGTGACAGCTTCACTTTCTTGACTGCTCTTGACTTTGTTCTCTTTGGCTTGTTAAGGATTGGAAAATTGAAGTCAGGAATTGGTAGACTTTCCCAGTCTATTGGTTCATCCTTAGGCACAATAGGTTCACCATGAATGTTCCTGTAAGGATCCACCACCTTAATGTCTTCAAATACCACTGTGAGTTTTGATGCTTGAGTTGTAGTTGGAATGGATTCCTTAGGAAACTGATCCTCCAATTCCTTACCAACAAAGTTCAATTTCCTTTTGGTTCTTTTGGCCAATTCCTTGTATCTTTGAGATTTCTTCTGTTGTGGTTCAACTTGCTTCTTTGGATCTTGAGATTCAGTGATTTAAGATGGCCGAGCAGGAATTTGTTGTGTTAGTTTCACAGCTTGTAGCTTGGCCAAGATAGCAGCTTGCTCTTTCTTTGGTTTAGCCTTTTTAGCATCTAGAGCAGCTTGCTTCTTTTCTTACTTTAATTTTGCCTTTTCTTCTCTCTTTGCTTCAGCAAATTGAGGATATCCAGCCACCACACAAATTTCTTTACCATTTATGAAAACTTTAGCAATTCTTCTTTTCAAAGCTGAATCAGCTGGATCCTTGTAGAAGGCAATGGATCTTGATAACAGTTTCTTCTCATCAGGTTTTGGTGTCTCATACACTGTATCCAAAGGGTTCTTTAGTGATGATTTTGGATAGTTCACCCTTGGCTTCAAAAGTACTTCAGCCTTTGGAGATTTGATGCAGGATGGCTGTCCTCTTTCCAGATAGTTCAAGCTCATTTCATTCACAGAGATTTGCCTGACTTGAGAGTGATGAATGACTGACTTTTCTAGCTTCTTTGCTAGCCCAGAATTCTTCTGAATATCCTCATCAATCTTCTCCCAATTGATTGGCTTCAACTGCTCCTTTTCAGTTGCTCTTAAATTGGTTGCTTTTTCATTTATCAGATCAATGCTATCTTTGGCTGGTGGCTTGGTGAAAGTAATTGAAGGCACAATTACTTTGCTAACTTCAATGTTGAGCACTTTTTGCTCCCCCTCACTCCTAGAATTCTCTTTCTCCCCCTTTTTGTAATCAGTAAGTTGAGTAGAGGAGGTCTGTGCAGCCACCAGTTTCTGAAGTAAGTCTGTCTGTTGAGCTTGGTGAAGATGAATTGCTGTAAGAGATGCTTCCATTGCTGTCAATCTTGTATCTAAGGCATCTATCTTTGTGGCAAGATCAGAATTTTTCCTGAGCTGTCTCTTGATGTCAAGCATTGCAGCTTCTGGAAGTTTAGAGTCCATCTTGTCAGAAATGGCCTTTTTCATCTCATCAATATCACCTTTGATAGTGTTGACATCTCGAGCATGTTGAAAACCTTGGATTTATTGTAGTTGCAGAGAAGCAAGATGTGCTTGAAGGAGCTTTTTGGTATTGGAATTTGTGGTGATTTGAAGAGAAGAATTTGTCCAATTGATGAGTTGGATCAGGGTTGTCTTGAAGTAGTGTTCATCACAATGCTTTGAAAATGCCCAAGATGGCATGCCTAATCTTGAACTAGAGCCTACTTCTCCCCCTATGTCCAATGGCTCTTCTTCACTATATCCACCTTCACCTCCAAAGAATTCTTCTGAACCACCAGTCTTATAATCAACATCACCAGCTATAGGGGGCAAAGCTGTGATGCCATCCATAGCTCTTAACATTGACTGTGTGGTGTGCACCAAGTTGAGCATCCTTTCTGCATTGTCATTGCCCTGTTCAGCTAGAAGTTGATATGCTGGAACATGGTAAGTAAATGTCTCAGCATCAAGGGAGGTAGAATCTATAACAGCTTGAGGGTGCTGAGATAGTCCCTCCCTGTCTACATCCTGGATATTCATTAACTCACTTGCAAAGACATCCACCCTTATAGCTCTTGTACCTGCATTTCTCTCATTATCTCTCTTTTGTTGCATCAAGGTCTCATCTTGGCTCCCCACCCTCACACCCTCACCTTCACCATCTAAGGTGGGACTCCACACACTCTCTTTTGCCAATCCTGAAGAACTGGATTGCATATTTTCACTCTTTTCCTCTCCTTTTTCCTGGGAGCAACCCAGACTCTCACTCATAACACTCTCTTCCCTAAATCCTAGGAGTGATTGTACTACCACTAAGTCTTCTGCACTTGAAATAATTGATAAATTTGAAGCTGTGCCGAGACACTCGACGGATAAGGGATATCCGTTGGGTTAGCAGTTTGACTATCCGATGGATAACTGCTGTTAAGCTTATTCGTCGGGATACAATCACTACTCGATGGATGAACAATATCCATCGAGTGAGTAGAAATAAATGAGTTAGGAGTGGAGACTATTGTGGACTCTGTGCAGATTGATGAAAATTTTGGCACAGATGTCTCAACAGTTCCTGAAAGAATTGGCAAGTGAGCCAACAAATCATCCAAAAGATGATGCTCACTTGCACTAGATTTTGGCTTCCCCAACAGAGTTAAAGAAGGGGAATCAGGAATTGATGTGTTGATCATATCCACATCCAGAGAGTTTGTGGGAGAATTTGGTGTTTGGGGTGCTTCTATAACTAAAGATTTTGGCTGTGACTCCACATTTATTGGAGCCACATCAAACTGACTTTGAGAAGGTACAGTGACTGTGTCTTTAGCACCAGTTTGCACAGTGTGTGAACCCTATGCATCCCCAAGGGTTTTTGATTTCTTCTTTCTAGTATAGGTTTGGGGTGAGCTTGTGTCCCTTACCCTTTTGGTCTGTGCTCTTGGCTGAGAACTTTGTTCAATAGTCACATCCTTTTGAGAGGATGCAACTAGCAATGAGCTTATTTCCTTATTAAGCACTGCAGTCTGTTGGGAAACTGCAGTGTGGCTAGGATGGGAAACACTCACCTCTCCAACCTTATCCTTAGGGCTTCTTTGATGTTCACCCTGTCCCTCACCTACCTTACCTACCTTCACACTCCCCTCTTTAGGTTTGGTGGATTTTGCAACTGACATCTTTTGAGAGATACCAGAGGGGGCTTTCTTTGACTTGGATTTAGAAATTTTTGATGGTTTGGTAGCTTGGGTAGGCAACTGTTGGGTCATTGACACAGTTGCCATGGCTATACTAGAATGCAAAGAAATTTGAGAGGTTGGAAGAGTAGAGACAGATGTCATTACCTCACTTACCTGAGGTGCTTCCATTACAGGGAAATAGAAGAGTGGCACCTCTCTGTGATGGTTTGCCTGTTCAAATCTGCAATAATTCTTCTTTCTTGAACCTAACAATCCAATTTGTTGGTTGGGTTCTCAAGAACAATTCTCTCAGAGAAGTGGTTAGCTAACATCATGAAAAATCTAGCATAGTAAGCATTTTTACCCCTCTTATTTAGCTCACCTAACTTAAACCCCAACTCAAACAAATTAAGATCACTAAAGTTAAAGTACTTATCAGTGACTAGCATGTAAAGCATGTTAAGCATGGAGATATTGACAAAATCAAAATTACTGATTTTACCAGAGAATACCATAGTAACTACATCACATAGATAACTCCATTCCTTCCTAAGACCCAACCTCCTAATTTCACTTAACTTAGAAGTAGAGAGTGCATAGTTCATGGAGTTAGGCATGTTAATAATGTCAGTGTCTGTGTGTGGTGAAGTTACAGTATTATCAGGAATCTTGAAACATGCTTTAACAACATCACTATTGATACATAATTCCTTACCTTTGATAGTGAGTGTGATGGTCTTATCAGTTGAGTTGTACACAACAGTTGACCACATTTCTTCAACAACCTCACAGAAGATGGTGGGTGATTCTAGCATGGCGTAGTTAAGTTTGCAGTTCTTCACAAAATCCATCATTTTGTGGTAGTCACCAGACTGTTGAATCCCCTTGTTTACTAGAGCCGTGAAGTTGTTTTTCTCATAGATGAATCCAGTTTGTGACATGATCTTGACGACTGGTGCCATTGTTAGAGAGTGGAAATTGCAGAGATAGAGATGATAATTGCTTTCGAGAAATAGAGAATTTAGAGCAGATGATTTGAGAATGATAAAAGAAAAGTAATGAAAGTGAATTATGCCTTTATACTATCTCAAAAATAACTGTCAAAAATAATAAAGTAAAATAAAGTAACCAATAAGAATTGCCCAAAATAGCCATTTAAAAATAAACTATAAAAATTCCTTCAATTATCCGTCGTGTTATACTTATAAACTGTAAGTATACTCGATGGATAATGTTCAGAAAATTAACGGCTAAGATTCAGACAATTCGATGGATGAGGATAAATCAGTTATCCGTTGAGTCATAAAATATTCCAGAAAAAGTAATTAATTTGATTAATAAAATGTATACCGACGGATGATCAAACTCGATGGATAGTGATCATCCGTCGAGATGTAAATTTTGACTTAGCCAAAATTTCATCTATGACTGAAAAATCAATTAAATTTCTGGCTGCATTACAACTTGCAAACAATCTATAAGGATTCAAGAGAAATTTAGCATACCTAATTCACTTACCAATCTTGAAAAGGTGGATTCATCCAGTGGCTTGGTAAATATATCTGCAAGCTGATTTTCACTTGGAACAAAATGTAGTTCCACAATACCATTCATTACATGTTCCCTTATGAAGGGGTACTTGATGTCTATGTGCTTTGTTCTTGAATGTTGCACTGGATTTTCAGTGATGGCAATTGCATTTGTGTTATCACAGAAAATAAGAATTCTTTCCACTTGCAGACCATAGTCTAGCAATTGGTTTTTCATCCACAAAATATGTGCACAACAACTGCCATCAGTAATATATTTAGCTTCAG
Source organism: Apium graveolens (assembly GCF_009905375.1). Lineage (NCBI taxonomy): Eukaryota > Viridiplantae > Streptophyta > Magnoliopsida > Apiales > Apiaceae > Apium > Apium graveolens. The sequence goes on from NC_133652.1 coordinate 89,081,818, forward strand.
CTGTAGAAGTAGAAACTGAATTTTGCTTTTTATTGAACCAAGACACAAGCTTGTTTCCTAGAAATTGATAGGTTCATGTTGTACTTTTTCTATCAATTCTACAACCTGCATAATCTGCATCTGAATAACCAGTTAGATCAAAACCAGAATCTCTAGGGTACCAAATACCAAGTTTTGGTGTTCCCTTGAGATATCTGAAAATTCTCTTAATAGCTACTAAGTGTGATTCTCTAGGAACAGCCTGAAATCTAGCACACAAATATGTAGCAAACATTATATCTGGCCTACTAGCAGTTAAGTATAGAAGTGAGCCAACCATGCCCCTATAACTTGAAATATCCACAGACTTTTCAGTAGTGTTTAATTCAAGCTTAGTTGCAGTGGCCATGGGAGTTTTTATAGATGTACAATCCATTAGATCAAACTTCTTTAAAAGATCATAAATGTATTTAGTTTGACTAATGAATATTCCATCACTAACTTGCTTAACTTGCAAACCAAGAAAGTAAGTTAGTTCTCCCATCATACTCATTTCATACTTACTTTGCATCAATTTGGCAAACTTTTTGCAAAGTTTTTCATCTGTAGAGCCAAAAATAATGTCATCTACATAAATTTGAACAAGTATACTAGAGCCATTAACATTTCTAAAGAAAAGAGTTTTGTCTACAGTACCTCTAGTGAAGTGATTCTCTAAAAGAAACTTTGACAAGGTGTCATACAAGGCTCTAGGTGCTTGCTACAGTCCATAAAGTGCTTTCAAAAGATAGTAAACATATTCTGGAAAATTTGGATCTTCAAAACCAGGAGGCTGACTCACATAGACTTCCTACTCCAAATCTCCATTCAGAAAGGCACTTTTGACATCCATTTGATAGACTTTAAAATTGGCATGGGTTGCATAGGCTAAGAAGATTCTGACGGCTTTAAGTCTTGCAACAGGAGCAAATGTTTCATCAAAATCTATTCCTTCTTGTTGACAATAGCCCTTAGCAACCAATCTAGCTTTGTTCCTGACTACTATGCCATTTTCATCCATCTTGTCTCTGAATACCCATTTGGTGTCAATTGGATTCTTTCCTTTAGGCTTGGGCACCAGCTTCCATACCTTATTCCTCTCAAATTGGTTTAGCTCCTCCTGCATAGCTAAAATCCAATCAGGATCCAACAAAGCTTCTTCTACCTTCTTTGGTTCTTCCTTAGAAAGAAAGATGTTGTATTGACATTCTTCTTGAGTTGCTCTTCTTGTTTGAACTCTAGAAGATACATCACCAATGATGAGCTCAAAGGGGTGATCCTTTGTCCATTTCCTTTGTTGAGGTAGATTAGCTCTAGATGAAGAGGCCTCATTGTTGTCTTGATGTGTGATTGAGTTTTGATTGTTAGAAACTCCCCCTGAGTTAATGGATCTTTGATTTGAGAAAGGGGAACTTTCTGTAAGTGGTCTATTCTGACTTCCAGCTTCTTTTGATGACCCGACGGATGGTGAATTTTGAGTATCGACGGATGAAGCTGGTTGTCTCCCGATGGATAAAGCAGATTGCCTCCCAACAGATGAAGCATTTTGCAACTCGACAGATGTTGAATTTTGTGCTTCATTGGTAGTGGATTTTTCTGCATTATCCTTTGATACTGTTTCTTGATCACTTTCATTATCACTGTCATCACTAACCATCTCCATATTGTCAAACTTGAGGCTCTCATGGTAATCTCCATCTTGTAGTCCTTCAATCTTTTTATCATCAAATACAACATGTATTGATTCCACAACAATGTTGGTTCTTAGATTGTAGACTCTATATGCTTTACCAATAGCATATCCAACAAAAATTTCTTCATCCGATTTAGCATCAAACTTCCCATTTTGATCAGTTTGATTTCTCAAGATATAACATTTGCAGCCAAAGACATGAAGAAAATTTAGAGTTGGCTTCTTGTTCTTGAACAATTGATAGGTAGTCATGCATTTTGCTTGATTAATCAAAGAAATATTTTGAGTGTAGCATGCAGTATTCACAGCTTCAGCCCAGAAATATGTTGGTAATTTAGATTCTTCAAGCATTGTCCTTGCAGCTTCAATAAGTGATCTGTTCTTCCTTTCTACTACTCCATTTTGTTGTGGAGTTCTTGCTTCTGAAAACTCATGCAGGATCCCATTTTCTTCACAAAATGCTCTCATGACAGAATTCTTGAACTCAGTTCTATTGTCACTCCTGATTCTTCTAACTTTGAAATCAGGATGAATATTGACTTGCCTTATGTGATTGATGATGATTTCACTAGCCTCATCTTTAGACTTTAGGAAATACGTCCAAGAGAACTTTGAGAAATCATCTACAATTACTAGGAAAAATCTTTTCCTTGAAATGGACAACACATTGACTAGTCCAAACAAATCCATGTGTAGCAGTTGCAAAGGTTCTTCAATTGTTGAATCAAGCTTCTTTCTGAATGATGCTTTAATTTGTTTTCCCTTTTGGCAAGCATCACATAGTCCATCCTTAGAAAACTCCACTTGAGGAATGCGTCAAACCAGTTCTTTCTTTACTAGTTCATTCATGGTCTTGAAGTTTAGATGGGATAGCTTCTTGTGCCATAACCAACTTTCATCCTGACTTGCTTTGCTGAGAAGACAAGTAACAGATTCTGTATTTGATGAGTTGAAGTTAGCTAGGTACACATTTCCTTTTCTCACACCAGTGAGAACCACTTTGTTGCTCCTCTTGTTAGTCACAACACAGGCTTCTGAGTTGAAGGTTACTAAGTTGCCTTTATCACAAAGCTGGCTGATACTCAACAAATTGTGCTTGAGACCATCCACTAAGGCAACCTCCTCAATGATGACATTGTCTTTTAAAATCAAGTCATATCCCACATTATAACCCTTGCTGTCATCTCTAAAAGTAATACTTGGGCCAGCTCTCTCCTTAACTCTGTGAGCAGGGTAGAATCACCAGTCATGTGCCTTGAACAACCACTATCCAAGTACCATAGATTCTTTCTGTTTCCCTGCACACATTAAAATCAAATCAAGTTGATTTTGGTACCCAAGTTTCCTTGGGTCGTGCCTTGTTAGCTTTCTTTTTCTGTTTCTTAGGCTTTATCTCATTTGACTAGGGGATATCAGATTCATCCTTAGTCATTTAAGTTGAACCTTTGAAACCATTCATTACAACATAATTATCATGCATATTTTGATTAACAGGAAATGGCATGCTGTTAGTAAACATGTTATTCCAGTAATGCATGCTAAATGGCATTTGTGGCATACTAAATGCAACATAATAAGGATTAGGTGCAAATGACATATTAGCAAACTGTGCATTCATATTCTGTGTAGACATAGAATTTATAGGCATATAAGACATGGCATTTATGTTGGGAAAATGAGGTGGCACAGATATGGAAGTGGGCATGGCAGTTTTGCAATTAACAGACAAATGATTTACACTACCACACTTGACACAGATTTTTCTAGGAGCATATTTATCAGGTGTGTAGTTGTTATGCTTGTTAATTCCTACTTTACCATTTCTATTATTTTTCTTTTTAGTCTCTGTTTTAACCTCAATCTTTTCCAGTCTGTCACTCAATTGCTTGACAGTCATATGACCAACATTAGCCTTTTTCTTCTTCACTTGACTAGATTCTCCTGAAATAAAACTCTTGGAAACTGATCCATATTTCTCATTTAACTTGACAAGTTTGGCCTTACTCACAGGTTTACTCACAGTCGACGGATGAGGATTTATATCACTCGACGGATAACCCTTTTTGTTATCCAACGGATGACCCTCATCATCCGTCGAATCTACATCTGGTAGCAATCCTTCAACCAAATTGGATTCCAGCTTCTCCTTATTCTTCTTCCAGGCTGCATCACAAAAGGACTCAATACCTTGAACTTTGGTGATTTGAGCATGAACATCGCTAGATGTTTTCCATGCCTTAATCACCTCATATTCTCGTTCAAGATGCTTCTTTAAGATCTCTTCTTTCTTCAAGGACTCAGTTAATTCATCCTTAGCAATTTTACACTCAATTCTTAATTTTTCAAATTCAATGAACCGAGACTCTAGCACATTATTCCTCTCACTTAAAAACAAATTTTTTTCTTTGATTTTAGCATTTTCCTTAGGAAGAGACTTAAGTATAACACGCAAATGATATAATTCTGTAGACATGTCATTTATTGCATCATTACACTCAGCTTTAGATAAATGTGCAAGGTTAGTGTCGATTACCTGATTAGTTGAAGAACTTGTCTCTGTTTCATCAGACTTGGCCATTAGGGCTAGATTGACATAGCTGACATCCTCATCCTCATCCAGACCATCTGCTGCCCAGTCATTTTCTTGTGTAATGAAATCCCTTTCCTTTTGTTTGAGAAACTCAAAGTATTTTTGTTTATAATCCACAGGATCAAACTTCTTTTTATTGGAATCTGACTTTCTACACTCACTGGCAGAGTGCCCTGCCAAGCCACATTTGAAACATTTGAATTTAGATTTATCCACCATGTTTCTATTTGGCTTGGCTGCTCTAAAGTTCTTCTTGAACTTGAGCTTGGCAAATCTTCTGGAAAGAAATGCTAGATGTTCATCAATATCTTCCATGTCATCTTGGCTCAAAGAATCTTCATTTTCTGCTACCAGCCCCTTGTCCTTGTTTTCACAGATCTTTGAAGTTGATTCAACAGCTTCCATCTTCATCTCCTTCTCTTTCTCTAACTCAGCAACTAGTGCAATGGATCCTCCTTTCTTCTTTCCTCTCTCCATCCTCTCATCTTGCTCTATTTCAAGCTCATAAGTTTTCAGGATGCCATACAGTCTCTCCAAAGTAAACTCCCTGTAATCTTGAGAGTTTCTCAATGAGACTGTCATAGGTTTCCATTCCTTTGGAAGAGATCTAAGGAACTTAAGATTGGAGTCTTTTGTCTGATAGACTCTTCCATGCAACTTCAGAGCATTTAGTAGTTTTTGAAATCTACTAAAAATATCAGTGAGAGACTCACTATCTTCACTACGAAAGTGCTCATATTGCTAAATTAGCAGCTGCATCTTATTTTCCCTGACTTGTTCAGTGCCATCACAGTTAATCTGTATTGTATCCCAAACTTTCTTGGCAGTTTTGCAATTAATGATGTTGTCAAACATGTCACCATCAACTCCATTGAACAGGATATTCATGGCCTTCTTATCTTTCCTGACTTGTTCAATATCAGGATCAGACCATTCATGCCTTGGCTTGGGGACAGATGACTCATTTCCAGTTGCAGCTCTCATTGGTACATGAGGGCCTCTTTCTATGCAATCTACATAGGCCTCATCTTGAGAGAGTAAATGAAGATGCATCTTTACCTTCTAGTGATGGTAATTGTCTTTGTCCAGAAAAGGAATCTTGACTCCAACATCCTTCTTGTTCATCTTGTTGTTTTGTTGTGATCTTTAAACTCTTTGTTTATCAAGAGCTTGCTCTTATACCAATTGTTAGTCCCTAACAATGCAACAAGAATTACAGAAGGGGGATTGAATGGAATTTTTGAACCTTTTTCTCAAATTATAAAATGTTCTATTTTAATAATATATAAGTGTTTGATTTGCAAAGTGCGGAATAAGAAGTTAGTAAAATTAAAACACAAGTAATTAAAAACACAAGTCTTTAAAAACTTTCTGGTGGATTTGAATGTATCCACCAGGGATATATATTATATCAAGAGAACTCTGTGTAGCAAGATTTTCTCACAGCTGCTTACAAATATGAACAACTAAGTTTACAGAGAAATGCTAAGAATACAGCTTACAAATGTTTCTCTTAGAATTTTCTTGCTTAGTGTTCTTTGTTCTATTTGCTACTTCTTGGTTTATATATCACCAAGATTACAAAGTAATAAGACAAGATAATAAAACAAAACCTATCAAGTCTAATACTATGATGCTTCATTACTCTATTCCAGCATCTTTGAATATCTTCATAATAGCATGGAAATGGAAATGCTTCTTTGTTCTCTAAAACCCAGTTGAATAGGCTTCCACATTTCTTTTGCATACACTCAACGCATGTGACTGTGTTGTCACTGTCAACTGATGTTTGAATTGATTATCCGTCGGGTACATGATCATCCGTCGGGTTGCCTTGTTGATCATCCGTCGGGTTTCATTATTGTTTATCCGTCGGGTAGCAATCTGGCACTTGACTTCATTTCATTTATGCAGAATTACAAAACATCATCTATGTACAATTAATCAACCTATTCTGCATATCTAATTAAATTCAATCATGACTTGAGTGCTACTACAGAATCTAAACAAGGTATATGCAGAAATGTGCTACAGACTCATTATTACATAAGCTACTCACTCGATGGATAATTGATCATCATCCATCGGGACTATATTGAGTCATCCGTCGGGACTATATTCCTTATCCGTTGAGTGCTACATTTTTCACTAAGTAAAATCTACTAAGGTGTTTTATTAATGAAATCATCAAGTTCACAACAAATCCACAACACCTAACATATGCTTATATACTGCACAACTACACAATCAATCTAGAGGATATGTTATAATTGAATAAGGAATCCTAATACATATCCATCTATTGATTGATACAACAAGTAAAGTCCTACACCGACATATTTCTGCAAATATATTCTCATTTGATATCTCCTGATTTCCATCTTGACAAATACTGATGTGAATAAATACTTATGACAAATACTGATCAACAAATCGTAATGATAAATGTTGTTGACATCATCTTTGTCAAACTCTGATATCAACTGCTGCTGGAAAATTGTAATAGTTAAATACTGATATCATCAATTTCTTCTAACATAACATCTTGTTTAAATTTCTTTTTCCCCTTATTCCAAGTATCTTCCCAGAAAGTTTCCATACTTTCAAGATCTGTGATTTTACTTGCTACATCCCTAGATTCTTTCCAATTGGCAGTTACCTCTTTTTCAAAATTTAATTGTTTCTTAAGAATTTCTTGTACTTTACTATCCTCAATAGCTCATCTTTAGCAGTTAGGCAAATTTTTTTAGCATTTTTATATTCGAGTAGTTGCATATCTAGTGATTTGTTTCTCTGATATAACACAAAATTAGCAATTTTAGTTCTACTATTTTCATTTTTAAGAGACTTCATAGTAACATACATGTTGTATAATTTAGGACACATATCATTGACAATTTCTTGACATTCACCCTTGGTTAACTTAGAGAGATCAGTTATTATTACTTGATTACTGCATGAGGATACGTCTGACACGTTATCTTTTTCCATTAGATACAGATTGAAAAATTCTTTGCCCAGGACTGGAATTTGGGCTTCTAACTCCTTCTTAAACATGGTTGATTTAGTGGTCTTCAAGATCTTTAAATCATCTGTGTGTTGAGGGCTTGCTCTGATACTAATTGTTATTCACTAACAATAAACTTTAGGTTAATTTGTAGAGGGGGTTGAATACAAAATAAAAAAATTTATGCAAGAGGAAAGATGAACACAGATGTTTATAATTTCAGCTGGTTTATTTTTTGACTTGCCACCTGAGGTTTATTTTCGAAGAAATAACCTGTTACAATTACAAGAGTAATCTCACGGTTGCGGTTTACAGTGTTTCACTCAGAGGAGGATATCTCTCTCAAGCTCTGTGAAAATATAAAACCTATTAAGTGAAATATTGTTGCTACTTGGTTTATATATTACCAAATTACAAAGATTGATAGACAATACATATTACAGTCTTAGAGGTCCAGCAAGGTTGCTTCTTCATTCTTTTTCCCGTGATGCTTGACAAATGAGGATAGACATTATCTTGATATACAGCCTTGAATATCTCTCCAAATTTTCATGCACGGAAATAGAATGTTTCTTCTTATTCCGAATCCAAGATCACATGTAAGGTTTGTCTTGGCTTCTCATCTTCTTTTCTGAGAACCTATCAGCCCATGTGTTGTGACAGTCCTCGGTTTTAACCATTGTCACGTCACTATCAATAGCTATAATCTGCATTGGCCATTGATAGCTGTTAGCCATAGAACTTCTTAGCCATTGAAAGTCATTTTGCTACAGCTTCCCTTATCCATTGATAGTCTCTTGATTAGCAGTTGATAGGCTGACGTATATAGTAGTTGATGATTCTCTTTATTTAACAGTTGAAGATTCACTTCACTTAATCTGAATTACACGGCATCGAATATTTACACTTAGCCATCCTATTCTAGATTATCCATTGAGTCAACATGGTTTCTGAATGAATAATTGCATTGCTATCTTTTTATTGAGTTCTCAGAGAAGATGTTACAATGACCACATCATTTGAAGGGCTACTCCCCCAATTGTTATCCCTTAGAACGGTTAGCGATTAGAGGTTACATTTTGTCTTAACATAATTATGCAAATGTAGTTTTGTTTATCATCAGAATTTAGGCTTGATTTCTAACAAAAATAATATATTACTCGAATTATTTTGTGTCTATTTTGATTCCGTACATTTAATGAAGATATTGAAATAAATCGAAAAATATTTTAAGTATCATATTTAACCTCCCTTCTACGATACTTTGGGACTAATACTCTTTAATCGTGGAAATGAGCTTTATGTTATGCTCTTATCTTAGTCCCTATGTATTCAATGATTTCATGTCATTCCGTATTTGAGGCTGTGAACAGGTCATTAAAATATTCCACCATGACTTCTTGAAGATCATTCTCCTATCCAATTATTTGATTATTATTATCGAGCAATAAATCAACATAGTTAACTTTTCTATGATTTTTAGTAGATGCATAGAATAATTTACTTTTTTGTCCCCCTCGCGCAACCACAACTATTTAGACCATTGTCTCCAAAAAAATTTTGTTGACTAAAATATCTGTCAAGTCTTTATAGCTTTTCTTGTACAATCCTATAGAGGTCAAATTTTATCTTCCTTTTATCATTTTCATGGCTGATTTGCATATGTTAATATGCTTTCTAAACTCCCAGTTATTTCCGCTCCACACTTGGATAAGACTTCTGATCACGTTCCTAATTTTTCATGAAAAGGTTTATCACAATGTTCATTCTGGACATCATATACTTTTTATCGGGACGTTAGTTCTCTAACTCAAGTCTACTCAAATTTGAAACATTTAGCAGATAACTTTTTGACTTGTCTTATTAGCGCAAAAAATATTGGATTGTGATCACTTGTGGAAATGTCCAAGTATGTAAGTTTTATCTCGGTGAAGATGTGAAGAAAATTACAAGATATCATGGCTCGGTCTAGTTGTACTTCAATCCTATCATCGATGTCATGACTTATTTCCCACGTATTTTTGTAGCTTTTTAACTCCATGCCATTTAATTCAAAGTCTTCAATTGTTCTATAAAATCCTCGTGTCAACCAAAGAGGAAACGGTCTACCCCCTCGTCTATCTTCTTGATGTAGAATCTTGTTAAAATCACCAATGTGGCACCAAGGTTACATGTCTTGACCTTTTAAATTTTTTAATGAGCTCCCATGTTTTCTTTCTTCTTGTTTGATCCAGTTTCCCATACACACAAGTCGTTCTATATTTATGCCATCCAACTATAATAATCATGAGGTCTATATGATTCTTGTCGTAAGATAATACCCTGATGTGCCAATAATATTATTATTAGACTATAGTTTTAGGAGATGATCTTCTTTGCTTAATTAGCCAACCCCTTCAAATGGGATTGTTGTCTTTTATTTATACTAAGTCCCAAATGGGCTCAATCCTTACAATGTGGGCCTTATTGGGCTTTACATAATGTATTGTAATTATTTTAACTATAATTCCTTTGGCCCGTCTTGTCCTGGTCCAACATTAGTCCCCCTCCTTGTTTTGCGCAATATCTTTAGATTTGCGTTTTCGTACTTTTCACCCTTGCGTTTTGAATTCCGAGATTTTTTTCTTGATACCTGAATAAAGTTAGTGACCGGACAGGATAATAAAATGAAGGGAAAAATCAGTGAAAAAACGAACAAACGAAGCAAAAGAAAAATAAGAAATAACTGTTAATTCGAGATAGGAGTCAACTGTGTGTGCCCGAAAAAAGAAAGGAATTAAACGCAATGCTTTTTTGTCTTGTTGTTGTTCTCTCTCCTTTCTTTTTCTTTTTCTTTCTTTTTTTTTTCTTTTTTTTGGAAGGTATATATCCGTTCATGTGTGTTTTTGAATTTATTTTTCCAGGTTTTTTTTTTGCAGATTTCCGGGCTAACCTCTTCGACTTCCTCTCCAGGCATCTAAAAGGGGATTGCTGCGCGTTCTTGGCTCGCATTGTAAGTCGTCTACTCTCTCTCTTCCTTTTCCTTTTTATATGCGGGTCGGTCATGTTTATATGTAGTTTACCAATTTATAATGGCCGACTTTCCTTCGTCGTCGTCGTCGCATAGTGCCACCAATCGGGACCCCGGGAAGCGACCGTTAGAGGAGGATGACGAGGAGTCTGTTTTGAACTTGGATAATCTAGAGATCCCGGACCTAGGTCAGTGTGGATCTTTTGATTTCTTAGGGAGCGATGAGTTTTTGAAGGGGGTGCCTCCAGGTCCTATGCCCTCTCCACCCCTAAGTCCTCGTACCCTAGAACTTAGGAATAGAACGGTCGAGGAAAGTCTTCGGCTAGGTAGGATCGAATTTGAGAGCAAACCTAGTCTAAACTATCTTAGTTATTACATCACCGTCGACCCCCCTGCGAGTAAGTTGGAGAAGTACATCGACTTGTCTAACGGCTACCGGTATCGAGTGCCGACAGCAGATGAGAGGGTTTGGATGATGCCCGAGTTCGGGATGCATGGGGTTGCGATAATAATGTTTCAGTTTGGTCTTCGTTTGCCGATGCATCCGTTCTTCCTGACGATGTATGAGGCTATCGGTTGTGGTCTAGGGCAGCTGACACCGAATTCTGTTGCTCAGTTAAGTGGTTTTGTGGCGCTGTGATGTGATAAGGGTCGATCACCGACTCTGAAATTGTTTTTCTCTATTTATGGTGTGCGGTACTATGGTGGTCAAGTATATTTCGACTCCCGACATCGAAGGATGAAGATTGTTAGTGTTAGGTCATCGAACTCCGGTTATCATTCGCAATGGTTGTACGTTGGGGGTCCTGACTTGGAATTTGTAAAGCCTTGCGGGAAAGTTAGTCAGGGCACGATTGATTATTTAAATAACATGGAGAAGCATGATACTGCCTACCTCGATGAGTTTCATGGGTCGAGGATATGGTATACGCACTTAGATTTGAAGGACTCTGGTTTTTTAGGGATACACGATTGTAAGGGGGATGTATTACTTGTTATTGCCCTTATTTTGTTTACGTACTTAGTTTTTGTACTTGTCATCGTCGGCTCTTGCTTATTTTAATTTTCATAAGTGCCTATATATAGGATGGCTGACTTGTTGTTTTGTTTGTTTCTTTGTAGTGGAAGGTGCTTCACTTAAAAAGGTTTTAGACGGTGGGATTCGAGGAGGAATGGACAAGGCAATGATGTTGTTGCTGCAGCGTGCCGCGAGGAAGCCTGCTGATGCGGCCAGGGCTGGACCGTCGGGGGTTCCTCATTCAGTTTCAATTGAATTGCTCGATGACCAGGGAAACAAGGTAATTGAAGACAATGAGAGGGTTGTTTCAGATCTCGTCCGCGTGGAAGGTAACCCTCGAAAGCGGTTTCGGAGGGAGGATGATGAGGTAGCTGTTGGAGGACGGGGGGGCGGGGTCGAGGGTGTGAACAAAACTGTGGCCACTGTCGGGGAAAGGGTTTATGGAAAGACTGTCGACCCTCGATCGAAGAAAGAGGTGATGAAGGTCGAGATTCAGCCCACGGAGCGATGGACGGGGGGATCAATCGTGCCCTTGAGAGCACTTAATCTCTTTAACTTACCTCAGGATTTGGTTGCTTATGATGGGAGGAAGCGTGAGGACCTTGTTGATCGATGTAAGAGCCGGGCTGGGCGGGTACGTGCATTCCCTTCTCTTTCTTTTTATGTGCATGTTCCCTTGTTTTCATGTTCGGTCATAGTCGTTTATAGTCATAGTTGTCAACCCTGTTTTCATGTCCCCCCTTTTTTTTGCAGTTTCTTTCCGATTTTATGCATATACTGGAGGATTACAAGGCTGATGTTGATAGTAAGGCTTGTTCCAAGCTGGAAGCTGAAGTTGCTGCCTTGAAGGGGGAAAAGAAGAAGATTGCGGTGGGTTTTGCGGAACTCGAGCATAGGGTGGCTGATTTGTCTAAGGCAAATTCCGCATTGTCGAAAAAGGTTGCTGAGATGGAGGCTGCTGAGCAGGTGTCGAGTGGGAGGATACGAGAACTCGAGGGTCGACTGCTCGAGGTGGAAAGGGAGCTTGAAGAGGAAAAAAGCAAGCGCCAAGGCTTGGACCGACAGGTCGAAGGAATGGATGGCTCCTACAAGTTGATCGTGAAGGAAAATGAAGATTTGAAGAAAGAGGTAGAGAAAGCTGTTGAAGATATCGCTGGTGCTCTGGGCGACGGTTATGGACGATGTCTCCGACGGATGGAAGAGGCTGGTATTGTCGTCGAGGGTCATGCCTTTGATGACTATCTTCGTGACCTGGCATCGAAGGGTGATAATGCAAGAAGGCAGGGTATGCCCTGTGGTTTTTTGTAATCGGATTTGAATATTTTTATGTGTTTAAGAGTTTTATTCATAACACCGGATGATGGATTTGTAGGAAGTTTAAAGTATGCGATCCATTGTTTAAGTTTATTTCCATGTTGTAAGCAGTTACATATTGACTGGTTTTAACATCTATTTGTCTCGAGTTTGAAATATTAAGCCGTTTATCAAGTTCGTGGTCGAGTGTTTACATTATGAGAGAGATTTTATTGCCCAGACCGTCGACGTGAAGAGGCTGTATAAACATTTGCCTAGAAATGAATGATTTTCGAGTCTCCGATTATTTGAGTTATATACATATATATATTTTTTTAGTTAAGTAAGGAGCGAAGAAAGTGAAAGTCTGTGCTTTTTCCAAATTAAAGGAATTTGTTCATCATAACCTAAACACCCCTCGGTGGGAGCCTCGTAACGACCCCCCTTACATCGAGGGTTTGTCTTTGAAATGGCATTTACTGCCTCAAGATAACAAGTTACAACTGAGATTAAATTACTGATAGAACTTTTTGAGGTGAATTCCATTCCAGGCATTTTTGATGGGTTTCCCGTCGAGGTGAGCAAGCTCATAGGTCCCCGTACTTACAAGTCTCGAGATCCGATAAGGGCCTTCCCATGTTGGTTTGAATTTTCCTGAGACAGTGGGTTGTGATGCTGCGGAATCTCTTAAGACAAGGTCGTTGACCTTGAAGTCTTTGGGTTTGACTTTTTTGTTGAAGTACCTTGCAGTTTTTTCTTGTTGGGCGATCTTCCGCATTCGGGCTTCTTCCCTTGTTTCTTCTAACAGATCATTGTGAAGGCGAAGTCCGACGAGAGATAGAGCAGGATCGAATACGTCGACCCGTGGTGAGGTGAGACTTATCTTGACAGGTATGACGGTGTCGACTCCGTATGCAAGTCGGAAGGGAGTTTTGCCCGTCGCACTTCGGGGAGTCGTCCTATACGACCACAATACATTCGGGAGTTCGTCGACCCAACATCGGGGTATTTCTTCAATTCTTTTCTTCAGGCCTTGTAGGATGGTTCTATTTGTTACCTCTGCTAGTCCATTTGCTTGGGGGTATGCTACAGATGCTTTGATGTGCTGGAATTTTAATTCAAGCAGGGCATCCTCAAATTGTTTTCCTACAAACTGAGTGCCATTATCAGAAACTAAGATTCTGGGGATCCCAAAGCGAAAGACAATGTATTCCATAAAGAATTCTATCATCTCTTTTTCTCGAATTTTAGCAAGGGGCTTTGCTTTGACCCATTTGGTTGCGTGATCCACAGCGACTACGATGTATTGGCACTGATTTTTGGATCTTGGAAAGGGACCCAAAATATCTATTCCCCATTGGAAAAAGGGGCATGGGCTGAGAATAGAGTTCAGCTCAGTTGTGGGTCGACGTTTACATTTCCATGCAACTGACATGCTTGACATTTCTTGACGTAATCTTCACAATCTTTCCGGATTGTAGGCCAGAACAGGCCTTGTCGGATAACTTTGAGGGCTAATGTTTTCCCTCCTAGGTGCTCACCACAGATTCCCGTATGTATTTTTACGATCGCTTGGAGGGCCTCTTCTGGAGACAAGCAACGGAGTAGAGGCTCAGAGAGGGCACGTCGATATAACTCGGAACCCATAACACAGTAGTTCCTGGCTTTGAACATGAGAGCGCGGGCTTCGGACTTATGCTCAGGCAACTTGTTGTCGATAATGTACTCAAGGAAGGGTTGGCGCCAATCGAGCCTAGCCTGGATTTGATTGACTGATATTTCGTCGATAGAGGGGGTCTCCAAAATGTCGACGTATGTTGGGCTGAGATTAGTGGGGAGGTTGGAAGAGGCTAGTTTGGCTAGAGAGTCGGCCCACTGGTTCTCCTCCCTGTCGACGTTTGACATTTTCCATGAAGGGAATTTGCTAAGAAGCTCTTGTGTTCTTGTTAAATATCGGGCCATCCTTTCATTATGCGTCTTAAATTCGCCACTTATCTGTTTGTAAACCAACTGAGAATCCCCAAATATGTCAATGACCTCTGCTTCGAGATCGGATGCGAGCTTTAGCCCGGCAATGAGTGCCTCGTACTCGGCCACGTTGTTTGTGGCAGAGAACCCGAACTTGAGAGCCTGCTGAATTTTGAATCCTCCTGGGCTGATTAATATGACCCTTGCTCCTCCAGAGTTGGATGTCGAGGAACCATCAACGAACAGAAGCCACGGACGAGACTGATCCTCTTCAGGTTTGTGTGTCATGGATTAGAACTGGCATTCGGCGACGAAATCTGAGAGAACTTGGGCCTTGATCGCCGTTCGAGGTTTATACTCGATGTAGAACTGGCTTAACTCGATGGTCCAAGCTGCGAGCCTGCCTGTTATATCGGGCTTGTGCAGGATTCTTTTCAGAGGAAGATTGGTCAGAACATGGATTTCTCTCGCTTGAAAATAATGGCGTAGCTTACGACTCGCGACAACGAGAGCGTATACGAGTTTCTCGACTTGAGGGTATCTTGTTTCCGCGTCTCGAAGTGAGTGACTGATGTAATATACAGGAATATCTTTTCCCTCATCGACACGGACCAATACTGCGGCGACAGTTTCGTCGGAAGCTGAGAGATATACCCGTAGCGGCTCACCTGTTAAGGGTCGTGTTAAACTGGAGGATTTGTCAAAAACATCTTTAACCCCGTGAAATTTTTTTCATAGTCTTCGTTCCATTCAAACTGCGATGATCTGGAAGCTTTTTTCATTGCAGAGAAAAATGGGAGGCATCTCTTTGAAGATTGATGAATGAATCTTCGAAGTGCGGCTATACACCCTGTGAGCTTTTGTAAGTCTTTAATGGATCTTGGTTTGCTCATTTCTAGAATAGCTTTTGTCTGAGCTGGATCGGCCTTGATGCCTTTCTGGGTAACCAGGAACCCCAAAAATTTACCTGCAGTAAGGCCGAATGAACACTTTGCCGGGTTCAGTCGCATGTTATTTGCCCTTGCGTTGGTGAACATTTCTCGAAGGTCTGTCACGTGGTCGGAGGTAGCTTTTGACTTTGTGATCATGTCATCGACGTATATTAGCATGTTTCTTCCTATCTGCGAGGAGCATATTTTATCCATTGTCTGCTGAAAAGTAGCGCCCGCATTGATTAATCCGAAGGACATTACTTTGTATCCAAAGACCCCCTTGTGAGTGATGAAAGCAGTTTGTTGCCAGTCATGGGAATCCATTTTAATTTGATTATACCCCAAAAAGGCGTCCATAAAGGACAGGAGTTCATTTCCCGTTGTGGCGTCGATGAGTTGGTTGATATTGGGCAAAGGGTAAAAATCTTTAGGGCACGCCCTATTCACATCTGAATAATCAATGCACATTCTCCACTTCCCATTGCTTTTCTTAACCAGAACTACGTTTGATATCCATGTGGGGAATTGCACGGGCTCGATGAAGCCGGCGTCGAGGAGTCTGTCGACCTCTTGGTCGATGGCTGCTCTTTTCTCGGCCGAGAATATGCGTTATTTCTGTCGCACAGGCCTGGTGTCCTTACTGATGTGCAGCGAATGTCGAGCAATGGTCTCTGGGATGCCAGGCATGTCCCTCGGGACCCAAGCAAAAATATCGGAGAATTCCCGGATGAGGTTCGTGATATCTTTTTTGAGATCTGATGAGAGGTTTTTGCCAATTCTTGTTGTTTTATCGGGGTTTCCTTCAAATACTTCTATATCTTCTGTTTCCTCGAGAGGGGAGCATGAATTGCTTGTGGATGAGTCAATCAATTCTCTTGGGTCGATGTCTAGTACTTGATTGACTTCTAACTCTTCCTCTATCTTTTTTCTTGGAGAAACGGTGGTTAGGTAGCATTGTCTTGCTGTTACTTGATCCCCAATCATTTCTCCCACGCCGAAATCTGTGGGAAACTTCATTTTCAAGTGGGAGATAGATGTTACAGCTCGGAGCGCGGTGATCGTTGTTCGTCCCAAAATGGCGTTGAAGCTTGAGGAAGCGCTAATCACATGGAATTTGACCATTTTCCAAATCTAACAGGGTGGGGAACCGAAAAGCACTGGCATATTGATGGTTCCTACAACGTGAACCTCATTGCCTGTGAACCCGTATAGCGGGGTTCGGGAGTTTTCGAGTCTTCGATCTCCTATGTCCATTCGGGAAAAAGCATGGTGATATAACACGTCGACAGAGCTACCATTATCGACCAACATTTTCTTAACCGTGTTGTTTCCCACACGTGTTGTGATGACGAGAGCATCTTGATGGCCTTCGATGAGACTGGGACGATAATCGTCATCAGAGAAAGAGATGACGGGGGAGGGATTCGCTCGAGGGCGTTTAGCTGTCGAGGGATTGACATTAAAGACTTCTCGAGCATAAATCTTGCGAGAGTTGTGGGAGAGGCCCCCGGCGGCTACGCCACAAAAAATAACGTCATTTACACGATCGTCTTCGCCTCGATGGTGACGTCTGGGTTCATCATCGTGCTGCACATAGTGGACTAGTTGCCCTCGACGAATTTTTCCTTCGATGAGATTGCTAAGTTGAAAATATTGCTCTGTTGTATGGCCGGTGTCTTCATGATATTCACAATATCTGGAGCTTGGGGGTCTTCCTGGTTTCATGGGTCTTGGAGGGCGATAATCCGGTTCCGTTTTTAACACCGCCAAAATTGTCGTTTTCTCAGTGTTGAGTTTAGTGAACTCTTTTTCAGATCGATTGTGGGGCTGCCAATCTCTTTCTCTTCTATCCCTCGGGGGAAGGTCCGATGTGCGAGGCGGGGGCGACCTACGGCGCTCTCGGCGCCTTTCCCTCACAGGGGATCGTGGACTGTAGCTTCGGCGTCGTTCATATTTTGATGACCTCCGTGGAGATTGTATACAGCTTACCGCTTCTTGAAGCATCATGCGGTGTTCTATAATATGGAACGCGGCCTGTAGGGTTTTCGGCCTTTTTTCAAAGATCTCTTCTAAAAGGAGGCCATGCCTAGACTTATCGATGCCCGCTGTTAGAAAATTGACAGCCATCTATTCTATTAAGTCTGGAATTTCTGCTATCTCTTCTCTGAACCGGGTTAGAAAACTCCTGAGACTTTCACCGGAGCGTTGATGCATTGTCATCAAGGATGCAGTAACTTTGATTCCTTTGTAGTTGCTGGAAAATCGGGCTTGAAACTTGCTTTTCAGAGTTGTCCACGAGTCGATTGACCGAGGTGGCAAGTTACTGTACCATCGGAGAGCCGTGCCTTGAAGGCAAGTGGAGAAGAACTGACACCTAGCGATCTCCGAGTGGCCGAAGAAAGCCATGCGACCATCAAATGTATTTAGAAATGCTAACGGGTCCGAGGATCCGTCGAAATGATCGAGAGCAGGCGTTTTCAACGTCCTGTCGATGCGCGCCTTCTCAAGCACTAATGATAGGGGGCTCTCGGAAACGGTTTCAAACCCTGCCTGATTTCTCATCAAGGTACGCATCTGGGCGATTTCCTCCTGCATTTTAGCGAACTCCTCGTGAGATATAGATTCTGTGGATTCTGTCTGATGCGAGACATCGGCAGATGACACTGTCCTCTGTCGACGTTCGCGAGGTTGCGAATATGTTGACTCCGCCGATGGCTCATATTCGTACTCCGCATCATCCTCGTCATGAAATTCATCATCTTGTCCTTCATTTTGAATTGTAGTTTGTTGGAGCTCTCGACGGAGACGGTGAATCTCACGTTTTCGCTCAAGTTTAGCCTGCAATCTCTGAGCTTCGCGCTCTAGAAACTCGAGTTCTTCATTTGAATCAAGCGATTCTTTTGGATTTCCTTGGTTTTGGGCTTTTAGCCTTTCTTTCTTTTCCAAATGCAGCCGAACGTCGCTCGAGAGAACTTTTTTTCCTTTAGATGTTTGAACTCTAAAACGCTGATCTGACACAGTTTTTCTTTTTCTGTCCCTTTGGAGTGAGTCCTTCAATCCTAGAAATTGATCTTCTGGAGGAGCCTCAGGTGGAGGGAACAAACACTTCGGCTTCAATGCCGGTTGTTTAGGAAGCTCGCGATTGCCGTGGGTCGAGGGGTCGGCGGCAACTTCTGCCGTCAACTCCTTTACCTGAGTCGGTCCGGCGGTTCCCGGATCAAGCTCTTCTACAATCATCTTCTGGTTGGATCTTGTTAAAGTAAAGCTTCTTCTAGCGCCAAATGATGTGCCAATAATATTATTATTAGACTATAGTTTTAGGAGATGATCTTCTTTGCTTAATTAGCCAACCCCTTCAAATGGGATTGTTGTCTTTTATTTATACTAAGTCCCAAATGGGCTCAATCCTTACAATGTGGGCCTTCTTGGGCTTTACATAATGTATTGTAATTATTCTAACTATAATTCCTTTGGGCCGTCTTGTCCTGGTCCAACACCTAACTTCACTATTCCTTCTCCACAACAAGGCAAGACCTCCGCTATGACCCACCGAGTTAACAGATATGGCTCCTTCATACCTTAGAAAAACTCTGATTGTTTTCCATTGTATCCTGTTTGCATAATGTTACTCGAAAATATAAAATTGTGCTATTTTTGGAGTATAGAATCATTTATAAACTGAATAGCTCATGAGATCCCAATTCCACGACAATTCCAGTTGAACGTCCTCATTGTGATAGGAGAACTCACATAATAGAGCTCGCATTTGGTCCACTTTTTGAAAAGTTTGTGTCTAGATCCATGTCTTCTATTTCCTCCTCAGCAAATCCCGCAATATGCTCAGTCTTCTGGCCCACTTCATTGTCTATATCCAGCCCATAATTTATGAGCCTCTTTTTATTTTCCATAGTAGTAATCTAAATTTTCTCATTAATTGATATGTTTCCTATTTCTTCAAGATTCTATTTTTTTAAATTGGATTGATTCCCTCCAACAACTTTATTCTAATTATCATAATCCCCTTGATTTACACCGTTTGTTACAACTGTTTCCTGATTTTGTGGGGGTTGATTCACGAAAATTCTATCATTTTGTGCATTGATGTTCATCGGATTCAGACCACTCTTCGTCTCATCCCTCAACCAACGCGATCCTATCATCTTGGTTTATTTTCTTAGTGAGGCTCTCATCCATACTCCGTACGACTTGATTATATCATTTTTTTTGTGTCAAACAATTTTCCACAGAATTTATCTTAAAGTCCCATGAGACCACATATGAAACAATTGGTGGGAATATTTTGTATTTGAAGTTGATCTAAAATTAATCTGCAAATGTTCTTCTTAGCTTCATCATCATCTTTTTCAGGGGCTTTTCTAGATCAACCGACACCCTAACTCACATATAATTGTTGAGTGGCATTTATGACACTATATTACGCTCCGTAAAATTTTGAATTGGTGTATTTGTACTCAAGTTGTTAGTATTTTTTACGTATTTTTGTAGTGTTTTTGTATTGCAGGCATTTTCCAGGTAATCAGGTAAATTAGCATGATTGTAATGCTAATTTGGTGTTTGGATGGTATTGGAATAAAGGCTCGTGAAAAAACCGGCTCAAATCAGCAAGGAGAAAGAATAAATCAGAATTTTATGTATAAGGACGGCGCGCCCGCGCTGGTCAAGCGCGCGGCCAAAGAGCAGAAACTCAGCGCGCACGCGCTGGTCAAGCGCGCGGCCGCGCCAGGTCGGGGTTGCAGAATTCTATTTCTATTAGAATTTTGAGAGTTTGAAACCCTGGTCAATTCTATAGAATATACATAATTAAAGACGTTTTTCATAAGGAGAGACGTACAAACGCTAAGGAAAAGGAGTAAAGAAGACCGGAGAGCACAATTCAACCAAGGTGAAGAAAATCTAGTTTATTCTTGTGATTCTTTGTTTAAGTTGTAGCGTTGGATGATAGTTTTCTTATTCTTGAACCTTTACTTGTGTTTCGTACTTGGTTTTATTAAGTATAAAGACTACATTTATTATACCATGCTTTCTTCGGAACCGACGTTGATGATGAGTCCGATTATGGGCTAATCGTTATCATGGGGTTCTAGCGGATTTATTTATGGATTTCTTTAGTTGATTTGTTTCGATGCCTTAGTGTGTGGTGATTGTATGATAATCTAGTATTGGTTGTTCTTATTCATCTTATGAGCGCCGCGAACTTATAAGATAGTGTGTTAATTCTTAATGAAGCGAAGTGAATTTAAGGGTTTAGAACTTGCCATGCTAGCATAGGTTCATGTGTTATTGTTATGCATGATTCGTAGGTAATTTTAACCATCTTACTTGCCCTATGTAATCACGATAGATAACTTGTGCATTAAACCGTTATGTTGTCAAATTCTATAGATATATAGGGTCTCAATATAATTGGTATCTATTCAGCTTCTATCTCGTTTGTGGATGTCTGGTAGTATAGTACTCGTACAATGAAAGTTGGCGTTTATCAGTTTCGTGTTATCTGATTAGTGTCATCACTATTACATGCTAAGGTTAAGAACGAAAAGGCTATTGAATGAAGTACTTAATGAAGTTAGAATCTCATGTTTGTGTCATATATTATTCAACCCTCTTTACTCTCTTTAGTTAATATTCTCTAGTATAATTCTCAATAGTTAATCGTAGTATAATCAAAACTCAATTTGTTATTCATCTTAGCATTGAATAATAGCCATATCATTGTTGCATAGGTGCATAAATCACAAAGTTAATCTAAGCTTGTCCCTGTGGAACGAACTAGAAATAATTCTATATTACTTGCGAACGCGTATACTTGCGTGAATTTTAGCGCGTGTTTAGGGACTAACAAACTTTTGGCACCGCTGCCGGGGACTGCAGTAATAACTTTTAGTTTATGTGTTTGTCATCAGTAATCGTTAAAGTTCATTGACTCGGACATTGTTACTTACTTACTCTTTTCCTTATCGTGTTTCAGATACTCTAGCGAGCATGTATGCATACGCGTTCGCGGACTCGTAAGAGAAATCTGGATCAAGCTGAGGAAGAAGCTGTAGTGATTCGAAGGGAAGTTTTTGGGGACGAAGAGAAAGTAGAAAAAGAAGAAGAAGAAGAAAAAGTCGAGAAACCAGCTTTAGTAGTGATGGGAGATCAAACAGAAAATCCTAGGGCTCTGATGGACTATTCTCACCTAAGATCGATGATATTCAGTCAAGCATCATCAGACCAGCCATCTCGGCTAACACTTTTAAGATCAAGTCGAGCATGATTCAGATGATACAGAACTCAGTTCAGTTTGGGGGTTCCCTACAGAAGACCCCAACATGCACATCAAGGATTTCATCGAGATCTGCGATACTTTCAAGTTCAGTGGGTTGACTAAAAATGCTATCAAGCTGTGACTTTTCTCATTCTCTCTGAGGGATAAAGCAAAGTGCTGGTTATATTCTCTACCATCAGGGTCTATCACCATGTTGGAGGATCTTGCTCAAAAGTTTCTCACTAAATTCTTTCTGATGGCGAAGACTGCTGCAATCAGGACTGCTCTTACCCAGTTTGCTCAGCAAACTGGAGAATCTCTGTGTGAGGCTTGGGATTAATATAAGGAGATGCTAAGGAAGTGCCCACACCATGGCATGCCTGATTGGATGATTATAACTATTTCTACAATGGTTTGGGCGCTCAGTCTAGACCTATGCTCGATGCAGCATCAGGAGGAGCCCTGTGGGCTAAGAGCTACAATGAAGCTTATGAATTGATCGAACTGATGGCTGCTAATGAATACCAGAGTCATTCTCAGTGGCTAACTCAGGGCAAGGTAGCAGGAATTCTAGAGTTGGATGCAGCAACTGCTATAGCTGCCCAACTTAAAGCATTGACGATGAAAGTGGACTTTTTGGCGAATTATGGAGTTAATCAAATCTCTAGTGTTTGTGAGCTTTGTGCGGGAGCACATGAAACTGAGCAGTGTGCTATTTCTAGCAAATCATCTCAATTTGTGAGCAACTTTCAGAGATCACAGCAACAAGCTTCAACCACTTATCATCCAAATAACCGCAATCATCCTAACTTTAGCTGGAGTAATAATCAGAATACGGTGCAACAACCTTATCAGCCATACCCAGCAAGGCAGTATAACCCTCCTGGTTTTTAGTAACTGCAATATGCCCCTAAGCAACAACTTCAACTTCAGCAGCTACCGCAAGCTAATGAAAAATATGAATTGGAGGAGTTGAAGCTCATGTGCAAGAGCCAAGCTGTGTCTATCAAGACCTTAGAGAATCAGATTGGGCAAATTGCTAATGCATTACTGAATCATCAACCTGGCACGCTTCTAAGCGATACTGAAGTGCTAGGCAAGAAGGAAGTTAAGGAGTATGTGAAGGTAATTACATTGAGGTCTGGTAAGGTGGCGAATCCTGAAAAAGCAAAGACTCTAGAATCTGAAGTTGTGGCTGAAGAAGAAGAAGTGCAGAAGGAAGCAGAAGTGGAACCAAGGAAGACTACTGTTGAGAACACTCCTCCTGAGGGTAATACAGGGGAGAAACAGATCTATCCTCCACCTCCTTTTTCTAAGAGGCTGCAGAAGAAAAAGCTGGATAAGCAGTTTGAGAAGTTTCTGGAGGTGTTCAAGAAACTTCACATCAACATACCATTCGTTGAAGCTCTTGAACAAATGCCTAGTTATGCGAAGTTTATGAAAGGTATTCTATCTAGGAAGGTGAAGCTTGGTGACTTAGAGACCATTGCTCTCACGGAGGAATGTAGTGTTGTGCTACAACAAAAGTTACCTCTGAAGCCTAAAGATCCTGGAAGCTTCACTATTCTATGTACCATTGGAAAGGTGTCATTTGACAAGTGTCTATGTGACTTGGGAGCTAGCATCAATCTGATGTCCTTGTCAATCTTTAAGAAGTTGAACTTTCCTGATCCAAAGCCTACTTATATGACTTTGCAGTTGGCCGACCGTTCTATTACATATCTACGAGGTATTGTGGAGGATGTCTTGGTCAAGGTGGATAAACACATCTTCCTTGCTGATTTTATAATTCTTGATTTCGAGGAGGATAAGAAGATTCCCATAATCTTGGGAAGACCTTTCTTGGCTACTGGCTGAACCTTAATAGATGTGCAGAAGGGTGAGCTCACCATGCGAGTGATGGATCAGGATGTAACTTTTAATGTGTTCAATTCCATGAAGTTCCCTACGGAAAATGAGGAGTGCTTAAAAGTGGAGTTGGTTGATTCTGTGGTTACTTCAGAACTTGATCAATTGCTAAGGTCTGATGCCTTAGAGAAGGCCTTGTTGGGGAATTCCGATAGTGAAGATGATGAAGGGGATGAACAGTTGCAATTTCTGAATGCTTCTCCCCGGAAGATGAAGATTGATATGCCTTTTGAATCTCTATGAATTGGAGGAGTTGAACAAATCTCCTAAGCGCCTCAAACCATATATTGAGGAAGCACCTACTCTTGAGCTTAAGCCTTTACCTGAACATTTGAGGAATGCATTTTTAGGTGATGCATCTACTTTGCATGTTATTATTGCATCTGACCTTTCAGATAGCGATGAGGAGAAGCTTTTGAGAATTCTTAGAGAATTCAAATCGAAAATTGGTTGGACTATAGCAGATATCAAGGGAATCAGCCCTTCGTATTGCATGCACAAAATTCTGCTAGAGGAAGGAAGCAAGCCTACTGTTGAGCAACCAAGAAGGCTAAATCCGATCATGAAAGAGGTTGTGAAGAAGGAAATTCTTAAGTGGCTGGATGCAGGGATCATCTATCCTATTTCTGATAGTTCATGGGTGAGCCCAGTTCAGTGTGTGCCTAAGAAATGAGGTATCACTGTGGTTGCTAATGAGAAGAATTAGCTTATTCCTACACGAATAGTCACAGGGTGGAGAGTTTGCATGGATTACAGGAAGCTGAACAAGGACACAAGAAAAGATCACTTCCCTCTGCCATTTATTGATCAGATGCTTGATAGACTGGCTGGGCATGATTACTGCTATCTTCTGGATGGTTATTTTGGTTATAATCAAATCTGCATTGCTCCAGAACATCAGGAGAAGACTACTTTTACTTTTCTATTTGGTACTTTCGCCTTTCGGAGAGTTTCTTTTGGACTATGTGGAGCACCAGCCACATTTCAGAGATGCATGATGGCTATCTTCTCTGATATGATTGGTCAGAATGTGGAGGTATTCATGGATGATTTCTCTGTGTTTGGTGATTCATTTGATGAGTATTTGCAGAATCTGGGCGACGTTCTCAAGAGGTGTGTTGAGACCAATTTGGTTCTCAATTGGGAGAAATGTCACTTTATGGTGCGACAGGGCATTATTCTTGGGCACAAGGTCTTTAGTAAGGGTCTGGAGGTGGACAAAGCCAAAATGAGGGTCATCGAAAATCTTTCCCCACCAATTTCTGTTAAGGGAGTTCGCAGTTTTCTTGGTCATGCGGGCTTTTACAGGCGGTTCATCAAGGACTTCTCAAAAATTTCTAAACCTTTGTGCAATCTTCTGGAGAAGGATATCCCGTTTAAGTTTGATGACGAGTGTGTGACTGCTTTTGAGTTCTTAAAGAAGAGTTTAATCACGGCACCTGTCATAACTGCACCCGATTGGAGTGAACCTTTTGAGATAATGTGCGATGCAAGTGACTATGCAGTTGGAGCAGTTTTTGGGAAGAGAAAGAACAACATATTTCATGTGGTGTACTATGCTAGTAAGACCCTAAATGGTGCTCAACTGAATTATACTACTATGGAGAATTTTTTTTTGGCTATTTTCTATGGTTTTGAGAACTTTCGATCTTATCTGCTTGGGACAAAGGTGACAGTTTTCACTGATCACGCTGCTATTCGATATCTCATCTCGAAAAAGGGCTCAAAGCCTAGATTGATCAGATGGGTTCTTTTGCTTCAAGAATTTGAATTAGAGATCAAGGACTGAAAAGGGACTGAAAATCAAGTCGCTGATCATCTCTCGCGTTTAGAGGATCCAAGTGCAACTTCACTAGATAAGACATTAATCAATGAGTCTTTTCCCGATGAGCAGCTGTTTGGAGTGCAAGAGGAAGAACCGTGGTTTGTAGACATTATGAACTACCTTGTGAGTAATATCATGCCTCCCAACTTATCATACGCTCAAGGGAAGAAGTTTCTGTATGAAGTGAAGTGGTATATGTGGGATGAGCCGTTTCTTTTTCGACAAGGAGCTGACCAAATCATCAGGAGATGTATTCCTTACAGCGAAACGGGGGGATCTTGCGAGATTGCCACTCAACGGCTTATGGAGGACACTATGGTGGAGAAAATATGGCAGCTCGTATTCTTCAAGCAGGTTTCTTTTGGTCGACCTTGTTTAAAGATGCTCATCAGTTTGTTTTGAAATGTGATCGATGTCAACGTGTGGGTAATATGTCCAAGAGGGATGAGATGCCTCTTAATGTGCTTCTCAAGGTTGAAGTCTTCGATGTTTGGGGAATTGACTTCATGGGGCCATTTGTCTCATCTTGTAACAATCAGTATATCTTATTGGCAGTTGATTATATGTCGAAATGGGTTGAAGTTAAGGCGTTGCCAACAAACGATGCGAAAGTAGTGCTTAATTTTCTTCACAAGCAGATATTCACAAGATTTGGAACTCCAAGAGTCATAATCAGTGATGAGGGGTCGCATTTTTGCAATCGCAAGTTCACTGCTGTGATGCAAAGGTATAATGTGAATCATCGTATTGCTACGGCTTATCATCCTCAGACAAATGGTCAAGCTAAGGTATCTAACAGATAGATCAAGCGTATTTTAGAGAAGGTTGTGTGTCCATCGAGAAAAGATTGTTCTTTGAAGCTTGATGAAGCTGTTTGGGCGTATAGAACAGCATACAAGACTCCATTGGGAATGTCGCCATTTCAGTTGGTTTATGGTAAGGGGTGTCATTTGTCGGTGGAGCTAGAGCATAAAGCGTATTGGGCTTTGAAGAAGTTGAATCTGGACTTGGATTCAGTTGGAGAGAAGAGGATGCTTCAATTGAATGAACTCGATGAGTTTCGACTTCAAGCTTATGAGAATAACAAAATGTATAAGGAGAAAGTCAAGAGGTGGCACGGTAGGGATCTAGTGCTCAAATCATTTGTGTCGGGGCAACAAGTTCTTTTGTTTAACTCTCGTCTCCATTTTTCTCCTGGGAAGTTGAAGTCAAGGTGGTCAGGGCCGTTTGTTGTCAAAACTGTGTTTCCACAAGGAGCGGTGAAGATTTTTGAGAATGATCCGGGCCAAACATTAAAGGTAAATGGTTAGAGGTTGAAGCATTACTATGGTGACACGGAAAACCGCGAGGTGGTTAGTGCCGTTTTATTGTCCGTTTGATCTTGCATTTCTACGTGGAGCTAAAAACGTAAAACAAGTGCTTCTTGGGAGGCAACCCAAGTTTGTTGTACATTAGTAGGTAGAGGAAGCAAGAAGAAAAGAGAAAAACACAAAAAAATAGAAAAAATAGAAAATTTCAGGGCCAACTTCAGAAGTTGAGCGCGCCCGCGCTGATCTAGCGCGCGCCCGCGCTGATTTGGCAGAAGGTGAGCGCGCCCGCTCTGGTCTAGCGCGCGGCGGCGCTGGGGTCCCGATTCAAAAAAAATAAACAGCAGTTTATGAAGAGAAAATCGGGGGTTTTAATAGAAAATCAATTTCCACCCGATTTTTAATCTTCCACATCCCAAATTTCCCCCTCCAAATCAAACCCATTATTCCCACTATTCCCATAATCAATTCCCACTTCTATTCCATATCTAGTTCTCTTCTCACCTCCTATATATATATATACACTTATACATAAACTTCTCCACCACTTCTCAAATTCTCAAACACAATTCTCTCTCAAACACTTATCTTTTATTCTCTCTTATTCAATCCCAATGGCACCCAAGAGACAAAGAACTCAAGTAAGCAGCAGCACCACTGATTTTTTGAGTGCGAGTGGTTTGAGGCCGAGATTTTCAACTCTCGAGGCTGAAGCGTAGTACACGAGGCTTCTCTCGAAGCCTATAGTGAAGGAGTGAGGTTTGCTGCCATCGGGAAAGGATGGTAAGTTGTTGGAGATGATTTTGGAGATGGGTTGGGTTCCTTTTTGCGAGGCACCCGCTGCTGTGCCCATGTGTGTCGTTCGAGAGTTTTATGCTAATGCAAAGGCAGAGAAGAATTGCTTCACTGTGGTTAGGGGGATGGCGGTAGAGTATAGTGCTGATACAATTAGGAGGGTGATTGAGCAACCCGCGAGGAAGCCCAGTCAGGACACTTGGAATGATAAGACTCTGGAGGACTTTGATCTGGATCTGATTGTTGCTACTTTGTGTGTGCCTGAGACTCATTGGAAGTTCAAGAAGGGCACGAATGGTTATTCCACGTTCTCTGTCTCCTGCATGAACAGGTTTGCACGTGCTTGGAATTTATTTATTTGTGCTAACATCATGCCATCTTCTCATGTGCATGAGATTACTATGGAACGTGCTCGTCTGTTGTGGGATATTCTTCAGGGGGACTATGTGGATCTTGGGATGGTTATTTACCATGGTATTTTGAGGTTTTTGTGAGGAGGTACTACGAGTTCCATACCCTATACGTCCGTTGTGACGAAGCTGTGTGTGGCAGTTGGTGTTTATTGGCCAGCACACGAACAACTACAGATTCCGAGTGCTCCGATTGACAGCACCACTTTAGCTACGATGCAAGAGTAGGATGGAGGCAAGCCTAATTTGAAGGGGCTTGGATATACTTTTGACCATCTACCTGATGGAAGGCCAGCTGCTGGGGCAGCTCAGTCGAGCAGGACTGCTTGGAGATCTTAGCTAGGTGAAGAGGTCGGTCCATCACAGCAGCAGCAGCAGGAGGCATGAGCAGATGTTGGAGTTGGTTTGAGCACGACGCAGTATAGGCATCTAGCGAGGAGAATGGATGTGATGCATGACATCCATAGTCGGTTTGCACGTGATCTCACCCAGGCACTTGGGACTGCATTCAGAGTCATCGATGTTGACATCCAGTGGCTAGTATTTGGTGAGGACTCCGTGTATCCACCTCCAGACGTGCCTGACACTCCACCTGTTGAGGGTGATGATCCTGATTCCGAGTAGATATGCCTGATTCCTTACTATTCCCTTCACTAAGGACAGTGAATATTTTAAGTTTGGGGGTAGTAGTTGAAGGAATATATTTTGTGTGAGTCACATATAGTTTGCATGTTCATGATAGTTAGTTCATATAGTTGCATATTTTGCCTTGTAGAATTTTTTGTTTTTTGGTAGTTTTTATGATAGTTTATTCATATAGTTTCATGCATTTGCATTATAACATGATCCCTTAGATAATTTTTCAGATTGACTTGTGATATTGATGCTAGTGTAGTGATATCGTATTTAGTGATGTTAAGTCTTGTCGAATTGATTTGCATGATAGAGACAATTGTATTTCACTAAGTCTAATAGGTTGCTTGAATGTTAGATCATGGTCATGGTTTGTTTGTTTATCGAGGTTTAATCGCTTGTTTATATTTAGAATTTAGGATATTCTCTTAATAATAAAATAGCATGGAATTTTTTAAAAAATTGGAGAAAATTGGATTTCATTGCTAGTTGTTGTGGCTATATGTCAAATGGCTAGTATTCGGCTCATATTTAAATGAGTGGTCTAGGGTTGAGCGAGATGGAGGAAAACGCACTCGTTCAGAAATTTGTGAAAAAGAAATAAATAAATAAATAAGTGTTATGTATAATTGATTACAAGTGGGCTCTTTAGTACTCGAGTTATTAAGTTCTTAGGGGACTTGGTGTCTAGTGACCTAAGGCTTTTATAGTCTGGGATCCGTTAACCTAAAGCTCGCTATATGGGTACTATTGTATAAGTCTTTTGTGGACCTCACTCATTGCACGGTCAAGTAAGCACAATTGTTGTTTTGTTGTGAATAAAAGCATGAATCCATATAAAACTCCAAAATAAGAATTGAAGTGTTATAAGTTATTTTGAGTATAGATTTTATTCTATTTATAACCTTGCGATTGCTTTGATGAGTAGTGAGTCATGATTATTGATCTAGTTGTGATAGTATATTTGTAAGCAGTTGCACACACGCACATTTCTGGTTTGTAGGTTGATTTGTGGGGTTTGATTGATCTTTGTGCGAATAACTGCATTTGTTGAGATGTTGCTTGTTGATTGGTTTAGTTATTCTATTGGGGATCGTTGCATTCATTTAGTTGCATTCATGCATTTTTATTTCTTGTTCTTTGAGTTTGTTTATGCTTGAGGACAAGCATTGATTCAAGTTTGGGGGTATGTTGAGTGGCATTTATGACACTTTATTACGCTCCGTAAAGCTTTGAATTGGTTTATTTGTACTCAAGTTGTTGGTGTTTTTACGTATTTTGTAGTGTTTTTGCATTGCAGGCATTTTTCAGGTAATCAGGTAAATTAGCATGGTTGTAGTGCTAATCTGGTGTTTGGATGGTGTTGGAATAAAGGCTCGTGAAAAGACCGGCTCAAATCAGCAAAGAGAAAGAAGAAGTCATAATTTTATGCATAAGGACGGCGCGCCCGCGCTGGTCAAGTGCGCGGTCGTGCCAGGTCGGGGTAGCAGAATTCTGTTTATATTAGGATTTTGAGAGTTTGAAGCCCCGGTCAATTCTACAGCATATATATACATAAATAAAGACGTTTTTCATAAGGAGAGACGTACAAAAGCTAAGGAAAAGGATTAAAGAAGACCGGAGAGCACAATTCAACTAAGGCGAAGAAGATCTAGTTTATTATTGTGATTCTTTGTTTAAGTTGTAATGTTGGATGCTAGTTTTCTTATTCTTGAACCTTTATTTGTGTTTCCTACTTGGTTTTATTAAGTATAAAGACTACGTTTATTATACCATGCTTTCATCGGAACCCATATTTATGATAAGTCCGATTATGGGCTAATCGTTATCATGGGGTTCTAGCGGATTTATTGATGGATTCCTTTAGTTGATTTATTTCGATGCCTTAGTGTGTGGTGATTGTATGATAACCTAGTATTGGTTGTGCTTATTCATCTTATGAGTGTCGCAAACTTATAAGATAGTGTGTTAATTCTTAATGAAGCGAAGTGAATTTAAGGGTTTAGAACTTGCCATGCTAGCATAGGTTCATGTGTTATTGTTATGCATGATTCGTAGGTAATTTTAACCATCTTACTTGCCCTATGTAATCACGATAGATAACTTGTGCATTAAACCGTTATGTTGTCAAATTCTATAGGTATATAGGGTCTCAATATATAATTATGTAAAGACCCTATATGTCTATAGAATTTGACAACATAAAGGTTTAATGCGCAAGTTATCTCTCGTGATTACATAGGGAAAGTAAGATGGTTAAATTACCTACGAATCATGCATAATAAATACATGAACCTATGCTAGTATGGCAAGTTCTAAATCTCTATATTCACTGTCGCTTCAATAGAGATTAACACGTTATCTTATATGTTAGCTATGCACATAAGACGAATAAGACAACCAATACTAGGATATCAACCAATCACCACACACCAAGATATTGAAACAAATTAACTATAGAAATCCATAAGTAAATCTGTTAGAACCCCACGATAACGATTAGTTCATAATCGAACTCATCGTCACCATGGGTTCCAATGAAAATATGATAATAAACAATATAAGAGTACTAGGGTTCAAAGACAAATCGAAAACAAGCATCTGAAGTACAACTATAATGAAGAATAGAAAAGTCTTCTTCTCCGTAGTCGTCTCGTGCTCTCTAGGTCTTCTTATTGCTCTCCCTTTGCTCCTTGTTGTTAAAAACGTCTTTTTATTGATATATATAGGCTCCAGGATGACCAGGACTCTCAAAATCTTCAATTTCGACTAAAATCAGGATTCTAGTACAGAAACAGGGCGCGGGCGCCCTGTAATAGTGATTTCTGGAGCGCGGGCGCGCTGGTTCTGTCGCGGCCATGCTAGCCTTCTGGAAATTTTTCTGACAATTCTTCTTTTGGACGTATCTTGAGTTCTGCTCGTCAGAATTAGGCGATTCAACTGCCCACGCGAAGCTAACGAGATTCTCTACAACTTAAGAATGGCCCAGGATTCCAATTCTGATCTCATTTCAGGCAATTGCTTTGAAAAACTTCTTTCTTCCTCCAACTACTGTCTGCAATGCAATAACACAAAATACATCAAAAATACCAATAACTTGAGTCCAAAACACCAACTTAAGCCTATAATGAAGCACTCCAAGTAGATATAAAATCCACTCATCACACCCCCAAACTTGAATCGATGTTTGTCCTCAAGCATAAACATACTCAAAACTATAAAATAAACCTAATGCATGAATGCAACTATGTGAATGCAACTAAATGATAATGCAATCGATACCCTCAGAATAACCATAACCAAATGAATTAGCCAATGTCTCTAAGAATGCAATGACTCAAAATAGAGTTCGAATAAATCCCATAAACCAACTCACAAACCAGAAACGGGCGTGTGTGGAATGCTTAACAGAAATACTCTCGTTACCAGATCAATAATCATAACTTATTTATCATCAAAATAATCGTAAGTTTATAACTAGAATAGACGTTAAACGCATAATAACTCGCAACACTTTCATTCTACTATAGTTATACAAGGATTCGTGCTATTATTGAACACATAACAAAGATGCTTATTTGACCGTGCAATGAATGAGGTCCCACAAGACTTAAACAATAATGCCCCTGTAGCGAGCGTTAGGTTAGCAGATCTGTTAGGTCACACACACTGTAGAAGGGGGTTGAATACAGTGTATAGCACAATCAAATCGAATTCTAATAACACAAGTAACAGAAAATAGACTTTATTCAAAGCAATAAACTCTATTACAATATGGAACTGTCCTCTCTCAGTGATGAACAAATATCACGAGAGCTGCCAGGGTTACAAAGAATAATATTCTCGATAATGATAACACTTATAGTGTAAACCCTATGTCTGTGTTTATATACTACACAGTTACAAGATAATCGCTAATTGATATGGAATATAATTCTGCTTACTAAAATATATCAAATATCTTTTCTTCCAAGTATTCTATTCTTCATAAAATTCCTTCTTCATGCATAACTCTTCTTATGTTTGTCTCAATCTTCTCTTCAATCAATCAGCCGCCTTCCTTATCTGAACGTTTCCTTTAAGTCCTGATATTATCTTCTGATAAATATCTCCTGAACCTTAAGTACTGATGACTTAAGTTCTGACTTCAGTATAAGTGCTGATTTCAGTTAAGTACTGATTTGTCCTGTTTAAGTAAGATCTGAAAACTAAACATAAATCACATTAGTCATGACATTATCAAATATATCTAACAATCTCCCCCAACTTGTAAATTAGCATAATATATAAGTTTAAAAAATATTTGATGATGTCAAAAACATTAAGTACAAATGCATGAGAATTTGACTAGATAACTACAACTTACAGTCCTTAAAGCTTTACCAACTTTAACTTCTGATAACAACTTCAGTCTGTATTCATATCAGAATTTAAGCAGTTGTAGATCTTGACTTGGCTTCACTTTCTGATATCTCTGATGTAAGGAGTTGTTCTGAGATAGTTCTTTAACAAACATCTCTCAACATATCTAAGTTCATCAATCATCCTCCTTTTAGCATCTTTAAGCTCTGCAGAATCTTCACCAGTTTGGAAGATAGCAGCCCTGAGATCATTAATTCTAGCTTTCCTTATGTCCTGATCCAGTCTGATCAAATACGCCTTGTCAGACTTAAGATTGAATTCTACAGCCTTATAACCCAGAAAGGTAGTTATAATCTTAGCAGAGTTAGGCTTCATCTCAACAATATCACCCTTGTGATCTCTGTACTTTGGAATATATGTGATGTCAGACTTTACAGAATAAAGCCTTTTCTGTCTCTGAATTTGATTCTTCAAATAGTTTGCAGCACTTTCTGTTATTCTGTCATTCACTTGAAGTAAAAATAAAACATGTTCCAGTTCTTCAAAATACTTCAGTGGAATAGCATTTTCCCTTATATGGTAAACCCTACCATCTGTCATGAAGTATAACAAGATGTGTTCTTTCAAGTAGGTATGGTAAACCATCTGTACAGATTCTAGTTGATTCAATCTTTCAGGAGTTGCTCCAACACCTGGTTCACTTAAGGAAGTTAGATCATTGGTTGTGTTCTGTACTCTTCTTTCATCAACACTACCCAATCCAGATTTATCTCTTGCTTCCTTTCCAGTAACCACTCTCGCTTCAAAACCACTTGCAGCAGTCTTCAAAGGTTGAGTCTGTTTGGCTTTGGTGAATCCTGGTAGGAGTAACTTTGAGGATTTAACATGAGCAATGTCAGAGGTTTCCTTTGATTTATCTTTTGATATCAAGTCAACTTGAGCTATGTCAGAGGTTACTTGCTTCTTTGTAATATCAGAACTAACTATATCTTGACTCTAAACAACTTGAGCCATGTCAGAGGTTGTCTTAGAAATCTTTCTTGAAGTCAGAGTAAGATCAGCATCTTCAACAGAAATTTCTTCATCCACAGGAGGCACATAAACCTTTATAGGTTCACCAACTTTTTCTTTGCCCTTTGACCTTGGATCTATCTTTATTTGTGATTTGGCCTTGGCTGCCTAAATATTTGTCCTTTCTTTTATCACAATGCCTTTGACCTTTGGAAGTTTCTTTTTACCAACAGAAGCTTCAGATTTAGAGTTAATTTTTTCTGACTTAAGTCTAGCTTCTTCTTCCAATAGACTCTCAAAGTCCATTCCTGGATTTTCTTTCAGAAATAACTGTCTTGAAATTTCTTCATCAAGATCCAAAAGTTCATCAGAACTTATCCTTTTACTAGTATCAGAAGTAATTCTTTTTCCAGTATCAGAACGTGTTCTATGACTTGTAGCTTCAGCTCTTCTTGATGAGAGACCTCTACCTTGACTATGACCTCCACCCATTCCAGAGTTAGAGTTTCCCTGGTCATCTTTTTCATCATCCTTCCCCTTCAGTGTCTTAACAGTTTTGCATTTGGACTTAATTACCTTCTCCCCTTTTTGGCATCAGCAGGTAAGAGAAGAGAGACAAGCAATTCCACTGAGGATTGGATTTCATCGAGTTGAGATTGCTGAGAAGCTTGATTTTTCAAAATTTCATCAATCTGAGACTGTTGCTTCTCTTGGGTCTTCTTAATGTAAGCAACTCTGTCAAAAGTAGGTTTGAAAAAACTTTTCTTTTCAATTTTAATAGTCATTTCTTGCTTGAGTAATTCTTCCTAAATTTTATGCACCTCAGCATGAGTTGTTGAATGTAGACCTTGAAGATGTCTAGTACTCAATACAGTGACTCGAAGCTGTGTCTTGAAATCATCATTAATTAGCATCTCATCAGCTTTTGCCAAGTGCTCATCAAGAATTTTTTTTGTAGATGGAACAAAGGTAACTGTGTTCCACTCCTTAGTCCACTCCTGTCCTCTAGAAGTTTCACTCCAAGGTACTAGTGCTTCCCCTGTAACAAACTTCTTGACTATCTCACTTTTTTGAATAGTTTGTTAAGGTGCATGTCCTGATGGACCAGCTGCAGTAGCATCTTCATTTATAGCAGCATCACCAGTAGTATCAGTATTTGCAGCATCAAAACTTACAGATTCAGCATCTTCTAATAAAAGAACAGTATGAGAAGCAATTGAGGCTTCAAAATCATCCTCTAAGTGCTAATCTGCTTCCAAGTTCTGATCAATAGCCACAGTCTGATGCTCATCTATAATCTGATCTTCAATGTCTAGATGCAGAGAAGGTGTTGTAGACAATTCTGGAGTTTCATTAGCATCAGTAATTGGTGTTGTTGATGAATTAATTGGAGCTGTTGGAGCTTCTAAGTAGAGAACCTCAGGCATAACTAGGTTGTGAATATCAATTTCAACACTTGTGACTGGGTCTGCAGTAGATATTGGTTCATGTACAGGAGACACAGGTGGTGTTGTTGCTTTATCTGTAGCAGCTTCCTGAGTTGGTGACATTTGAGGTGAAGATGCAGTAGCTTCAGCAAATTCTGGCTCCTTTGAGATCAGAGATTCCTGATCTCCTTCTTTAGCTGGTGCTTCCTCATCGTCTCAAACTGGCTTGTGAGCTCTCTGTTTCTTTCTTTTCTTTGAAGATGTAGATTCCTTGGGAGTTTCAGCATAAGACATTCTTCTAAGCCTTTTGAGAAGCTTAGATCCCCCAATCCCAGTATCCTTCTGAGAAGAGACCTTCTCAGCTTCTATAACAACAGGTACTGATGCAGGAACCTGTTCCTCACTGTCTGACTCATCTCTCAGAACAATCCTCCTTCTCTATTCTTTGTCCTCTTGGGCTTGGAAGATGAAGGTTTCACAGTATGTGCTGATGATGAAGGTTGAGGTATCTGTGAAGATTTGAGATGTGTTCTGATAGAGGGTTGAGTAGATTGAGGTGTATGTGTGGTATGTTCTGAAGGGTGTTGTGGTGTCTGGGATGTGATGGTGGGTTGAACATCAGGGTAAACAGATCTGTAGGTTAGAGGATCAGCATTGACCAAGATCTATCTTACAGACTAAGGTATCTGTAAGGGTCTAACCACCGTTTTCTTAAGGTCATCATTTACCAAATCATTAAACGCCCGTTTTGCAAGTTTAAAGGGTGGAAATAAAGAACTGGCTAGTTGAGGTTCATCAGCACAACAGAAGGTATATATAAGCTGACAGAATCTAGCAAAGTATATTACATTCCTATCCTCTGTCATCCTATCCCCTATAAAGCCTAGCACAGCACTTGCATAATCAAAATGAGTTTGATGAATAATAGCGTACCCTATGTGCTGACTCATAATAGGAATGGCATCAAAGTTGGAACACTTATTGCCGAATGCTTTAGTGATGTAGTCGAAGAAAAAGCTCCATTCCTTTCTTATATGTGCTCTTTTCAACTGTCCAAGCTTGGCCAAACTCTTCTCATAACCCAAATTGGCCATGAGCTGCTATAGAACGGGTACCTCCGGTGTTGAGAAAACGCAGCCTTCTGGTAAGTGTAGAGCTTTATGAACTGCTCCAAGAGTTACCATATGCTCAACATCATTTACTTCGAAAATAATGCTTGGAGTACCATTAGCACCACCATTATCAAAATGCCCAGTTCGCCAGAACGTCAGAACTTGTTGACTGGAAATGACTTGAGGCTGGGTTAATGCATACCCAATCTCACTATGTGCTAGAAGATCTTGCACAAAGTGCAAATCAGATGGAGCTTCATCATGGTTTAAGATTGCAGCATAGTTGTTGGGAACAAACTTGGCTCCATCTATAATCAAATCCTTAGGTGCCATGAGAAAACTTGAGAAATAAGTTTTCCTGTAAGGTGTTTGACAAAATGTCTGTATGAAAAAAAACATCAGGAGATGAGATAGAATAGAAGTAAGGAAAAGAGAGATAAAGTGTGAAAGTAAATAAAAGATTTTACAATCTTCTCTCTCTTTTACTTATACACGGTAGAAAAAGTAACCGTTGGACACCTGTCAGATATGCAGCAGTAAAGAATAATTAATGGGCACGGGAAAACAGTAATCATTACTTATCACATGTAGTTTTTCAAGGAAAAATCGTTCCACTTACCAAGTAATCCCATTAATTTAGGTAGTTCAGTTTTAATTTAAAATTTAAACTGTTCCCACTTAAAAATTATTTTTTAATGCGAGACCAATATTCTGTATAAATACACTAAGTGAGAGAATGACCATAAAAAAAATCAAGTAAATAGGTATTGCCATGTCAGAATCAGAACTTGATTTGTATCAGATATAAAAACGGTCATCAGAATATGGGTAAATCAGGATTTAAACTTATATCAGAATTTCAAACAACTCAGAGACAAAATCTTGCAAAAATATAAAATTTCATTAATATATTGAGAAAATACATCCATGAAATTGAAATTACAGCACAAAATTACAAGATTGTCCTAAGCTACAAAACCTATTTCTTCTTCCTACTTTCAACAAAAAGAACAGAGAGACGAATAATTCGCTCCTGCTGTCGAAGAGCTTCCAACCGTTCTTCTTCCAGTCGCTCAACATGGCGATGGTAATCCATATAGAAGAACAAGAAGTCTGTCAGAACCTCTTGGGGAACAGAGTCCCAAACCTCATCAGGAATGGCAGTAACATGCCAAACCTGCTACCATTCTGGACAGCTCATGGTGAGAGAGAAAGTATCATAGTTCAGAGCTAAGTTGTAATTAACCATGATTGTGATGAGTGAAGAAGAAATGAGTTTTAGAATTTGAGTTGTAAATGAGAGAGAGTTTGTGAGGAATTTAGAGATGTCCTAGCTGGAGTGAAGTATTGGTTTATATAGCCAATGGAATTTCAGGAGACGCAAGTAAAATTTAAGGAGTGTAGGTAGAAATAATTCTGCCTCGTCTCCCTAGACTGATGAGAATAAAAACAGCTCTTGTAATTGTAAAACAGGATTTAATGCGCACATGAAACAAGTAAAAAATTACTGTGCATAGTCGTGTACCACTAATCAAAATTAAATTGACTGTTAATATCTCACTAAAACATATTCTGATTTCAAATATGATTATTTCAGATTTTAACCACAAATAAGTCAAGTAAATGATCAGAATTTAATATCAGAATTTAGCTTATATCAGAACTTAACAGTCATCAGAACATGATTTCTTAACTCGTAATGTGAATGCCTATCTCTGTAATTCTTCACACAAATTCTGATTTTGGTTCTTCAGAACTTAATCATCAGAACTTTCATCAGAACCTGTCCTCAGAATGTACGCAATTTGACATAAAAACTGTTCATCTAAAACAACATTGATCACCACAGTAATTTTCATCATTCATATGGAGTGTAAGTGTGTGCATTAAGCTAAATATCAGACAAGGAGTAAAGTCTGATTCGCTTCAGTACATCTTAGAAATAAGGCATAACTAAGAACTTTACTTAAAATCTGTCATTATTCTGAAGCCTACTATTGAATGAGTTCATGCATGAGTCCACCTTGACTGTTTTGTGCTTATTTTATGCATCTTTTGAAATTCCATTTTACAGTGGCTTCTCAGTGTAAGTGAGTCACGACTGCTTATCAGAATTTATGCTATTATCAGAGTATTTCTCCAGTAATCATAGAGTGTGAAAAGTCACCAAGAAAAATAATTATTTGCTTTTCTGATGCATATTACTTAATACCAGCAATACACTTGGGTTGTCCCTTCCACATTTTTACTCTAGATCTCAAAGGAGTACCTGATTTTTATTCCTTGTTCTTTTCCTTTTACTTTTGATAAGTGAGGTTTATCAGCACTTAGTACATTCAACAGATTTACTAACATCAGAACTTAACAGATGAGAAGCATTATTCTAGTTTTTGACTTAGTAATAAGATAGACAAAGTAAACTTAACTAAGCTCAATATCAGAATTTGCTTGTGTCAATAGATTTCCACATAAATAATTACTTCTAACATGGGATCTTTAGTATATTAAAGACTACTAGGTCAGCATCTAGCACAGTTATCCTCATAGGATTGAATAGTCATATAACAGTCATATCACTATCAGAGTTTAGAAATTCACATCAGACAACAATCAGTACTTAAGTAATTTTCAATTAAGCACAGAATACACAAAGATAGTAATATCTGTAATTATTGATCATAAAGTCTGATGCAGCAAAACAAAAGCTAAGCAGATTTAGAGAAAGAACCTGAAACCATTCCA
The DNA here is from genome assembly GCF_009905375.1 of Apium graveolens. NCBI lineage: Eukaryota > Viridiplantae > Streptophyta > Magnoliopsida > Apiales > Apiaceae > Apium > Apium graveolens. The sequence continues at coordinate 89,121,150 of NC_133652.1, forward strand.
AGTTAATTTACCAATCTTGTAAAAGTAGCTTCACACAGTGGTTTTGTGAAGATATCTGCTAGTTGTTGATCTGTTGGAACAAAGTGCAATTCCACTGTACCTTCATCCACATGTTCCCTTATGAAGTGGTACCTAATGCTGATGTGCTTTGTCATTGAGTGTTGAACTGGATTACCTGTCATAGAAATAGCACTTTGATTATCACAGTAAATAGGGATTTTAAAATATGTTAACCCATAATCCAGTAACTGATTCTTCATCCAAAGAATCTATGCATAACAGCTTCCTGCAGCAATGTACTCTGCTTCTGCAGTTGATGTGGAGATTGACTTTTATTTCTTGCTAAACCAAGAAACCAATCTGCCTCCAAGAAATTGGCAGCTTCCACTTGTGCTTTTCCTGTCAATTTTACAACCTGCAAAATCTGCATCTGAGTAATCTATTAGTTTAAAATCTGATTCTCTGGGATACCACAATCCCAGATCAGCTATTCCCTTAAGATACTTGAAGATTCTTTTTACAGCTGTTAAGTGAGGTTCTCTTGGATCTGCTTGAAATCTTGCACAAAGATAGGTAGCATACATGATATCAGGTCTACTAGCAGTTAGATAGAGTAAAGAGCCAATCATACCTCTGTAATCAGTAATATCTACTGATTTACCAGTATCCTTATCCAGTTTTGTTGCAGTGGCCATGGAAGTGGATGCACTTGAACAATCTTGCATTCCAAATTTCTTCAGCAAGTTTCTGGTGTACTTGGTTTGACAAATAAAAGTGCCTTCTTTATTCTGCTTGACTTGAAGGCCCAGAAAATAGCTAAGTTCTCCCATTATACTCATTTGATATCTTGACTGCATCAATTTGGCAAACTTTTTGCTAAGTCTGTCATTTGTAGAACCAAAGATGATATCATCAACATATATCTGAACCAAAAGTAAGTCATTTCCATGGTTGAGGTAGAACAATGTTTTGTCTATAGTTCCTCTGTTAAATCCACTTTCCAGAAGAAACTGAGCTAAAGTCTCATACCATGCTCTTGGAGCTTGCTTAAGGCCATAAAGTGCTTTATCAAGCCTGTAGACATGAGTTGGATATTTGGGATCTACAAAGCCTGGAGGTTGTTCAACATATACTTCCTCCTCTAATTTTCCATTGAGAAAAGCACTTTTCACATTCATTTGAAAGACAGTAAACTTTTTGTGAGCAGTATAAGCCAAAAATATCCTTATGGCTTCCAATCTAGCAACTGGTGCAAATGTTTCATCATAATCAATTCCCTCATGTTGAGAATATCCTTTTACAACCAACCTTGCTTTATTCCTTGTAATTATGCCATCACTATCAGTTTTGTTTCTGAACACCCACTTTGTACCAACAACAGATCTGTTCTTTAGTCTTGGCACTAGGGTCCAGACTTTGTTTCTTTCAAATTGAAAGGCATATGGCATAGCCTATTTGTATATTCGAGGATTTAACTCAACTCAAATAAGAATGTAATAAGTAAATAGTGGATCTATTGTCAGAGAGATCTCACTAAGTAACATCTGTCAAAGGGTTAAGAAACATTATTCATCTACAGACTTGAAGACTTAATTCACTGGAAGAAGCTCAAGAAATTGATCAAGCCTCAGTGATATAAATCAAGATTGTGGATTTAACCAAGTGACGGAGATCTCGTCAGGGTATCAATTAATTACAAGGATTTAATCTGAAGAAAATCCAGAGTATCAAGGTCAAGGCATGAAGAAATGTCACGGAAGTTAGTCACTCATGAACCAGACAGTACATCGAGTGTCAACATTGAAGTGGTGGAATTGATTCATAATTTCAGTGATTTTCAGAAGATATTCAGAAGAATGGATGCTGCTCAAGATTAGTATTAATTCTCTATTAATTAATTAAGTCATATAATTTAATTAATAAAATGAATTATATCTGCAAAGATTAATTTATTAATTAATTGAATTAATTGTTTAATTAATTCAGAATTAATATTAAGGTTTTTCAGGATTTTAATTGATTTAAAATATGTTATTAATTCTTAAAGTCAACTGATTGTATTAGTATGACAATCGGTATGACAATCAATAGTCATACCGAAAGTCATGCTAATTCAAAAAGATTGTCTTATTAGATTTTTTATTACATTAAAATCTATTATTAATTCAGTAAGACAATCTGATTTTGAACTACTATGACAATCGGTATGACAGTTGATAGTCATACCGAAAGTCTTGCTAGTTCATTCTGATTGTCTTGCCAACTCAAAGAGATTGTCATGCCAATACATTCTACTCGACTGATTGGATTAAAAGAAGCAGCAGAAGACATTCATGCTAGATTTTTCAACAGAACACACAAGTCAAGAACACAACAGAAAACAAAGGCACAACATTTTATTTTTCATCTGCTTTATTCAAAATCAAAATTCTAGATTGAAAAGTTAAATCCAATCCACTAGAATTATTTATCTTGTTCTTGTGTATCAATCTAGCGGATTAAAATCCCTAGAACTTAATCTCAAATCGCATTTAGCATTTGATCTTTTAATTGCAAAAATAGAAAAAGTTCATGTCGAATTTATTCTAGATTTGTAATAATTGATTTGAGATTAATCCCTTGTAACCGATACCGTAGTTGTAACACCTTTCAAGTTTAATAAAAGTTTTATTTAACTTGAATTTTGTTTCACATTTTTATTCAGCATTTTATTCGTTTAAACGGTATTGTTTGCATTCAACCCCCCTTCTACAAACAAATTGGGACCTAACAATTGGTATCAGAGCCTTCTGATTAACGTACAAATCTAGATCCTAGACTTTTGTGTTTCTTTCACTCCTTGAATTTTTTATTCACTCAAAAAAAAATTCATAATGACTACACAAAAAGTTGGAACCGTTAAAATTCCACTTTTCGATAAAGAAAATTATGTTATGTGGAAGAAGAAGATGCTACTGTTTTTACAAGTTGCTAATCCCAAATATTTGCAAGTGTTAAAGAAGGGTCCAAAAATTCCTATGGTTATTGAACCAGAGGTAATAGAAAATGATGTGGTGATCACCAAAGTGAGAACTTATGTGAAAGATCCTGAGGATTTCTCTCCTGCTGAAATAGAAGAAGCCTCCCTGGATGCTAGCCTTCAATTAATTTTAGTAGATTCCCTTAATCCCTTGATGAATAGACATGTGATGAATTGTAAAGATTCCAAACATATATGGGAAACTATTGAGATTATTAATGAAGGCACAGAGGAAGTTAGGGAGAACAAGCTAGAAATCCTAACCTCTGAGTATGAATATTTTAAATCCAATCCAGGGGAAGGAATCACTGAAGTGTTTGAGAGGTACAATGCATTGATCAACAACCTGAACATTAATGGTAAATACTATTCCATCAGGGAGGTCAACAAAAAGTTCCTTTTAACACTGCCAACTCATCTCGAACATAGAATCACTGCCATAAGAGAAGCAAGAGATCTGAGTGAGATTTCTTTGGAAAGGCTCTATGGTGTGTTAAAGACTTATGAGTTGGAGCAGATTCAGCAGAAGGAAGTTTACGGGAAAGGAAGAGTGGTCAGCACGTCTACTGCTCTAGTAGCTGATGAACAACAACAACAACCACAATATCAACAACAATCTCAACAGTCAGAAAGAATGATACAGTCTTCCAAGGTTGAAGATAATGTGATAGTAGCAGAATTTAATTCTCCTACTATAAATCAATCAGGAGATGATTATTATTCCTTGGAAGAACTGGAGCAATTGGAGGATGAGTCAATGGCCCTGATTGTCAAGAGATTCTCAAATGTCAGATTCAAAAGGAATCCCAAGTTCAAGTACAAGTCCAACTACAACAGATTCCAGAAAAGTGGATCTTCATCCTCTAACACCAGCAGTGGTGGGTATAAAACAGGGATGGTTGATCGAAGCACCATTCGATGCTTCAACTGCAATGAGTTGGGACACTTTGCCACAGAATGCAGGAAGCCAAAACAAGCAAGGAAGAACTCTTACGATTCTAATCAAAAGAGTAAATCTGAAAGGGCTTACCTGGCAAAGGGAAGAAGCTGGGATGATACTGACAGTGAAGATGAAGAAGTTGGGAATCTTGCTCTCATGGCTAGTGATGCAAACACCTCATCGTCAAGAAAAGAGGTAAAATTTACTGATGCTGAATTAGTTTATCATCTAGGAGGTTCCTTAGATTGTGCTCGTCGTGATAATGAATTGTTAAATCAACAAATCAAAGACCTTGAGAAAGAGCTCAATGAATTAAGACTTGTGCATATTAATCAAGATAAATTAAAAGAACAAGTATCTTTTCTAGAGAATAGAGTTGACTGTTATAGACAACTTGAAACTATTCTCAAAGACAAGATCACCGGTCTTGAGGCTAAGGTTAAAGCTTACTTTAATTCTTGTTCGAAGTCTAAAGAGTTTTATAATAAGCAAGCTATTAATCAAACATCTGGTATAGGTTATGATTACAATGCTGCTATTGGAAAATTAGGCATAAACTCCCCTCCTCATGTTTGTGCTAAAGGCAGGGAAGTACCACATGTGCTTAAGGGTGTTGATGAACCCCTCTACAAAGAATCAATTGCTGAACCATTTGATGAGACCTCATTTATTATTCAAGAAGAAATTCGTGCTGAAGATAATGCTAATGAGAAAGCTGTCTCCAAGTCAAGTGTGTCAAAAGTTCCAGTCAAGGTTGTGAAAGCAACTGAGACTAACTCAGACACACATGAGTTGGATAACACAAATGCCATGTCTACCATGCATACGTTGCCTATTGTTAATCCATCTCATAAAGCATGTGGTGTTCCTGATTGTATGTCTTGTGCTTTTAATCTGATGTTTGCTTATTTTAATGGTAAGCATGTTTCTAATGATAAGACTACTCCTCGTCAGCATGTGAATAATAGAAAGCATGATAGGTCTAAGACTGTTAGTCCTCCTAAAGCTAGAAAGGAGACATTTGTGCCTAAGCCTAAACAGAAATTTGTCAAGGTTGTTCACAAGGTCAAATGTTCAGTCATTGAGAACGTTGAGAATATTAAAATTAAGAATGTTGTTTTGCCTGATAAAGGCCAATTTTACAAGTATGCTGAACCCAGCCAAGCTTGGGTTCCGAAGAAGGTCTAATCCATTTGTATTGCAGGGCATTAAACAGGTACAACCGGTAGTGTGGATTCTTGACAGCGGATCGTCAAGACATATGACCGGAGATAGAGCCCTGCTATCAAATGTGGTTGAGAAAGCTGGCCCAGTGGTTACCTTTGGAGATAACAGCAAAGGTTTAACGGAGGGATATAGCTGTTTGCTAGCTGGAAATGTTATCATTGAAAATGTGTATTTTATGCAAGGACTTGAACACAATCTGCTTAGCATTAGTCAGTTCTGTGACAACGGCTACAATGTTTTATTCGACAAGCTGAAGTGTCAGATTCTGCACAAGAAAAGTGAAAAACCCTCCTTAATGGGAATCCGGAAAGGAAATCTGTTCGTAGCTGACATGAACTCTGGAAGCAATCCTGAAGTCAATTGCTTCTATGCAAAGGCATCGTCAGATGAGAGTTGGCTATGGCACAAGAGACTTTCTCATCTCAATTTCAAAACAATGAATTCTCTTGTAAAAAGAGAATTGGTAAGAGGTCTGCCTCAGCTGGAATTCTCTCCAGAAGGATTATGTGAGGCTTGCCAGAAAGGAAAGTCAAAGAAAGCAAGTCACAGAGGCACTGACACATCTTCCATAACTGGTGTTCTGCAATTATTGCACATGGATTTATTTGGACCAGTTAATGTCCTTTCGATGTCAAAGAAGTGTTACTGTCTTGTGATAGTTGATGATTATTCCAAGTATACGTGGGTTTTATTTCTTCACTCTAAGGATGAAACACCACAAGTTGTGATTGATCATATCAAGATGATTGAGTTAGATTCTAACGTCCCTGTTAGAGAAATAAGGTCAGATAATGGGACAGAATTCAAGAATGCACTTTTCAATGAATTCTGTACAGACAAAGGGATTACCAGACAATTTTCAGCTCCTAGAACCCCTCAGCAAAATGGAGTGGTAGAAAGGAAGAATCGTACATTGATTGAAGCTGCAAGAACGATGTTAAGTGAATCAGGTCTTCCAATGTACTTTTGGGCTGAAGCTGTCAATACTGCATGTTATACTCAGAATCGAACTCTAATCAACAAAGACTTTATGAAAACTCCTTATGAGATTTTGAATGAACAGAAACCTTCTATCAAATACTTTCATGTATTTGGTGCCAGATGCTTCGTGCTCAAGGATGGAGATGATCGTCGTGGTAAGTTCGAGGCAAAGGCATATGAGGGTATTTTTGTTGGATATGGAAGAAGATCATACAGAGTGTATATCATTGATCAACACAAAGTAACTGAAAGTGTCAATGTTACATTTGATGACACTAAACTCCCTAGTATCCAAACTGAAGATCCTTCTGAGAAACTGAAGTTTGATGATATGTCAGATTCAGAATCAGAACATGGTCAAGAACCTGAGGTTGTTGCTGGTGAAGAACCTGTTAATCATGATGATACTCAAGGTAATAGTGATGGAAACTTTGGCAACAATGGAGATACCACTGCTACTGACGGAGAATCTTCAAGTCAACATGGCAACAACTCAGGGGGAGATGCTGAAGGATCATCTAGTAGGACACAACATCACAATGAATTTCAAGGCGAATCATCAAGATCAAATCTTCCAAGACAGACTGTCTGGAATAAAGCTCACCCTTTTGAGTTGATTATTGGTGATCCAGATGTTGGAGTCAGAACTAGACGTGCTACTCAAAATGAGTGTCTGTTCTCAGGATTTCTTTCTGAGATGGAACCTAAGAAGATTGAAGAAGCACTAACTGATCCAGATTGGGTGATTGCTATGTAAGATGAGCTCAATCAGTTTGAAAGTCAACAAGTCTGGAAACTAGTACCTAGACCTACACACAAGAAAGCTGTTGGTACTAGGTGGGTATTCAGGAATAAACTAGATGAAGATGGTATGGTTACAAGAAACAAGGCAAGACTGGTAGCAAAAGGGTATTCTCAAGCTGAAGGCATTGATTATGATGAAACCTATGCTCCAGTCGCTAGACTTGAGGCCATCAGGATATTTCTGGCATTCGCAGCATTCTCAAACTTTGAAGTTTATCAAATGGATGTCAAGAGCGCCTTTCTGAATGGAAAGTTGGATGAAGAGGTATATGTAGAGCAACCTCCTGGTTTTGAAGATCCAGATCATTTGGATTTTGTCTTCTTTCTTTTCAAGGCTATCTATGGGCTCAAACAGTCTCCAAGAAAATGGTATGACACTCTCTCTGAATTTCTTATTAAAAATAGCTTTATTAGAGGTGTCATAGACAAAACTCTCTTTTCTAAAAAACATAAGAATGATACTATATTAGTCCAAGTCTATGTGGATGATATAATATTTGGGTCTACTAATGATAATCTCTGTAAGAGATTTGCTAAGTTAATGCACAGCAAGTTTGAAATGAGCATGATGGGAGAGCTGAAGTTCTTTCTTGGACTACAAGTAAATCAAAGGTTAGATGGAATATTTATTTGTCAATCCAAGTATCTCAAGGAACTCCTCAAAAAGTACAATCTAGAGGATTCTGCATCAGCAAGGACTCCATCAACTACAGCTGTCAAGCTTGGACCATGTGAAAACTCCATTAAGGTAGATGTCACAAGCTACAGAGGTATGATTGGCTCGTTACTCTATCTTACTGCAAGTAGACCAGATATTATATATGCTACATGCTTATGTGCAAGGTTCCAAGCGGATCCTAGAGATATTCATCTCGTTGCTGTTAAACGAATCTTAAGATATCTTAAGGGAACACCAAATCTAGGTATTTGGTACCCTAAAGAATCTGGTTTTAACCTTGTTGGATATACAGATTCAGATTATGCAGGAAGTGTTGTTGATAGGAAAAGCACCTCAGGGAGTTGTCAATTCCTAGGAAGCAGGCTAGTCTCATGGTACAGCAAGAAACAGCAAACAGTTTCTAACTCAACGGCCGAGGCTGAATATATTGCTGCTGGAAGCTGCTGTGCTCAGATCTTGTGGATTAGGAACCAGCTACGAGACTATGGCTCTGTATTAAACAAAATACCTATTTTATGTGACAATACAAGTGCAATAGCCATCACCAACAACCCTGTGCAGCACTCGAGGACAAAGCACATTGACATCAGGTATCATTTTATTAGAGAGCACGTCATGAGTGGTACTGTTGAACCATTTTTTGTTCCAACAGAAGAACAAATAGCAGATATTTTCACTAAACCACTTGATGAATCCACAATTACCAGATTAGTTGGTAAATTGGGCATGTTGAATAGTTTTAGTGATTAATTTAGTTAATATCTGAGATCTGTTCTTGAATGAATTTACAAATGAATTTTTCATAAATGAAAAATTCATTTGCAAATTTATTTTATCATTTTATCATATGTCTTGCTTATTTCTATGGAATTTTTATTATCTTATCTTATTTATTTACTCAAATTGTTAATTTTAATGTCTCAGAATATTTTATTTTCTCTAAAAATATTTTTCTATGAACTTAATTTATTTTATACTAGAATGACAATCGGCAAGACAACTAAATTGTCCTGCTGAAAGTCATTCCAGTACTAATACTTGTTTTATTTAATCAGTTTAATTTTATAACTCGCAAGATAATCGGTATGACTATTGATTGTCATGCCAGTAATAAAATTAATATCAGATATATTATGTTTTATTTTGTACTGGTATGACAATCGGTATGACTATCAGATTGTCATACCAGTTATATATTATTATTTGTTTTGTTTTTTGTTTTTTCTTCAAAATTGCCTTGTATGACTATCGGTATGACAATCGGTAAGACTATCCCGAATTGTCATACCAGTTATCTATTTAGTGTTTCTTTGTCTTGTTAAAATCATTCAGTTCAGTTTTTGTTAAAAATTCCAACAGTCTTTCATTTTTTTTCTCTCTTATTTCTCTCTCTCTCTCTATTCGATCAAACTCAAAACTGCTTCCTTGTTTTCCTTGCTCGAGTTTTTACTCAGCATACATCACTCCTGCTATATATACATACAAGTATATACATACAGGAGTGCTGCCAATTTTTTTTTATCATTGTGTTTGTTGATTTTGGGTATTTTTTATTTAAATTTTAATTTCTGTTTTGTGTCTTTTGGCTTTTCAAATCTGCGTTTGTGAGTTAAGAATTTTAACGAGATACATTTCTGTCTAAATTTTTCGATTATAATTAATTTAATTCGAATTATTAAATTAATTTAATTAATTCAAATTTTCTTAATATTATTCTTAAAATTCTGAAAGTGTGTGTCTTATTATTATTTTAAATGGCTCTCAATTTCCAAATTGTCGCGCATAATCAGGTTGGTTATTTTAATCCGGAAAAATGTGATGTGGAAAAATTTAAGCCTTGGATTAGATTTTTAAATGACCATTCGATTGTTAGCTCTGCTATTAAATCAAATGTGATTTTAAATGTCGATCTGCTTAGACTGATTTGCACAACCTCTACTGTGGCCGATGATTCAAAATCTTTTTCATTCACCGTGGGAAACACACAGTATGTGGTTGATGAAACAGTAGTCAATCAAGCGTTAAATTTTCCATTGGACAATTTCTGTAATTTACCCTCTGAAAATGATATCACAAACTTTTTCCATGCTATTCACTATCAGGGGGTGATCAATTTAACCAAACTTTCTAAATCCAATTTGGTGTCTGAATGGGATATTTTCTTCGATACACTTTCTAAAGTGTTTGCCAACTGCACTAAATCCAACTTTCACAACATCACTTCCACTCTGCAGTATATTGGTCTTGCGGTTGTTTTCAATCAGAGGATCAATTTTGGCAAACTACTTTTTCCCATTCTCTTGAGACGTCTCACTACTGCTTTACGTGATCATTCTACAAATCGTAGGGTATCATGTTACTATGCTCGTTTTCTCATGCTTATAGCAGATCATCTTCTCACACCTGAACACAAAGCCCTTTTTGCTAACTCTGCAGTAACCGAACCCCCTCCAGTAAGCAAAAAGATTTACACCCGCCAAGACACAACCTTTAAATTCATGCAAGTTCCAGTACTTGTATCTGCTTTCATGGCCACTTATATTCCTTTACCTATTTTCAATCTTCCCGGTCATGAACAGCAACCTCAACCTCCAGTGGTTCAAGCCACCCAGGCTCCTCCAACATCAGATGTTCTTCTATTACAGGTAGTAATTCCTCACTCTCACTCCATTCCTACTTCTGTTGAAAGACCCCCAGTGGTTGATAGGGCTGACCATGAAGTTGTAGAACCACAGCTTCAATCCCAGGTCATAGAGCCAAACACAGAGTCACATTTTATCTCAACCTCTCCCCCACTGTCTAAAATGTTACCCAGAAGATTAATAGGAAGTAGTGCATTGTTAAATGTGAGTGAACCCTCAGCTCTGCCTCCTCCAAAGAAAAGAAGAACTTATACTAAGGCATCTGAAAGCCCATCCTTGTCCTCCCAACAGGACATGGACTTTGAAATGGCCGATGAACAGTTACTAGAGACATTCTCTCAACAGGATGAATCTATTGAAATTCGCCATAGGGTCATGGCATCTTGTACTGAGTCAAGCACAATTCCATTACTCACAATGGAACCATACATATCCACAGATGATACTCAGGACACAGAGCGAGGAGTGCACATAGAGTCTGTTACAGTGCCTGCCATAGTTACGGCAGAAGAGCAATCACATGCTTCTGAGGGAAAATCTGACTCTCAGCCACCCTTAATAGAGTCATTTTCTCCCCTCCCAGATCAAACACCTCTGGCTCCCTCACGGGATTCTCCACTCGCAGATTTATCTGGAGAAAGTGGAGGGCAACTCGGTCAATCTATCCCTGAAGCAATTCAGACATCTATTTCACATGAAATGATAGGTTTGACTGAGGATCGGGACTCGCGAATTCCCATTGCACCACCACTGACCTCTCTTGAAGAGGCTAGGGTGATTTTAACTGCAGGTACAGAAGAACAGCAACAGGAAGACTCCTCACGAGCAATTATATTGAGAGAAATACAAGCACGTGAGGTGAGTGAACCAAACACGAGTGAAATTCAGGTGAGAGCACACACAGACACAGATACTGAAAACCTGTTAGCTCAAATTGCTGCTCTAAAAGAAGAACTTGCTAAAAGCCAAGCTGAGGCTCAAGCATTCAAAGCACAAGTGGTTGAACGGTCTTCTTCTTCCACCTCTATCAACAATCAGCTGACACTCATAAGAAATGATATCTCAGATCTCAAGAACACTGTCACACCAAAGCTCAATTCCATTCAGGAAACTCCAACTTTATCACCTGATGACATTTCTAACTTCTGTTCTCTACATACAAGGATGACTTCTCTTGAAGATTTAGTTGAAATGAATCATTCACTGGATTCCTCCAGATTTCTGAAGATAGAGACAGGTATGGAACATCTGAATGAAGGGATGAAGCACCTGTACTACATGATCAAAAATTCTCACTGTCCCAATGAAGAACAAAGGACTTACTTTGAAGGGCCTTCTGGTGGAGGCTCAGGCTCGGGAGGTCATGGAGGTCATGGAGGATCTAAGGGAAAGTCCGTAGAGGATCCCTCAACTAAGGGGGAGAAGAAAGGGAGGAAAGAAAAAGATACCTCTGCTGGGGACAAAGGAAAGGCTGATGATGTCTATTACAGTGGAGAACATGATGACTTTGATATTTTTGACATTCCCACTGAACCAGTCTTGGAAGATAAAGATGGTTTATTTGAAGCTGAAGAGGAAAGTGATTTTGGAGAATGGGAAGAGGAAGCTACAGTGGATCCTATCTTTGAGAAAGAGTTTCAGCAGCAGCAGTCAGAGATGAAAAGAAAAGAAGCTGAACTCAAAAAGGTCTCCCAGATCATTGACATGAGGAAAGACATACAAAGAACAGAAACTCTTCAAAAGCAACGTCTTCATGACATTAAGGCTCAAGAAAGGAGAAGAGATGTCAGACTGAAGATTGGTAAAAAATGGGATGAAGCTAGGAGAGTACTTGATATGCCTCAGCTGAGCACTAACAATGATAGACAGTTCCTACATCTTCTTGACAAGCTGGAAATCTCAAATCCTAACAATGACATGTACATGAATGCTATCAAGACTGAAGTCTCAAGGATCACAGCTGCTTTTGATAGATCCCTAAATGAGATGAGCATTTTTGTATATTGTCAGAGTGAAGGATCTTTCAAGGTGTCACTTCATCTATTTGAGAATCGTTCTTTGTCAGAGATTTGGGTTCTTCTCAACAAGGTAAAAAGAAGCTCAGAATTGAATGAAGTTCTTCGAGAAAGGCTTAAAGAGTTTGCCAGCAGGGCTAGTCCTCAAGTGGTCAACAATCCTCATCAGGTGAGATTCTTTAAGTCTGATTGTCTTCAAATCTGTCAGCTAGATGTACAATCTCTTAAAGACTACTCAGCTAAGCATCTGGTCTGGATGGAACATCATTTAAGAACTGCTGAATACTCATCCATGTTGAAGACTCAAGCTGCTGATTTGATTCAAGCTTATTGTGAAAAGAATATTAAAAGGTATAATCAGATCAAGAATAAGCTGAAGTCAGTTGAAGTTCAACCAGTCAGACCAGCAAGCTTCACTTCAGAAAAGGATCGTGTCTTTGACAAAGAGTTGCTTCAAGATTTAGAAGAAGGTGAAGTCAGAAGAGAAGACAACTGAAGTCAATTAGCTCAAAACTCAATGTAATATTATTAGAGCTTTATGAATCAAGATAGTCTAATGTAGTTATATGTTCAGGCTAGAGGAACATCTATCTTGTATTCACTTATAAATTTCTTTTGGAATCTGGAAAATGTTAAATATAATCCAGAACTTTTCTGCTATTTACTTTGCATTACTGTTTATATCTTTTTCTTATTTGTTAGTTGAGTTATCCTCTAGGTATTTGTTGTTATTGTCTAACAAGCAAATAGGGGGAGATTGAAAGGCATATGGCATAGCCTATTTGTATATTCGAGGATTTAACTCAACTCAAATAAGAATGTAATAAGTAAATAGTGGATCTATTGTCAGAGAGATCTCACTAAGTAACATCTGTCAAAGGGTTAAGAAACATTATTCATCTACAGACTTGAAGACTTAATTCACTGGAAGAAGCTCAAGAAATTGATCAAGCCTCAGTGATATAAATCAAGATTGTGGATTTAACCAAGTGACAGAGATCTCGTCAGGGTATCAATTAATTACAAGGATTTAATCTGAAGAAAATCTAGAGTATCAAGGTCAAGGCATGAAGAAACGTCACGGAAGTTAGTCACTCATGAACCAGACAGTACATCGAGTGTCAACATTGAAGTGGTGGAATTGATTCATAATTTCAGTGATTTTCAGAAGATATTCAGAAGAATGGATGCTGCTCAAGATTAGTATTAATTCTCTATTAATTAATTAAGTCATATAATTTAATTAATAAAATGAATTATATCTGCAAAGATTAATTTATTGATTAATTGAATTAATCGTTTAATTAATTCAGAATTAATATTAAGGTTTTTCAGGATTTTAATTGATTTAAAATCTGTTATTAATTCTTAAAGTCAACTGATTGTATTAGTATGACAATCGGTATGACAATCAATAGTCATACCGAAAGTCATGCTAATTCAAAAGGATTGTCTTATCAGATTTTTTATTACATTAAAATCTATTATTAATTCAGTAAGACAATCTGATTTTGAACTACTATGACAATCGGTATGACAATTGATAGTCATGTCGAAAGTCTTGCTAGTTCATTCTGATTGTCTTGCCAGCTCAAAGAGATTGTCATGCCAATACATTCTACTCGACTGATTGGATTAAAAGAAGCAGCAGAAGACATTCATGCTAGATTTTTCAACAGAACACACAAGTCAAGAACACAGCAGAAAACAAAGGCACAACATTTTATTTTTCATCTGCTTTATTCAAGATCAAAATTCTAGATTGAAAAGTTAAATCCAATCCACTAGAATTATTTATCTTGTTCTTGTGTATCAATCTAGCGGATTAAAATCTCTAGAACTTAATCTCAAATCGCATTTAGCATTTGATCTTTTAATTGCAAAAATAGAAAAAGTTCATGTCGAATTTATTCTAGATTTGTAATAATTGATTTGAGATTAATCCCTTGTAACCGATACCGTAGTTGTAACACCTTTCAAGTTTAATAAAAGTTTTATTTAACTTGAATTTTGTTTCACATTTTTATTCCGCATTTTATTCGTTTAAACGGTATTGTTTGCATTCAACCCCCCCTTCTACAAACAAATTGGGACCTAACACAAATTCATTTAACTCTTCCTGCATTGCTTGCACCCAATCAGCATCTTGAAGAGCTTCTTCCACTTTCTTTGGTTCAGTCTGAGAAAGAAAAGAATTGTAATCACTTTAAGTAGTTGTTCTAGTTCTGACACCTGCATCAGGATTTCCAATTATTAAGTCAGGTGTATGTGATTTAGTCCACTTCCTTGTAGATGGAAGGTTTTCTCTAGAACTGGATGCTCCCCCATGATCCATACTATCTTCATCAACATTTTCTGATGCTCCCCCTGAAACTATGCTCTCTGAGTTGGATCCTTCAGAATTTAAGTTTTCAGAACTATCAGAACTTGGCTTATCAGAACTTGATGAATCAGAACTTGAAGATCCAGTTGTATGTTCTGATACTTCTTGAGATGTGGTTATATCTTCAGTATGCTCCCCCTGCACAGGTGCATTCTCCTTTGATGTAGTCACCACAGTTTCAATGACATCGGAGTTTAATCCATCAGAGTTTGCAGTATCAGGACTTAGACTGTCAGGGTTTGCAGTATCAGAATTTAATTCTTCATTTTCGAATCTCAGCTGATCATGATCATTGAAATCTTCAAGTCCAGTAATCTTCTTATCATCAAAAGAGACATTGATAGATTTCATGACCACCCTTGTTCTCAAGTTGTAGACTCTGAAGGCTTTTGTGGAAAGTGGATACTAACAAAGATTCCCTCATCAGCTTTTAGATCAAATTTGGATAGTTGTTCGGGATGAGTCTTAAGAACAAAACACTTGCATCCAAATACATGAAAATACTTCATATTTGGCTTCTTTTTCTTCACCATCTCATGTGGTGTCTTTCCTTGCTTGTTAATGAGTGTTGCATTCTGAGTAAAACAAGCAGTCTGCACAGCTTCAGCCCAGAAATAGGTTGGAAGCTTTGCTTCATCAAGCATTTTTCGTGCAGCTTCAATGAGAGTTCTATTCTTTCTTTCAACAACTCCATTTTGCTGTGGAGTACCGGGAGCAGAAAATTCCTGCTTGATTCCATGGTCTTTGCAGAACTCTTCCATTGTAAAATTCTTGAACTTAGTGCCATTATCACTTCTTATTATTTTCACAGAGTCTTTAACCAATTTATCCAGTTGCTCGACATGATCAATCAAGATAGATGCAGTTTCACTTTTTGTGTGCAAGAAATACACCCATGTGTATCTGGTGAACTCATCCACTATGACCATAGCATATTTTTTCTTTGCAATAGACATGACATTTACTGGACCAAATAGATCAACATGTAGAAGGTGATAAGGTTCAAGAATTGATGATTCAGTCTTGCTCTTGAATGAAGATTTCCTTTGTTTAGCCTTCTGACAAGAATCACAAAGGCCATCAGGAGCAAATACTGACTTTGGCAGTCCTTTCACAAGATCTTTCTTGACTAGTTCATTTATATTGTTGAAATTTAAGTGAGAGAGTTTCTTGTGCCAGTTCCAGCTTTCTTCAATTGATGCTCTACTCATCAAACAGAATGCAGAACCATCAGTACTTGTTGAAAGTTTGGCTTCATAAATGTTACCATGCCTGTATCCTTTCAGAATAACTTTGCCTGTAGATTTACTTACAACTTCACAGTGTTCTTCAAAAAAATCCACATGATAACCTCTATCACAGATTTGACTAACACTCAACAGATTGTGTTTAAGTCCTGAGACCAGAGCTACTTCTTTAATGATGACATTCCCAAGATTGATATTGCCATATCCCAATGTTTTTCCAATGTTGCCATCTCCATAAGAAACACTTGGGCCAGCCTTCTCCATAAAATCTGATAGCAGGGCTTTATTTCCAGTCATATGTCCTGAACATCCACTGTCCAGAACTAGGATGTTTTTCCTATTGCCCTGCAATCACAAAGACCACTAATGATTAGTTTTAAGGACCCAGACTTGCTTGGATCCTTTGGCCTTATTAAGTTTGTTAACATTTGCAGCGGATTTAGCATCAGAGTTTATGTTAACATTTTTCTTATCAGAATTTACACTATCAGACTTTGAATCAGAACTTACACTATAAGGAACAATGCTAACTTTCTTTAAAGAAGGTTTTATTTGATAATAATCATAGTATAAACTATGATATTCCTTACAAGTATAAATGGAATGCCACAAACTACCACAATGAAAACAAGGATTTTGTGGCTTATATCTAACAGACTGACTCTTAACTCCTGACTTTGAAGGTAAGGAGTTTATGTTCTTATTCTTCCTGCAAAAAGAAGCCAGGTGGTTAGAACTTCCACAGTTATGACATATTTTTCTAGAAGCATTAGGAACAGGTTTATAATCATTGCTTTTATTTACCACTTCCTTTCCATTCCTATTTTAACTAGGTGATTTTACCTTGTCTGCATTCTTAACATCTTTCAGCTTATACTTAAGCTGCTTCTTTGTCATTAAGCCTATGTTAACTTCAGTTGTCTTTTCATGTTTTAGTTTGTCAGAAGTTAATTCCTCTTTAAACTTCTGATTTCTCAGTTTCAGACTTTACAGCTACAAACTTAACATGTTTTAACTTTGGCTTTTGTTTAACAACTATAGGCTTAATATCTACAGTTCCTTTACCATTCTTATCATCTCCATAACCTAAGCCCTCTTTCCAGTTTCCACTACTTAACAAATTCTGAGTTGTTCTGCCAGAGTTAGTCCAAGTCCTGATAATCTCTCTTTCCTTTTCTAACTCAGCTTTTAGAGATTCATTCATTTTAAGTACTTCATCCCTAACGTAGAAAGCATCATCTCTATCTTTCTGAGTTTGATGGAACATGACTAACTCTTTTTCTAAATAATCATTCATCTTCTTACAAGCTAGATTTTCAGAAGTTAGTCTTTCACATGTTAAAGTTTGATCTCTATAGCTAATGAACATGGTTTTAAGATATCTTCTCAACTCATTAATATCATCAGTATGAAAGGCATAAGTAGTTTGAGGTACCTTTAACTCAGCAGCTTCAGTACTGCTTTCAGCATTTGCCATATCAGCATTTGCCATCAAGGCATAGTTCTCCTCACTTTCAGAATCTGAGGTATCTGTCCAGCTTTCCTTCTTTGTGACAAGAGCCTTGCCTTTATCACTCTTCACTTTCTTGCAATCAGGAGATATGTGGCCTTTCTCACTACAGTTGTAGCATTTGACATTTGTGTAATCTCCTCTGTCAGACTTCCCTCCTTTGCCTTCAGATTTTCTGAAATTCTTCTTATCAGAACTTGCACCTTTCCTGGAAAACTTCTTTCCCTTCCTGAACTTCCTGTATGCAATCTTTGTGATTCCTTTCACCATAAGAGCACACAGCTTCATCATCTCTTCATCAGCATCCATCTCAGGAGAGCTTTCAGTTTCTGAGTCACCATCACTATCAGAACTTGATGACTCAGTATCAGACTTTGTGAAGAGCGCTTTACCCTTGCCTTTCCTTGAGGTGGCTGCCTTGGGAGATTTTTCTTCAGCCTTAAGAGCAACTGTCCTTGACTTTCCTCCTTTCCTCTTGCTTCTTTCTTCCATCTCAAGTTCATGAGTCTTGAGCATCCCATAAATTTCATCAAGAGTCGTTTCATCAAGATTATAGTTGTCTCTTATAGTTGTTGCCTTCAAATCCCAGCTTTCAGGAAGAGCTAACAGGAATTTAAGGTTTGAATCTTCAAGATCATACTCCTTATCAACCAGTAACAAATTATTCAAGAGTTTGACAAATCTTTCATATGAATCAGTCAATGACTCATTTGGCTTTGAGTCAAAGTGTTCATACTCTTGAGTGAGTATAGTCTTCCTGTTCTTCTTAATCGAATCAGTTCCCTGACATCTTGTTTCCAAGGCATCCCATATCTCCTTTGCATACTTGCAGTTAATTACCTTGTTTGACATTACATTATCAATGGCACTATGCAGCAAGTGTCATACCTTAGCATCCTTAGCAATTGAAGCGATATCTTCAGCAGTGTAATCACTCTTCTCCTTTGGTACAGACTTTGCTGCTTCACCTGCAACTGCAACTGCGAGTTTTGTTGGATTGTGAGGTCCTTCCTTGATTCTGTCAAAATATTCTGGATCTGTAGCTTCCAGAAACATAGTCATCCTCACCTTCCATATGGGATATTCAGACGGTTTCAATATGGGAACTCGAATAGCCTCATATCGACTATGGATTTGTGTCTTTGGAGGTTCTTCAGTTTTGGTGGGCTTAGTTAGAGTTTCTACTTCAGACATGATTGTTTTTGGATCTTAAACTGTTTGTGTGTTAACAGATAGGCTCTGATAGCACTTGTTAGGTCACACACACTGTAGAAGGGGGTTGAATACAGTGTATAGCACAATCAAATCGAATTCTAATAACACAAGTAACAGAAAACAGACTTTATTCAAAGCAATAAACTCTGTTACAATATGGAACTGTCCTCTCTCAGTGATGAACAAATATCACGAGAGCTGCTAGGGTTACAAAGAATAATATTCTCGATAATGATAACACTTATAGTGCAAACCCTATGTCTGTGTTTATATACTACACAGTTACAAGATAATCGCTAATTGATATGGAATATAATTCTGCTTCCTAAAATATATCAATCAGATATTTTTTCTTCCAAGTATTCTATTCTTCATAGAATTCCTTCTTCATGCATAACTCTTCTTATGTTTGTCTCGATCTTCTCTTCAATCAATCAGCCGCCTTCCTTATCTGAACGTTTCCTTTAAGTCCTGATATTATCTTCTGATAAATATCTCCTAAACCTTAAGTACTGATGACTTAAGTTCTGACTTCAGTATAAGTGCTGATTTCAGTTAAGTACTGATTTGTCCTGTTTAAGTAAGATCTGAAAACTAAACATAAATCATATTAGTCATGACATTATCAAATATATCTAACAGGATCCCGGACTATAAAAGCCTTAGGTCACTAGGCACAAAGTCCCCTAGAACTTAATAACTCAAGTATTAAAGAGCTCACCCTTGATCAATTATGCATAAACACATATTTTTTTTCTTCTTTTTTTTTCTACAATATCTGAATGAGTGTGTTTCACTCCATCTCATTCAATCCTAGACTACTCATATAAATATGAGCCGGCTACTGTCCATTTGACGCCTAGCCTTACAACAACTAGCAATAAAATCCAAGCTTTTTCTCTACTTTAAAATTCAGTGTTCTTTTGTCATTACGGGAAAAACAAAAATTCTAAATATAACCAAGTGATTTAATCTCAACAACTAAACAAATATGATCATGATCTAGCTCCACAACAATCTATAAGACTTAGTGGAAAAAAATTCGGTATGCAAATTAATTCATTAAGACTTAAACAACCCTCTATCCGTCATCAACACACTCAAATTAACATCAAGTAATCAATCATAAATTGCTCAACCTAAGGGATTATGTGATATGCTTGCACATGCAACTAAATGAACTCCCATAAAAACACAAATAAATATGTCCTATATGAACAATCATGCAAACATATGAATGAAATACAACTAAACATGCAACATGAAACTATATGAGTCTATATGAACTGTAATAACCCCAAAATTTTCAACTTTTTTTGTAACCCTTGTGAATAGTGTTTTAGCTGAATGAAGAAACTTTTCATGCCACACTATGTAGGGGTTCTGTTATGGATATTCTGGGATATTATTAGTACTCTATGAAGTATATAAGTGTATGTAAAGATCGTCAGAATCCAATTCCGAACACTTTGGTTTTTCCCGGAAATCCACAAGATACGGAGAGAATTGAGTATAAGGTAACAGGATAAAAAGGATTTAAATTAAAGGATTATAATAGAGGATCATAAAAAGGAATATAATGTATTGAGAAAGGTTAAGGGAACCTAAGTAATAAGATCCCGGGTATGATCCTTCAAACGATAAACGAGAACGAAAGTTAAGCGAACCGTATAACAGATCAGCGGTCATTAGGCAAACGATTAGGAAGTTAATCAAAGGGATTAGTGGGAATGATGTCATCCAACCAATAGAAAGAGGACAAGGAAGTGAGGATGACATCATGAGGATGACATAAGCATGACATGGGAAGGAAGGAGGTGTGGTGGCTTTGTAACCACACAAATCCAAGGGCAAGAAGGTAATTGACTAAAGCAAGCACAAAAACCAATCAACCAAGCCAAGTAAAATCATTTCCATCAAAAATCAAAAGCAACCAAGGCTTTTTTCTTCATTGCTCACGGCTTTTCACTATTCAAAAGGCAAGAGAAATTCAAAATCCAAGATCCAAGCTTCCTAAATTGGTAAGATAATTCCCTAATCATCTTCATGCTTAGTTAGGACTATATCATGAGTTTAAGCCATTAATTCTTTCTCTATCTTCTTCATTTAATCAAAGAAGAAGACAATGAATAGTGTTTTCAAGTTTTTAACTTGAACTTTTTCTTGTTTTTCTTGAAGATCCAAGCATTCTTAAGACTTCTCAAAGCTTCTTAAGGCTTCCTAGCTCCACCCACCACTTCAAGGAAGGTATACCATCTCCAAACCCTAGATTCCTATATATTATAAGATGATTTTGATTAGTGGGTTGATATTGTAGTTTGTTGTTATGATTTAGAGTTTGGGATTTGGAATGGTAGTGAAATGGAATGGTAATTGTTGTGGTTTTGATTTAAAGGAACTTAAGTATGATTAAAGTTAAGTTTAAGCATAAGTATGAATAATTAAATTGAATTGGTTGGGGTTGTTATGATGTGATAAGGATGGATGTTTGTTGTGTGTTGGATTTGAGGTTGGTTTGTGGTTGGTTTTGTATGGTTTAAAATTTGGAAATCGCGTAAACATAGCCGTCGTAACGTCCGATTTTCTTTGGACTGTTTTTGTGCATAGCATTAGGACCCGAGAACCCCCTGCTAGATTATGACCACTGCCATGTTTAGATAGCTCATGTTACGAGCTTCGTTTTGATATGTAGTTCGTTCGATTCCGATGCACGGTTTAGGAGAAACGACCGTTTCAAGTAACGGCGTTTCGCGAACGAAACTTTTTCCCTCGCCTTACTTTGAAATGTAGGTTAAAGACCAAAAAGGGTTAATTAATGTATGAAACATTTATGGTAAGTGTGTTAGGCAGTTGGTAAGACATTCGCGAAGGAATCGCTTTAAAACTCGTAAAGGTTAAATTATTAAAAATGGTGGAGCCGAGGGTACGCGAGTGACTTAAGCGAATCGGTGAGCGCAAAACAAGCGTTAGAGTCTAAGTTAGTTAAAGTATAGATTTACAAGTGATTTTGGTTTAATTCCAACTTACTTGTTGTTTATAGATTACCAGACTCGTCCCGAGCCTTTCTCACCCCCAAGTCGCTCAGGCAAGTATTCTATCCGTTATACTGTTGTTGTGATGTATACATTTGTATATGCATGATCTTGCGATAAATGCATAGTGGTTATTTAGCAAATTCTTGCGATATATTGTAGCATGTGATATGGTATATATGCATGCCTGTTTCATATTCTTGAAATATATATCTGTTGGTTCAGTTGATAATACCTATGCTAGAGGATAGCGGTAACTTGCATATACCCTTAGTATAGGGACCCAAAGGTGAAAATGTTTTCTAAAACCGGGAGTCGAGGATCCCGAGTAGATTTTTGTATATATGGATATGGATATATATATATATATTTATATATATATATATGGTTATAGTTTTTCCAAACTATTAACCGAATAAGGTTTATTCGATAACTTTATTTTATTTAATGAATATTATTACGAATATTCATTCGAGGACTTATGACTCCTTTTATTTTATTATTTGAATATTATTCGAATATTCATTCGAGGACTTATGACTCCTTTTATTTTATTATTTGAATATTATTCCGAATATTATTCGAAGGCGTATGACTCCTTTACATTATTATTGAATATTATTTGAATATTCATTTGAGGATGTATGACTCCTTTATTTTATTTAATGAATATTATTTATAATATTCATTCGAGGTATTATGACTCAGCTTATTTTATTTATTGAATATTATTTGAATATTCATTTGAGGATCTATGACTCCGATTATTTGCTGAGATATATTCTTTATTTTATTAAAGAATAAGGTGTCGATAATCAAACTTATTTTTGATTATTCAAATAAAGATATTACTTTCGTATAAGTATATCTTTGATTATTTGCTATTCATTCCAAGTATAAGTTTTAATACTTCTACTTCAATTATTTTATAAAGATTATTTTTTTTATGGGAATATTATTTAAATAATAATATTCAGACATTTTCTAAATATTCTGGGGACTGATTTACTTCATTAAATCAGTTTTACTCCAAACACTCTTTAAAGTGTTTTCGAGTCTTTAAAATGATTTTCAAAAGATAGAGCGGATCCCAAAACTATTTTTATATTTAAGATCTTCCTTTTAAAAAGGGGATTTAAATACTCGCTCAAAACATGGGGGATCCGGCTCGGTGGTGTGTTTTATATTCGCAACAAGGTTGCTGTCTTGGTAAAAGAGTTTTTGATTACTTACCCAATATTCGGGAAGTAAAATTCTTGGAACAAGTTAATCCATTAACAGGCATCGCCTGGGAAATATCGGTGAGTTTTCCTTTCCAACTAGATACAACTTCTTGGTGGAGCTGTATCAACAAGTTTCTACTTGGGGAAAGGGGGAAACGAGCTTTACGTTTCAGAGTCATGGATTTCATCTGAACTAGGAGTGGCGTAAGTGGTCGAGTAGCGCCGGCCCAGCCTTATTATATTGGCCCAAATGGCCTGAAAGTTCCGCTAAGGCGGTCCATTCCTTAGGAGTTCAGTGTTCGGTTGACAAGTAAATCCGACAGGTTCTCCTCTACATGTAGAAAATGGTGGGGTTGTACTACTACGACTGATCATCGTAAGTGGTCTTCCTGGCGCGGTAAACTCCCGTAATGAGTTCATCATCCATTTGGATAATTCTGCAACACTACCCGTAGCATTTCGATCGAAAGGCTACTAATGGGTGGTTGCCGAAGCATTGACAGGGTCAAACATTTTTATTGGTGTATCCATTGAATAAAGTATCTCGTAACTTCATCTCTTTTCAAAATATTTCAAAGATCAAATATTTTCAAGTTTTATTTGTGGTCTCATCTATGGGATGACCTCGTGAATCTTATAATACTTTGAACGGTGATAGTTCAAGTAGCTTTATAAATGATATAAGTGTGGGGAAGTATTGGTAACTTCATTCCTTGTTTTTACTTATATCTAGTAAGTAATTATCTTACACGCGATAAAGATTCTAGTAAGTATCCATTTAGATACTTGTATTATTGTTATCACTACATATTATCTTGCGAGCTGTAAGGCTCACTCTTGCTTTATTTCTTCATCACACAACAACAGTTAGGAGAGATGGCCAGACTCCAGCAGACCCAGCGCAAGCGCGTGGGAAGCGTCCCGCGTCTTCCCGATGATGTTGTAGCTGCTATAGCTGCAGAGGTAGATCCATTGTAGTTCAGACCATCTACTTTTGAGAATCAAATTATGTATAATTATAACTTGTGGCAGATAATGGCAATTAACTGTAAATTATCAAGTAATCATTTTGGGTTGTAATAATTTTAAATTGTGGATTCAAAGACTTGTACTTATTTCAATTTCATCTCTGAGACTATAACGGGTTGTGGTGTGTGTTCGTGTGGGGTCACAGCATGAGGTTATTTATTATTAATTAAGTGAAGTGATATTGTGGAAAGAAAGACCGTGACAACCCGGATCCCCGACCCCGGATCTGGGGGTGTTACATGAACTCACACAAGCCAATCCTTACATTGTCACCCCCAAACTTAAAATTTTCAATGTCCTCATTGAAGGTAATAATAAGGATTTTAGGCATACCTAGTTAGCGGGAGGATCACCTTATTCGGGTGGAGGATCAGGTGGCCAATCAACCTCGACACCAGTGTCTCGGAAAACAGTACCGAGAGCGTGTGCCAAATCTTCAGCAAAATGTCGGTGGATGTCATGCATGGCCTGAATACGCCGAATCAACCTTCTATATTGCGCATCACCAAAACAAAACCTATCAACAGTCTGTGGTGCACGCAAGGGACCCTCTGTAAGCACGGGAGGAACCGGCCGGTCACACTTTAGATTATCATAGATATATTCCAACCCCTTGTCAAGGGGTGCACCTAAGAATGCATAACTCAAGTGATTTGGCAATGGGTTGAGCTCAAGTGTGGGAGCTTCTTCAATCGACGGTTTGAGATGCTCCTGAGAAATTTTCAGCTCTGTTAACCCAAGAGAATTGAATGGTATATCTAACTTCCTCTTCTATGGAGGTGCATTCAAATCCTGCAGTTGCTCTGCTCCTTCTTCATCTTCAATAACTAATTCCCATATTAAGGCTCTCTCTAAGGTATCTGACTTTGGCAATTGCTCAAGCTCCGAATTCACGACAGAGTCGACCCGCTCTACTTTAAAGCACTCCTCTTTATCTGAGGGTAACTTTATTGCCTTGAACACATTAAAAATAACATTCTGATCTTGAACCTTCATCATAAGCTCTCCTTTTTGCACATCAATCATAGTTTGTCGCGTAGCCAAGAATGGCCTTCCTAAGATAATGGGAATCTTCTTATCCTCCTCAAAGTCAAGAATGACAAAATCGACAGGGAAGATGAGTTTATCCACCTTAACCAAGATATCCTCCACTACTCCTCGCGGATAAGTGATGGAAAGATCAGCCAACTGCAAAGACATGTTCACAGGTTTTGGATCAGGTAGTCCAAGTTTCTTGAAAACTGACAAGGGCATCAGATTGATGTTAGCTCCCAAGTCACACAAACACTTGTCGAACGACAGATTGCCAAGGGCGCAAGGTATCGTGAAGCTTCCAGGATCTTTAAGCTTATGAGGTAGTTTATGTTGCAGCACAGCACTGCACTATTCCGTTAGAGCAACGGTTTCCAACTCCTCAAGTTTTAGCTTCCGGGATAGAATACCCTTCATGAACTTAGCATAACTCGGCATCTGTTCTAGAGTTTTAGCAAAAGATATGTTGATATGAAGTTTCTTGAACACCTCCAGAAACTTAGCAAATTGCTTATCCAACTTTTGCTTCTACAGCCTCTTAGAAAAAAGGGGTGGAGGATAGATTTGTTATAAATGATATAAGAGTACTATGATTCAAAGACAAATCGAAAACAAGCATCTGAAGTACAACTATAATGAAGAATACAAAAGTCTTCTTCTCCGTAGTCGTATCATACTCTCTAGGTCTTCTTATTACTCTCCCTTTGCTCCTTTTTATTAAAAATGTTTTTTTAATGATATATATAGGCTCCAGGATGACCAGGACTCTTAAAATCTTCAATTTCGACTAAAATCAGGATTCTGGTGCAGAAACAGGGCGCGAGCGCGCTATTTTCAGGCGCGGCCGCGCTGGAATAGTAATTTCCGGAGCGCGGCCGCGCTGGTTCTGGTGCGTCCGCGCTGGCCTTCTGGAAATTTTCTGATAATTCTTCTTTTGGCCGTATCTTGAGTTTTGCTCGTTAGAATTAGACGATTCAACTGCCCACGCGAAACTAACGAGATTCTCTACAACTTGAGAATGGCTTAGGCTTTCAATTCTGATCTATTTTCAGCATATTTATTTGAAAAGCTTCTTTCTTCCTCCAACTAGTGCCTGCAATGCAATAACACAAAACATATCAAAAATACCAATAACTTGAGTCCAAAACACCAACTTAAGCCTGTAATGAAGCGTTCCAAGTAGATATAAAATCCACACATCAATAATGATATGGTTGAATTCTTATAGTCATGGACTTTGTTTTGGTATGATAATTTGCGAATTTGGTTGAGGTTTCCGGTGGTTCGAGTTTTGCCGGAAAGAGCTTCGGAACTTGCCGGTTTTACTTGAATTTTTGGCTGGAAATCAAGGCTCTGTGGTTGTTTGTTATATCGATATGATATATGAGTTTCTGGATGAACATAAGATGGTTTTGGTGCAAGATCTCGATGGAACGAATTGGGGTTATGGCCGGAACGAACTTCGCCGGAATCTGGGTTCCGGTCGACGTTCTTAGCCGACCCAACCCCTTCTTGGCGACCCGTTTCTAAATAATTACAACCCGGTTTTAATCCCCTTCTGCCCCAAAGCATTTTACTAAATCTGTTTCTGAGAATTATTTATTTAAATAATTTAAAAATCATTTTTAAATTTTAAAAATTGATTTTAAATTCAAAATTAATTTAATTAATTATTTTTAAATAATAACTAAATTATTTTAATTCTATAAAAAATTTTTTTTTATTATTTTTAAAATTTTAAATTTGGCTTAATTATAAATAAATTATACTTTGTCTATAAATAATTAAATTTTTAATGTGCACTCTCTTTCCTATTTTCCACCGTGTTTCTAACATATGTTGCATATCTTGAAAATCAATTACTCCCTCTATAATGAATATGCTTACCAATAAAAGCTTGATTTTGAAACCATAGGTTAACTCCGCTCATGCGCTTACCTCCGTCATTCCCGAATTTTAATGTTTCTTCTTTATCGTCAAGTGTACCATCATTCATTACTTGATGAGATTTCTCGTTAATGCAGCAGACCTTTAGTCGTATTGACTATATTGTTGATAGTATGGTTTGGACGTATTTACAATTTTATGATAACATTAGAAAATTTACTTTTTAACCATGTCAACAAACTAGACGACTTTCAATCACAATTTGTTTAGTGCACACTCTATTTTGTGGACTCCCCCCACAAAAGCAGATAAAATCAAGATTTTCAACACGGTTTTTAATTGTTTACACACTAATTTTTCCTGTTTTACTAGTTAATTTAGTTGTTTGATAAATAAAATCAAATTCATTCTTGATATCATTAGAAAAATAAAAGGTACCCTATTCATTTTAAATTATAAATGACACAAAAAAGAATTTAAGTTGAGTTACACCATTTTTCATTTCTGAACTTGATTTCACATCCTATGTTTTTAGTCAATTTGCAGAACGTTTGCACTCAGCCATTAAGGAACGAGACCATAAATTTTATTTTGCTTCCATCTTAGTGTTGCATAAAAATCATATTCAAAATATGATAAAACATGTAAGATAACACAAAGTGTCACCGGAGGAATATGGTAAGTTAATGACTTAATGTACATGAATGATTCTAATGTGCATGAATGATTCTGTGAACATTTCTTAATTATCGGTCATAAGAAAGTGAGATTATTTAAGAATATAACAATCGAGTACAAAAATGATTTCAACTTCTTGATTATTTATTCTTTCTTTCAATTCAGTCCGCTAAGTCATAAATAAATGTCCCCTAAGCTGACGGATTAACAAAAATTTATGTCAGACTTTTAGCTAAATCAAATTTTGTGGGTATAAATTATGTAATAAATTATGTAATGTAGTATGAGTTTCGGTCGTTACAGCCCCATTTCTGACATTAGTTTGAAAAAAAATTGAAATTCATTCATGAAAACCCAGATGCATGGATATTTCATAACCAACCGGGAAAGTGGGTATGACAATCAACTTTAGTGCTACTATTTTAATTTTTATTTAAACAATTAAATGTAAATGTTTAATAACCAAATAAATCATTGAACCAAAAAATATATTAGAATAATGATAAAATTAGTAAATTTAATTTAACTGAAATTATTGACTTAAAATATTTTATTAAAAAATATGTATTTCAACACTCAAACAAACACATTATATCATATATGATACTTCAACCCTATATCATTCTAACCCGGAGTGATGAAAAAAATACCAATTTTTCACTCGATTTTAATGAGAATAACAATTCTCGGAAATTATGGTTGAAATTATCTCATTTGATATGCATTCGATATTGGGGTATGTGCTAATACGCATAAGTAGATGGAGTAATATGGGATGAATGATCTAGTATGCATACATAACTTGGGCATTACAAAATTATTTAATATTAAAAAAAAAATACACAATTGTAAGATGGGTGACATAATAGAATATTTTATATAATACCCAAACCAAATATGCGTATTTTATATATACCCCAAAATATACCTTACCGAGAGATGTGTATTCCCGTACCTCGTACGTTCAACAATCAACATCATATCCACATATACAATCACGACACATATATACATATATCTTTTATCCTTATTCGGCTCTTTCTTTAATCAAGCAATCAGATATACATCAAATCCTCTTATGATCAATTGCGGTTGTATATTTATATTTTGGTGTGTGTATAAAATATAATTGTGTGCTTTGATAATTCACATAAAATGAATCGAAGAAGGAAAATAAGTTGACTTTTACACGCATTTGTTAGTATGGTAATCAAATAGGTAAAATACGTCATCTCTCTTAAACATGGGTATTTTGGTAGTTTATTATTTATGATGAAAAATCGGATATTTTTATCATTATTTCTTCTAACCTGATTTCTAAAATATTTTAAATTAAAAATATTTATTTTAACACTAACCAAACACATAATATCATATACGATACATTAACCTTATACCATTTTAACTTATTCATGATTCATCCTTTACTGAACCAAACAACATTTATTTAATTTTACGGCCCTTAAACCGATTTAGATGTTCATTTATGAAGGGTACAAGCAAACTGGACCTCCATATTTTATTTTTAAAAGTGACAAAAGCCCATATTTAAAAGTCCAGTCAGCGCCGGGTTTTTTTCATTTAATAAAGTTTAAACTTGGTGGGAATATAACAAATAATTTGAAATCAGTCGAGAATTCAAAAAGTTTGTTAGTTGTGAATGAAGATGAAGATGAATAAAGCTTGCGATCTCAGCTCTATCTCTGTTCTTCCTCCTCCTCAAGCCAGGTTCTATATGATTGTTTTATGCCTGTGATTTACGAGATAAATGTTCGATTATGTATGTATATGATTGTTTATATGATGATTATTGTGTTTTCGCGATTAAATGAGATCTAATATTGAGCATCGGAGCTGAATTTTCGATTATGTGTATATGTGATGATGATTATTGTGCTTATTACGAGTGATGGATATGAATTTTCGATTATGTATATATATATGATGATGATTATTGTATTTACTGTGAGTGATGTAGATGAATTTTCGATTATGTTTATTGTGTTTTCGTGATGAAATGAAATTGAATATTGAGCAACGGAGCTGATTTTACTATTATTGTTTATATGATGATTATTATTGTGTTTATTGCGAGTGATGGAGATGAATTTACGATTATGTGTGTGATTAATTGTATGCTGATTGTTGTGTTTTGGTGATGGAAGGAGATCTAATGTTGCGAATACTGGAGCTGAGTCTTCGATTTTCGGGAGAAGTCAAGCTGCTTCTCAGCTTCGATCGCAGCAGCTATCGCAGCAATCGTTTTCTCAAGGTGTTTCGTCTCAGCCTAATATGTTCTCGCAGCTCACTCAGAATCAGAACTCTCCTGATGACATTGCGATCAACGATCAGGTTTGAAATCTCCGAGCCACCTGTAGCTTTCGATGATTCTCTCACTAATTGATTTGAGTTTAAGTAAACTTAGGTTAGTTTTGGTGAGTAATTTATATTCATTTAGCTGTTAAACTAAATTTATGAGTTTTGACCTAATCTACAGTTGAAATGTTGCTTGCTTACTTCTAGTGATTGTGGTTTTTCATGTGATTTTTTGTATATTTTTCTAATTTGCAACGCTCAATTTGGATCTACTCTTTTGATAGATAAGTACTTAATAGGTAGTACGTAGTACTATATTGAGATTTTACACGTTTGGCTGAAAGTAGAAGAAAAGAAAATGAATGATTCTATCACTTTATGTATTGTTTTACATGAACTTATAGTACATCCTGCTTTTAGTGTTCTTTGAAATAAGTTGATTTACGGATTTTTGAATAATTGATCGTCCAGATGTGTGATGCTATTATAGTATGTACGAATATTACTAGCACAAGTATAGAACTGGTACTTATTTACCTAAGCACCCATGTAACTAGTTTGTGCCACTGTTGAGATTATTAGCTTGTGATGTCCAGTTAACATGGATCTACATGTTTGCCTAATGTAATGAACATCTATTTAATCTTTTAGAACTAAAGACGGATGCATTTAGAGTTACAGGGACCTACTGAAGCAATTACAAAAAAATATTGTCACAACTGCTGGTGCAATGGATCACATGTGAAATAACCTTGAACTTTCCAGAGCTTGCCAAATTTTATTTTGAGCCATATTTATGTTGAATGGTTTGTTTGTTTGATCATTGATGTTATTGGTGTAGACTTATAGTGTAGTTTGAGATCCCAAACATGAATCAGCTCATTATGTGGTACAACATTCAATGATAAGGACATCAATTCATTGCACTCTCCCCCTTTATTTATGGCCTTCTAGGAGGAGAAGCACCAACTTTTATTAATGTAACCTTAACAAACTGACCTGGATAGAGGAAATTCATAATGTGATTTACCTAATATTTGCTTCCTTCCTTCGAACGTAATGTGAAAATTATGCTTTTTACCTCTGATTATTTTGCAGAGATTTGGTTCCCAAGAGCGAGAGACCTCCACAAAAAGGCTGTCTTCATTGCCTCCCATCAACAATACACGAGAAGAGAGTCAAAATCAAATATCAAGATCCTCCACAAATTTTTTGCGCAAATGGCATGCTCCAGAACAGAGGAGTAAGTCTACATGGTTCATTTGATATCTAGCTTCTTTGCAGCCTACAACTTTAATTCTTGTTGCTAGATATGATTGAGGCCAAGGTATATCGGATTTGATCATTTGGGAATGCTTTCTAATAACTAATTTTACAATAAGATGCATGCTTACTCTTGCATTAGTTACTTATTTTAGTTTCTTGCCATACCAGATCAGATCAATGAAGAGCTTGAATACAGGATTGGGATGATGGAGACTTCATTGAGCAGATTTGGAATGATCCTGGATTCCATTCAAAGTGATATTATGCAAGTAAACAAAGGAAGAAAGGAACTAGCACTGGAGAGTAAGTTTTTCCGTAGTTAGATCTAAATATCAAATTGCACATGTACAATCTCAAGTAAAGGACAAGAAGTAGAAGAGGTTTATTAGGGCCCTAGATTACTCAGCTAGTTTTAATCATTATAAAACTAAAAATAAATGTACCAAAATTTGGTCATTTCTCATTTATGAGTCACTTGCAGTGGAAAGCATTCGGCAGAAGTTGAATGTTAACGACAACACATTGCAATTAATGGTAATAACACTTCATTCCTATTATATGTGAAGTTCTTTTTATATCATGGTTGTGGTTCCTCTAATATGATTAATGTACTATTCAGAACAAGGGGCAAGATGATGTCAAAGTGAACCTTGACAGGGCTGTGAGCACAATCTGTGATCAGCTCGGCCAATATGCATATCAAGAAAGTTCACATGACATGATCTCTTTGCTCACAGCTTTACCTGAGAAGATTGAATTGTGTACGCAAAAGTTAAAAAACGATATCTGTAAGAGTTTCAGCAAAGAAATGCAGGCATGAGTAATCTCGAAATGATTTTACTACACTTTAGCTACTAATTGCAGATTTCTTATTTGTAATGCATTTCTAATTCAATATGCACAGGGAATTGCTTGCAGCCAACAGATCCTTAACCAAAAGCTCATTTCAGCGGTCCATCTGTCAATGGTACTCGGTTTTCTACATATATTTACTCCAGGCCCATATATAACAAAGGAGTGTTCTAAAACTATTGTTAAATGCAAAATGTAGGATAGGATTCATGATGCTACCCCACCAGAAAGGCCCCCAAACAAGAGGTTACTCCTTAAACTTCTTTTGTCCCTTTTCTTTTGGAGTCTTTGTATGGTGTTTCACTATTGTAAAATGATGGTTACTATTATATTTTGAAACCCTGTATCTATAGCAAGAACTTTCATCATGGAATCATTTGCAGCACACCACTATTGACAGGGTGTACTTTGCATTCCAGTTGCATGTTGAAAAATAAAAGTAATAACATATATTGCCTTTTGTCCAACCACATGCATCGTACCTGTGAAAACACTGTGATATCTATCATTCTTCAGTATGAGAAATCACCTCCGGGTTGGTGCTGCCATTCTAGAAATTTTCAACTTAGCATGCACTCAACTTGTGATATGCCTTCTCACCAAAACAACTAGTTTCATGATCATTCTTCCTCCGTTTACGTAGTAAGATCTGTTCCAAAACTTTCATTTTCAGCCATTTTGATAAATATTCCTTTCATTGGATTGATTATAGGTACCATAAGGATTTGGACAATAATATGTATATTAGGGAGTTTTATACAACCGTACTTCTCAAAGTAGCAGCACTATCTTGCATCCATATTGACCTCCAAATTTTATACTTGTACTTAAAATGAGAGAAGTTGGTAAATGTAAGCAATGTTTACTGTGAAAAGTTCCTAACAATGCATGGAAATAAAAACTGACAGTAGGATTCTTGTATAAAATTGTGCAAGCAAAAGCTGGAACTGAGACTCAGAGGAAGGAAGCGAGAACAAATTGATTATTATATAGATATTTTATACGAATATATGAATGCTTTGATTACATTATGATAGTTCTCAGCCAGCATATGTTCCACATTGGGCCTTGCATTACTCAAATTAATTTTCAGCGTTCTACTTTCAGTTTCATTCTTAATTATTAATTTGCAGTTCACTCTCTAGACTAGTAGGTTTCAACTGCGTACTCGGTAGTTCTGTGCAAGCATCACAAACCAAGG
Organism: Apium graveolens; assembly: GCF_009905375.1. Lineage (NCBI taxonomy): Eukaryota > Viridiplantae > Streptophyta > Magnoliopsida > Apiales > Apiaceae > Apium > Apium graveolens. Next base: position 89,154,328 of record NC_133652.1, read on the forward strand.
TTCAAAAAGAGACTGCTGCGCCAAAGATTGAGATGGGAACCTGGAACTCTGTAAAATCTAGAAAAGCTACTTTCACTGACGGTAATTTTGTAAATGCACAACAGAGTGGAGCCTCTCTCACTGAACAGGTAATGCTCTTTGCTCTTTTCAATATAAGGTACCTGCCAACATATTGGTTCTACTTCTATATTATCTCTGACATGGAATTCTTCGAACATGATTAAGAAATTCAGTTTTTTAGTTGTACAAACTATAATTATGTTTTTATATAATGTTCCAAATCTAATTACTGATGCAGGAAAGGGTTCCCAGGATCAACATTGAATCAGACGAGGAGATCAGTAGAGACTTTTGCTACTTTGACAATAAGGAAACAGGTATTCAACATATTATTATATATTTGTGTACTGCGCAGTCTGCATTTGAACCTGTAGATGTTTATTTTATGTTCATTCAAATACTACATTTGCAATCAATATTCCAAAATCTAAACAACGCTATTTCTTGACAAGACACTGGCAACTTTTTAATGCAAGAAGCCCAAGAAGAGACTGAAAGGATTCTGAGGAAAGCAAGGAGGAGAAAAAGGAAACAGAGTAACACTATATTTATAAGCTGAAGGTATATAGTGATCATGCTTCTGTTTATTTTCTTTTCATGTATTTGTCGAGAAGATTTTAAAGCTACTGGGTTATGGTACAACTCAAAGAAACTCTTTACTTGATATCGATTTTCATAAAAGTAAATATGTTTTTTACCCTTGAAACTGAGCCACGTTCATTGTTCTCGACTTCTTGTAACTTAAGGTGCATAACTCATGTAGATGATTTATCATTGTTGTATCTAGTACAGAGTCGAGATATCAAACATTAAGTTCCGACTGCCCACTGCTTTGTGTGGTGTTAGTGCTGGGACAGCCAGATCCACCAACACGGTTTTTAATTGATTGCGGATTCCTGTAAATTTTGTTTAAGGTTGTGTCTACCTTTGATCTGCACTGTGTAGGCAAATGAGTAGTGACCACTGACCAGTAATTGCCCAACCTTTGGAACAGAATTGAAAGACTCTTGTTTGACTTGCAAAATTTGACAAACTTGGGCATATTTTTATATTGTAAAAGAGATATAAATTATATGAATTCCAAGCCTGCTAGAAAAAAAGTTGGAAATAAATCGGAGCTGGCTCATTATAGAAGAAAAAGTAGCTTAACTTAAAGAATGTTCCTCTTCCAACTGTGGGTGGATCCTACTGGTATCTAAGTGAACATGTAATTTAGAAACACAGGCTCATGGAGAGCTAATACCACAAACATGTATTATGAAAACGTCATTGTGATGTTCAGCCTGTGGTTTCAGAAATGACATAAAGTGCTGTTATCTATTTCACAATGGATATGACAGAAACACATTGAGTCGGATTTGATTAGCATAATTTTAAGTGGGTGGTACATGAATTCTGTTAGTACACTGATAGCGAGCAAATAATTGCAAATAACAGTCACAGAGTCGCGCACACGTAACACAAGATTGGCTCCAAAGACCCGGTGACATTTTTAAAGAATACCCGCCAGAAAGACAAATCCACTCCAATTAATTACGTATAAGAAAGCACAAAATTCACCTCTAAATCCTTATATTCTGTAATCTGAGGATTCTTAGTTCAGAATTGGGACAGTTATATATAAGTTCGTCAGAATTTACAATGAGTTATGTTGAGCTTTACGCCTGGTAATAACTCCGGCGGGGCTGTTTCTTCGATGCCGTGCCTGGATCTTTCATCGCGGTGTTGGTGTAGCTCTCGTAGGGATCTTACAAAACAACACCGGAAGGGGGTTTGGGTCCCGCAGCGTCTCCGCTGTGAGAGTAAGAATTCGTTTTTGGGGAAGATGAAGATAGATATGAATGTAAGGTGGCTGTGTGTGTATATGAGTGTGAGAGAGTGATAAACCTCAAAACCTTTCCTCCTTGGGCAACCTTTCCTCCTTGGACTATAAATAGCTCAAGGGTAGTGTTTATGGGTTGTTACCTTTTAATCGTAGTCGTCGGTTCTAGGAGCGGAGGACACCTGGCTGGAGTGAATGCTTTACAAGTGTCGGGACGGGACTGGTTGGGGAATGTTGTGAGAATCTTCTGACACGTGCCTTGATTATTCTCTTGATTGATGGGTGACAGTTGTCTCTATCATGCGTTTCAGCATGTGCCTCACGTGCTAGGACCTTCCAAGGTTGGGTTTGCGAGACTGGGCCAGTTAGGACTAATAGTGTGCGGGACTGGATTGAGTTAGGAGTTCGGGCCTGGTCCTTGCAGGAGCTACATGTACTATCATGTGCCCCCCCTCACTCCCTTATGCAAATTTTCTGGATGGGGGAGTAAGGTTGGTTTTGTTTTTGGAATTTGAGCTTTGCTTGGCCCCCCAGTCCGGATTGTGTTGATTTCAACAAATCAGGATTAAGGTTGGTTGTCTTTAGAAGGATTTGAGCTTTGCTTGCCCCCAAGTTCGGATTGTGTTGAGTTCAACCAATCAGGACTAATGTTAGTTGTATTTAAAAGAATTTGAGCTTTGATTGCCCCCTAGTCCGTATTGTGTTGAGTTCAGCCAATCAGGACTAAGGTTTGTTGGCTTAGAAGATTTTGAGCTTTACTTGCCCCCAGTCCGGATTGTGTTGGGTTCAGCCAATCAGGACTAAGGTTTGGTAGCTTAGAAGAATTTGAGTTTTGCTTGAACCCCAGTTCGGATTGTGTTGAGTTCAGCCAATCAGGACTAAGGTTGGTTGTCTTTAGAAGAATTTGAGCTTTGCTTCCCCCAGTCCGGATTGTGTTGAGTTCGGCCAATCAGGACTAAGGTTGGTTGTCTTTAGAAGAATTTGAATTTTGCTTGCCCCCCAGTCCGTATTGTGTTGAGTTCAGCCAATCAGGACTAAGGTTGGTTGTCTTTAGAAGAATTTAAGCTTTGTTTGTCCCCAATCCGGATTGTGTTGAGTTCAGCCAATCAGATCTAAGGTTTGATGGCTTAGAAGAATTTGAAATTTGTTTGCCCCCCAGTCCGGATTGTGTTGAGTTCAGCTAATCAGGACTAAGGTTTGGTGGCTTTAGAAGAATTTGAGTTTTGCTTGCCCCCAGTCTGGATTGTGTTGAGTTCAGCTATTCAGGACTAAGGTTTTGGGGCTTAGAAGAATTTGAGATTTGCTTGCCCCCCAGTTCGGATTTTGTTGAGTTTAGCCAATCAGGACTAAGGTTGGTTGTCTTTAGAAGAATTTGAGTTTTGCTTGCCCCCCAGTCCAGATTGTATTGAGTTCATCTAATCAGGACTAAGGTTGGTTGTCTTTAGAAGAATTTGAGTTTTGTTTGCCCCCAGTCCGGATTGTGTTGAGTTCATAAAATCAGGACTAAGGTTTGGTGGCTTAGAAGAATTTGAGCTTTGCTTGCCCCCTAGTCCGGATTGTGTTGAGTTCAGCCAATCAGGACTTAGGTTTGGTGGCTTAGAAGAATTTGAGCTTTGTTTGCCTCCCAGTCCGGATTGTGTTGAGTTCAGCTAATCAGGACTAAGGTTTGGTGGCTCTAGTAGAATTTGAGCTTTGTGTGCTCCCCCAGTACGGATTGTGTTGAGTTTAGCAAATCAGGAGTAAGCTTAATTGTCTTTAGAAGAATTTGAGCTTTGTTTGCCCCCCAGTCCGGATTGTTTTGAGTTCACGGCTCCGGACTGGAAGTTGAAACGGTTTTGGGGCTTTTCTCCCAATTATTTAATTTATTACAGTTGTCCTTTTTCAAAAGAAGTTCCGTAATAATTGACAGTAGTAATTACCGTGTATAGATACGTTTTTGTGTGTATATCTTTTCTGGATGAGCGGCTGAGATATGTGCCACGTGGCCTTGGCCCTTGGAATTCACTTCGCCTATATAAAGGCTCACTCCCCCTTTCTTTTCTTTTTTACCTTTTTCCTGTTTCTCTTTTGCTCTCTTCTTTTTGCGCCTGCTTCGTCCTTGGTGTTTGAGAGGAGTTCTCGAGTTTTTGCGAATTGCTTTGTGGTCGTCCCTTGCCACTCCGTATTATATGTCCTTGTAAGCTTTCTTCTATCTTCATTATTTTGTTTACTTTTCTTCGTCAACCAATTGTACCATGAATCATTTCTCTTGTTGTATGATTGTGTGTTCTGTGTTTATGTGTTTGGTTTCGGTTGATGTTGCGCGTATGTATATATGTATCTATAACTGTATATATCTGTTTTGGTGGGTTTTTTGGTGTTTGATTTTGTTTTATCATGTTTCTGGATTTAGGGTTTTTAGTTGTGTCCGTACTTGAATGCAGAGTCCAGACTTGTAGCTTTGTGTTTGGTTTAATGTTGTTCGTGGATGGTTGTAACTTGAGTCCGGACTAATTTTTTGGTGATTTTAATGTTATAGGTTATGCGTAGTCCGGACTTGTTGTTTGAGGTTTTCCCATTTTTGGTTTATGGGTTTTATTTGGATCTTGAGGTTCGGGTCTCCGTACTGGTTGCTTTTAACTTTAATAAATTGAATATAGGGTAGTCCGGACCATTATAGGATGCAAGATAAAAATTTGTAGAGATTTAGACTAACTAGGTATGTCAATGGATCGGGTTTGGATCGGATCGGCCTAAATCCATATCCATATCCATTTATTTTTTCGGATTCGGATTCGGATCGGATCGGCTCCGGATTTTTTATAGGCCGATCCATATCCGGATCCGTTCGGATCACGAATTTCGGATCGGATATCCGCTCCATTTATGTATTTTTTTTAACTTCAATTATTATAAAATCTTTTTAAAAATTGACAATTTCAAAAATATTAAAATACAAGTAGAATATAACGAAGTCCAAAGATAAATTACGAACTAAAATTCACTTTTTGAAACAAACATACTATTGGGTTGTACAGTATTTTAATTCTAACAATGAAAAAAATTGATGTTGCAAATGAAAGTGTTATATAAATTGAGAGTTGGGTTATGCGGCTCTAAAAGGTAAAAGAACTAGGGTTATAGAAATGGACTAGACTATAGAGATCGAACCGAACGAAATATAGATAATGGGACTTGACTCGAGGATAATGGGACTTGACTCGAGGATAACGGGACTTGACTTGGAAATAAAAGTGTTATATGAATTGAGACTTGGGTTATGCGGTTTTAAGAGGTAAAAGAACCAGGGTTATATAAATTGAATAAACTATAGAGACTAAACCGAACGAAATATAGATAATGGGACTTCGCTCGAGGATAATACGTTTAAAATTAGAATTATTAAAAAATATTTTTATTATATTATATATATATATATATATATATATATAAACCGGATCGGGTTATTAACGGATCGGATCGACCTAAATTCATATCCGCTCCATTTATAATCAGATTTTTCTTATCGGATCGGATCTCAGATCGGATTTTTAATAGGTCGATCCATATCCACTAAAATGGCCTCGGATCGGATCGGGTCAGATCGGATTTTCGCTCCATTGACAGGCCTAAGACTAACCTCTGTCATTTGTTTTAGGTATTTGGCCCGGACTAAAGCTCATGCGAAGGTATACCTCTCCTGCTACCCAAGATTGTCTGATTCGGATTCTTCTGGTGACTATGAGCGTATTGAGATGGGAAAGAAGGGGTCCACTTCGGATGCCAACGTTATTACAAAGTTAACCATAGGTAAAATTTCTCCTAGGAAAGTACCTTGCACTCCGGAGGGTTTGTGGGTTGAAGTATTGGACTACTTTATCACCAAGAGCGAGGAAATAGAAAATAGCTGGTACTATAGGAGTATTAGGTCAGGCTATGCGAGGCAGCCGAATGCCGGTCCGGGGCCGTATGACCGGGTTGAATTTGATAGGAGGTTTGCGGGTAGTATTGTGGCCAAAGAGCCCTACGAGTTGAAAGAGAAGTATGCCGCCTTGGATCATGCGGCGCAAGATCCATCATCCGGGCTGCCTTTCAACTGGATCCCCAGGTTGAGTGGAGGTGGCCTGATCCCGGAGAACGGATTTACCATAGACCGGCGGATGGGTTCGTTCTAGTGTGGTTGAAACATTTGCGGTCTGGGTGGAATCCGTACTGGCACTTCTTCTTGAAGCATTTGTGCAAGTATGAGTATCAGCTCTCCCCGATGCAGATAACTCCGAACGGGATAAAGTGGATGAGTTGGTTCATAGCCTCCTGTAATCAATTTAAGGTTCATCCTACGTTTAGGTTGTGGCACCACTTCTTCAGTTTGGTGAAGTCTAGCCAAATGCCTTTGTATGAGTTGCGATTCCGGGCTTCGGAGTGTGGCTATGGGTCTTTATACAGACCAATTATTCAGTAATCTTCGCTGAAGCATTGAAACGGTGAGTTGATCATGCTGAGGGGTCTGGACTTGCATTACCTCCCTCATATTGCTGCTGAGGGAGTCCGGACCCGGGTTTCACCTTTTTGGTAGGACTGCTTTCCTCAATCAGAATTTCCCCTGTTTCGATTGCGGCTTCGATTTTTACTTGGTCTTTGGTCGAGACCATTTGTTGAATTCGGGCTTCAGAGTTCTTCTTCAAATATGTGCTGATTAGTTCTGATTCTTTACCTTTGATTGCTTGCATGGTAGGACTAGGTTGGTCTAGGACCTGACTTACCTTGTTGACTGCCATGACTTGGTTGCTTTCAATTCTTCTGAACTTGGTATGTTTGGTTGTGGATCCGGACTTGATTCAATGAATTTTACTTCTTTTTTTGCTTCTTCCCTTGGTCGGGGTCAGTGCTTCTTTATGCTTTGCTGTTTATGAAGGACTGTGGCCTTCCTTTTGTTGTCCTGGTGGGTTTCTGCCATGACTAACCCCTGGCTGTAACATATGTCATCAACTCCATAATCTCCCTTTATTTCTCCGACTCCGGTCGGTGTTGGGAACTTGATCTTGAGATGGGAGATTAAAGTTATTGCTTGCATCATAGTTAGAGCTGACATGCCAATGATTCCATTGTATGATGAAGGAGTGTTGATGACATAGAACTTGATGACATGAGTTACTTGGTTAGGAGCAGTTACAAAAATGACAGGTAGATACAAGGTCCCTTGGATCGGGACTAAGTTATGTCCGAACCCATAGAGTGGATCCTCCCGACAATCATTTGAGCGGACGCTCCCTAACTGCATTCGATCCACTGTGTGCTTGAAGAGAATATTTATCGAGGAACCATTGTCTATCAACATTCTTCTTACTTCATTATCAAAGATGTCCAAGATGACAACTGAAGCTGCATTGTAGTGGGGGTTGACTCCTTCATAGTCCTTACTGCTGAAGGATATCACCAGATCTGAGAGTGATTGGATTGAGAGCACTTCTTTGCCGAAGTCCTGGCTTCGTGGTGGGGAGTGGGAGTCTCCTAGGACCACATTAACTATGTTCTTTCCTCTCTTATGCGCCTCGCCTTTGTTGTTGTTTTCCCAGACCAAGTACTTGTTCAGGTTTCCTTTCTTTACTTGGTCCTTGATGAAGTACTTGAGTGATAAAGAGTTCTCCGTCTTGTGGCCATGTGTCTCATGATAATTGTAACGCCCTTCAGACCTGGGGTATAAGTATGGGGGTTACTAGCTAATCACCAACCCTGTACAACCTGTATAATATTTAAGCAGATATATATATATATATATATATAACCCCTTTAATACTAACCAGGATCTTTTTAGGTTGAAGTATGAAAACAAGAACCACAATCTAACTTTATTACGACCCAAATTTAAAACCTTACAAACTCTCTTTATTACAAACCATTGTCTGACCAGTTTTAAACTACTTTTCTCAATTATTCAAACAGACACATTAACTATCTACACTAGACCTGCTCAGGAAACTCAAAACTTTCCTCTTGAATTGGGATCAGCACTCTTGGTATGAGAGGGTCCCGCAGCTTGACTCGTTTCTTTACCACTCGAGTCCTGATATATTTTATTTTCCTTCTTAACTGAAAATAATAAGGTGAATAACAACAAAAGGGGTGAGCCATAAGTTGCTCAACAAGTCCTCAATATAAAAGCAGTGTTATAGTAAGTTAAATGAACCCGTAATTTGGTTACATCTGCAAAGATATAACCTCGCAAGAAAAGAACGAAGGCCACTATCGGCGATTATCAAACGAACTAAAATGGACACAAATTCGCACTTATATCCAGCTGATCAGCCAGGATACAGTGTAGATCCATACCTCAATGTATAGACTCATTCGGGTACCCAGGCTCCACGGCCCAACACAAGGATCTGGTTAATTCCCGGTCCTTAGGATCAAGTGTATACCTGATCCCAATCGTCGCCATCCAGTCCATAGAGGAGCACGCAACAATCAGTATGCTTTGATATATCCCAACATCATAATATATCAAGATATATGTATATATATATATTGGAATGTGAATAGAAGATTCAACGAATTAGGAAAAATCAGGAATCGAAATGAAATATGAATTAAGGCATGATAATTGTGTATCAGTGTTTGTGAACATGAATTATAAGCGTGTAATTGCAATAAGTATATGAAGTAATTTCACTATTCTGAAATTAAAATAAGGGAAAAACTTGTCTTTCATGCGATCTACCACAAGTACTTCACCGTCCTCTATCACCAGCTCAACTCGCCTTGTTGGTTTCGCTTCTATCAAAGAAATAGACTTATTTAGTCATCCTGTATCTCAATCGCGTCTAAACCGACTTTACATAGCCCTTATCGTCTACCCGTACGCGTATTACTAATTCGTATAATAATTATTAGCAGATAAGACTCAATTAACTATATAATTCACATAACACATAAGTCACATAATCATTCTAGGTTTAAAATAATTTTTTTAAAATCGAAATCAACTCGCTATTCGCTTAACTGAACAATATCTGGTTCATTTCCTATTTTTCGGGATTTATTGGACTCGTCTCTATACGTAATTAGGCTTTTAAGTAAATAAATATCGAAAGTCGACTCGCTTCTAAAAAAAATTAAGAATTAAAACTATTTTTAATGAAAACGGATCATTTTCTGAGTCGAAGGGCTTTCGTTTCGCTCAAATCGGATAAACGGTTCAATTATTATTCAATAAATATAAATAAATCAATTTATTATTCAATATAAATAATTATTCCTAATTATTGAACCCTATAAATATTTTTAAATATTTATTTGGGAAAAAATCAGAATTAAAAATGATTTTTCCATATTTTTAGAAATAAAATGAATTTATTATGATTTATTGAAAATAATTTGATTAATTATCAAAATAAATAATCATTTTTAAATAATTAATAATTAATAAATAAATAATATATAATTAATTAATAATTAAAGAAATAAATAATTTCGAATTTTAGAAAATATTTCAGAATTATTTATAATATAAATCAATTAATTAAATAATTAATTAATCAATTGATAAAATAAATAAAAACTGAATTTATAATTAATAAAATTAAAAATAAAAATAATTTTCCAGAATCATTTGTCAGATTCAATCTTTGACAAAAACGGATCAAACACGGTTTATACAAACGGGTCAAATCCGGGTTATGAAGAACATAACCGGATTATTTTCAGAATTCGACGACTTCACCGGATTCCGGTGAGTCCAAAACAGCCTCAAATCAACACTGTTTGGTGCTATTTTTGAGTGCTTTTCATTGCAAATCAACACATCAATCTAACCACGGCCAAAACATCCCTGAATCATCTTTTTCGATCAAAGCTCCAAACTTTTCCGGTCAAATATCGAAATCACAGAATCGTAAATGAAACTTCAAGGTTATTAGCTTAAATTAAAACTTATAAAACATATAATCAAACCATAACCTCTAAACAACCTCAGCTTCTTCTAAAATCAAAAAACGATTCAATTAAAATTAAACATAAACCCTAGAAATCGAATTCATCTATTCAGGTATCGTTCGATCAATTAAATACCATGAATCGAACATAAATCATCATATAAAGCTATATCAATCATCAAATCATCCTAATAACCCTGGAATCAAAAAGTTCTAATTTGGGTATAAACCCTAGAAATTAAAATTGAAAAATAACACATCAAAACATGAAATTAATACTTGGAATCGAAATAACAGATCAAGATGATGAATTTTGATACTCACATCGATCAATTTGATGCAGAAATCAGTCCAAAATCACTGCTTGATTGTTCAACCCGACCCTGGAAGATCTGACCGGAAAATAGAGAATTTTGATAATTTTCTGATTTTTAATAATTAATTAATAATAATTAAATAAAAATTAGGCTATTTATAGTAGTAATATTAATACTCCTAATTAAAACTAAGACCCTAATTATTTATCTTTTAAAACTAATTGGCCCATAATTTTATAATTTTTGAGTATTAATTTTTAATTTTTAAATATTTTATATATACAATATATATGCTAAAAATTCCCAAAAATTGTGAACAATTCAAATGAAAAGAAATGGTATAAATGAAAGTCCTATAATTTTATAAAAATAAAAATATGATTTTTCTAGGGTTTTTAACACCCAATGGGGCCCGGAAAAGTCATTTTTCACGAAACGAGAAAATTTAAAAAATATCTAGATGTTCAGAATAACGCGATGGTACAAGCCATTTTGAGAAAAATAAGACCAATTATTTTATTTGAAATATCAGCTATTAAAACATAGTTCAGGTCGTATAACTTTTGATACGAAGGCTTTAAATACGAAACAAAATATCCGATAAATACCCGGAAAATACCCTGACTATACTGAATACACGTAACATATAACAATTAGGGTTTTATAACTAATTACACATAAATGACATAATAACACATAATTTATCTTTATTACGATATAATACAAGCGTAATTTCCCAGTCGTTACATCCTTCCCCCCTTAATAGGATTCTGTCCTCAGAATCTCGCTAAGAAAATAAATGGGGATACTTTTCTAACATTTCACTCTCAAGTTCCCAGGTTGACTCTTCAACCATAGGATTTCTCCACAAAACTCGCACTAAAGGTGCAGATTTATTTCTCAACACTCTTTTTTGCCGATCTAGAATTCTTATCAGTTGTTCTATATAAGACAAGTCAGGTTGAATCTCTATCGACTCATATTCTATTACATGTCTAGAATCAGGATTATATCTCTTAAGCATTGACACGTGGAATACATTATGGATATGCTGCATGTGAGGTGGTAAGGCTAACTCATACGCAACTTTCCTGACTTTTCTTCAAGATTTCAAATGGACCAACATATCGTGGCTTTAGTTTACCCTTGGTGCCAAATCTGGTCAATCCTTTCCAGGGCAATATCTTGAGTAATACATGCTCTCCTTCTTGGTAGTCCATATCTTTCCTGGCTTGGTCTGCATATTTGCGTTGTCGATTTTGCGCTGCTTCGAGTCGCTTTCGTATAAGTTCTATCTTTTCCTTGGTTTGCTTGATCAATTATGGTCCTAAAATTTTGCGTTCACCTACTTCATCCCAATATACAGGTGATCGGCATTTCCTTCCATATAAAGCTTCATAAGGTGGCATCTCAATGCTTGCATGATAGCTATTGTTGTAAGAAAATTCCACTAGCGGTAAATGCTCGTCCTAGCTACCTTCAAAATCAATTGTGCAGACTCGTAACATATCTTCAATTATTTGAATAGTTCTTTCACTTTGTCCGTCTGTTTGCGGATGATAATCGGTACATGTTTAATTTGGTACCAATACATTCTTGAAATTGTCTCCAGAATCTTGAATTGAAACGTGGATCTCGATCAGATACAATTGATACAGGAACTCCATGTCGCATTACAATTTCCTTGAGATTAGATGTATTAACTTGTCGAGTGAAAATCTTTCATTGATTGGAAGAAAATGTGTTGACTTCGTTAGTCTGTCGATAATTACCCAAATTGCGTCATGATTGGCTTTGGTCTTTGGTAGTCCTACCACAAAATTCATTGCTAAATTTTCCCATTCTCATTCTGGAATATCCAGTGGTTGTAGTAATCCGCTTGGATATTGGTGTTCTGTTTTGACTCGTTGACATGTGTAGCATTTACTTACCCACTATGCTATTTCTTTCTTCATATTTGACCACCAAAAGTTTTCTTTTAGATCTCGATACATTTTTGTGCTTCCGGGATGTATGGAATATCTTGAGTTGTGAGCATCTCGTAGTATTTCTTCTTTCAATTCTGGCACATTAGGTATCCAGATTCTTGATGAAAATTGTAGAATTCATTTATCATCTTTCTGACTTGTGATTTCTTCTCCAATTAAGTTGTCGTCTTCTTGACTCATCACCTCCTCTTGGCATCTTCGAATCTTTTCCAACAGTTCTTGCTGAAATGTCATTGCATGAATAACTTCAGTAGATTCATTTGGAATATGAATCTCAATTTCCAACTTCTCGAATTCTCTGACTAATTCTTCTAATCAAGTCAATATATTCAATATTTCTTTCCGGCTTAACACATCGGCCAAGACGTTCGCTTTTCTTAGATGATAGCTGATTGTAACATCATAATCCTTGATCAACTCTAGTCATCGCCGTTTTCTCATGTTAAGTTCCTTCTGCGTAAAAATATACTTTAAATTCTTATGATTCATATAAATTTCACATTTCTCGCCGTACAGATAATGTCTCAAAAGTTTCAGTGCGAACACGATTGCTGCTAGTTCCAGATCATGCGTAGGATATTTCTGTTCATGAGGTTTCAATTGTCCAGAAGCATATGCAATTACGTTACCATGCTGCATCAATACGCATCCCAGTCCTCGATATGAAGTGTCGCTGTAAATAACAAAATCCCCTTGCTTATCTGGTAACACAAGTACCGGTGCGGTCACCAATCAGTTCTTTAATTCCTGAAAACATTCTTCATACTTTTCATTCCATACGAACTTTTCATTCTTCCGAGTTAACTTGTTAGCGGCATAGCTATTTTCGCAAAATCTTTGACAAATCTTCTGTAATAACCTGCCAATCCCAAGAAACTTCTGACGTCCGTCGGTGTCTTTGGCCTTTCCTAATTCAATACGGCTTCAATCTTGGCTGGATCAACTTTAATTCATTCCATGCTGATGATATGGCCCAGAAATTATACTTCTTTTAACCAAAATTCGCATTTCAAGAATTTCGCATAAAGCTGTTCCTTTCTTAAGATTTCCAAATCAATCCTCAAATGCTCGGCATTTCTTCTTCAGTCTTTGATTAAATCAAGATGTCATCAATAAATACAATTACAAATTTATCCAAATACCTCTTGAATACCCTATTCATCAAATCCATAAATGCTGCTGGTGCATTAGTAAGACCAAATGCCATTACGAAAAATTCATAATGCCCATATCTGGTATGAAAAGCAGTCCTGGGAAATATCTTCAGCCTTGATTTTTAATTGATGGTATCCTGACCTTAAGTCTATCTTAAAAAACCATGCGGCTCCTTTCAGTTGATCAAACAAATCGTTAATCCTTGGAAAATGATATTTATTCTTGATAGTCAGCTTATTTAGTTCCCGATAATCGATACATAGTCGCATGCTACCGTCTTTCTTCTTCACAAATAATATCGGTGCACCCCATGGGGATATACCGGGCCTTATGATTCCTCTGTCCAGAAGATCTTATAATTACGTTGACAATTCCTTTATTTTAACTAGTGTCATTCGATATGGAGCTTTCGAAACTGGCTTCGTACCTTGTGTTAAATCTATAGTGAACTCAATTTCCCGGTCCGGCGGTATTTCTGGAAGTTCACCTGGAAAGACGTTAGGAAATTCACATACAACTGGAATGTCTTCTATCCTTGGACTTTCCTTCTCGGTATCCAGTACATAAGTTATATATATTTCACATCCTTGTCGTAGCAATCGTTTAGTCTGCATCATTGTCAGAAATTTCTTTCGCTGTTTCTCACCTTTAAACATTACCGCTACATTTTCCGCAGTTCAGAGTTTTACTTTCTTATTCGCACAATCAATAAAAGCATTATGCCAAGCTAACCAATCCATTCCTAAAATAACATCAAACTCTTCTAACTTGAAAGAAATCAAGTCCACAGAGAAATGATGTCTGGCTATCTCGATATCGCAATCAGGACATACTCGATCTACAGGAACTTAGTCGTCATTCGCTAATTTTATAATTAACGTCTCACCCAACCGTTTAACTTTTTAATATATCTTATTAATGAATTCTTCAGAAATAAAAGATCTTGTGGCTCCAGAATCAATCAATACTTTTGCATCTACTGAATTCACAAAAAGCGTACCTGCAATCACACTAGGACTATGCACAGCTTCTTTTATTGTCATATTAAAAGTTCTCGCTCTGGGCTGATTATACTGTGGTGGTGGAGGTAATGCCAACACTTTTGGAACACTAGCGGTCATAGCTGGTCCTCTACAATCCCTAGCTACATGCCCTTTCCTTCCACATTGGAAACAAGTAACTTCTGTTCTTTCCGCCGGACATTCATTAAAGTAATGCCCTTTCTGCTTGCACTTGAAGCATGTCATATTTGCCTTGTTGCAGACGCATGTATGTTTCTGACCACATGTTTTGCAGTACGGCAATGGGAGTCTGATAATTCCATGTTGGTTGGGAGCTTGGAAACGATTACCTGCTCTCTGGTTGCCATCTCCTGTCCTTTTAAAACTCATATTTTTCCGGGCTTAAAATCCCGGCTTCCTTTTGGAACGGTTCTGAAAATTTCCTTGCCCATTTCCCTTTTGGGATATTATATTTTCCCCTTCAATAATCATGACTTTTGAACCACTACGGTATAAGTCATCAATTCAAAAACCGCCACTCGGTTGTGAATTCATGGCTGTAATCCCTGTTGGAATCTCTTAGCTCGTTTCTCTTCCGTATCAACCTGCTCCGGAACAAACCTAGCCAATTTAGTAAACTTGGCTTCATATTCAGTCACCGACATATTACATTGCTTTAGTTCCAAGAACTTGATTTCCATCCGGTTCTTCATATAGCGAGGACAATACTTCTCCAGAAATAATTCCGTAAACCTATCCCAAGTCACAATATTTTTACCCTCTAAAGCTTTCCTGGATTCCCACCAATAATTTGCTTCTCCTTTCAGGAAATAGCTAGCAAAATCAGTTTTCTGGTCCTCACCCACTTTCACAAGCGCAAAAGCTTTCTCCATTTCTTTCAACCAAGCCCTAGCTTTCGTGGGATCTGTTGTACCCTCAAATTCTGGAGGCTTAACTGAATGAAAGTGCTTAAAGGTAACAACCGACAAAACTGGTGGTAGCTGAGGTTCAGGACGAGGTGGCTGTTGTAAAATCTGTTGCTGAATCTGTTGTTGTTGTTGCTGTATTTGCTGCTGCATCATTACCATCTGTTGTTGCATCAGATGGAACATTTGGTTCATAGTATCATTAGTCTGTCCTTCAGAGTTGCTTTTGGAGGTTTCAGTTCTGGTCTTTCTTTTTGGTGTCATTTTTCTGATAATAAAACAAATGATTCTTTTTAATGATTTATTAAACAGTTGATAATAGATAAAGGAACAATTTGTCTGGTATTAAAACAAGAAATTTAAACATTGGATAAGGGAAAGAAAACAATTTAGCTAATATTAAAACAGGAAATTCAAATGATTCAAAATTTAAATAATCAGTTGAAATGCTTTTATAATTTGGAATGATAATGATGGTACACTGTTTTAGATTAAAGAGAATTTAAAATATGGAAAACTTTAAAACAATAAAATAAATGTAAATACTGTAAAGACAGAAATTTAAATAAATAAAAAGGAAAAGTTGGAAAAAGTTTATTTTATATATATGATACCAGCCTCAGGTGTAAGTGCTTGGTACAAAAGGTCTACGTCAAATTTGTCATGGCTACTGTTGATACATGTCAAAACCAGATACTACACACATACATATCTAAACATACCATACTATGTTGCCTCTATCTACATATGTCACATATAATATAATAACTAGTCTCTAGTTGTCAAACATCAAAACCCTGGCGGAATGCGCCTCAACTCATCACGGAGAATCTTGATAACCGACTGTGCCAGAAGGGTAGCTCTATGATACTCTGTATAAGAATGCGGACCATCATGCATTAAAGCATCTAACTCAAGAGTGGCACTATACACTGTCGACTGAAGTCTCTGCCTCATCATGTAGTCTGGCTGAAGTGCAGCTAACGGTCATCTATCTCTCTGATCAAACAAACCCATGATCTCTCTACATTGAGATCTCCAATACTCGACATTCTCTCTCACAACACTGTACTTATGATACGGTACCATGAGTGGCTCTGCAACCTGTCCCACTATTATTCCCAAACAATGCAACAAGAATTACAGAAGGGGGTTGAATGTAATTCTAGCTCCTTTTTCTAATTTCAAAAATGTTCTTACTTAATATATATAGCAGTGTTTGATTTTGTAAGAAGTGCAGAATGAAAGTAGAATAGAAATCAAAACACAAGGCTTTAAAACTTTCTAGTGGATTTGAACTTATCCACCAGAGTTATTTATAAAATTGAGAACTCTGTGATGCTTGAATAGCACACAGCTGACTTTTTCTGATTTTAAGAATGTTCTTACTTAGTATATAACTGTGTTTGATTTGCAGTAGTGCGGAATGAAAGAATAATAGAAATCAAAATACAAAACAATAAAACACAAGGCTTTAAAACTTTCTGGTGGATTTGAACTTATCCACCAGAGATATATATAAAGTTGAGAACTCTGTGATGCTTGAATAACACACAACTTCATACAAGAGAACTTACAAAATTACAGAGAAATGCTTAACATATACAACTTTATCCATCTCTCTGAAAATAATGCTTACTTAGTTAAATGTTCTACTTGATACACTTGGTTTATATATCACCAAGTTACATGATAGTAAGACAAGACAATAAGACAAACTTAATCTAGTCTAACTTCATGCTGCTACATTACTCTATCCAGCATATTTGAATATCTTCATAAATTGCATGGAATTGGTAATACTTCTTTGTTCTCTAAATCCTGCAATTAGGCTGTCACATTCCATTTGCAAACACCCGACGCATGTGACTGTGTTGTCACTGTCAACTACTATTTTGAATATTATCATCTGTCGGTATTGTGTTAATCATCCGTCGGGAACCTTATAGATTATCTGTCGGGAGCCTTTGTAGATCATCCGTCGGGAGTCTTTCTGTCACTTGATTCAATTTCACTTATGCAGAATTACAAGACATCTTATATTTACAATTAGCCAACCTATTATGCATATCAATCTAAAAGTCAACATGACTTAAAGAATCCTACAGTGTCTGCTTGACTAATACATTGTTATTTGCAGAAATATGCTACAAGACTTATTATTACATAAGCTACACTCTCGATGGATGTCAAATTGTCATCCGTTGAGACTATAAAGATCATTCGTCGAGACTATATTGGAACATTCGTCGAGAGCTACAAAAACACTAAGTTAAAATCTACTAAGGTGTTTTGTTCAATTTATCATCAAGTTCACAATATATTCCTAACAATCTCCCCCAATTTATGTCTACTGGAATTGTAGCCATAAATTAAGAGAAACTTGATGATAACAAAACACCCTAAATGTACAGATAAAATTATGGTAGATAAAACTTGTAAGTGCTATAGTTTATTTGAAAATTGAACAAAGTAAAGTGTATAAAGAGTTCTCGCAATCATGATCAAGGTGCTCCTCTAGCCTGAGCAGATGTTTTCTATTTCCTTGATTGTCTTGATTTCTTTCCAAGCTTCCAGTTGTTTTCTTCTATTTGATTTTGGAGTTGTCTGTGAAATTCAAATTCTTCAGCATTTGATAGATCTAACTTTTCTTGTATTTCTAACAGAGTCTTATTGCTTGAAATGCTCAATTGGTCCTCCAATCTGAAAATTTTTCTAATACCTTTGTCATCCATGAATTCCATCAGCCAGTAAGGCCTCAAGTGCACTGTATTTTCTGTGAAGGGAATAGATAGAGTTCTTAGAAGTGCATTTGAGGCTTTTATACTCCTGAGTTCCTCTATCTTCTTTAGAACCATTTTCTTGGCTGTCACATTGAATCCAAAAATTTTCTTGAAGGATGAGAAGATTTTTATCAAAACAGAACAACTTTCTTGAAGAATTCTGTGAAGGGGCCATGGGAACTCTTTCCCACCCTTGTATTTGAACAATAGTCTTTCAGGGAGATTCCTGTGAGCATTAATTGCTCTCACTTCTTCTAGTTCATCCATGTAGAGATTGATGTCCGAAAATTCCTTGATATCATAGATGTATAGAAGATCTCACTTGTTGATACTTGGTTTAGCTTTGGTTAAGGTCTTGGTTTTGAGTTTCACAGGCTTGACCTTCTTGATTGCTCTTATCTTTGTCTTCTTTAGCTTGTTGAAGATTGGTAAATTAAGTTCAGGAACAGGCAAACTTTCCCAGTCTATAGGCTTATCCTTGGGAATTATTGGCTCACCATGAAAGTTCTTTGTAGGATCCACCTTAAATTCATCCTGCACTTCTGAAGGCTTGGATGTTTGAGTTGAAATTGTAGACTGGTTGGGAATGTAATCTTGCATCTCATCATCATTGAAATCCAATCTTCTTTTGGAACGGAGCTTGTATCTGAACTTCTTTTTCTATTGAGGTTCCTTGTGCATTTTCTGATCATGATCTTTAGCTACTAGAGGCGGTTTCTCAGAAATTTCAGTTGTAATTTTCACAGCTTGAAGTTTGGATACTATAGCAGCTTACTCTTTCTTCTGTTTGAGCTTCTTAGCCTCTAAAGCAACTTGCTTCTTTTCTTGCTTGATTCTTTATTTTTCTTCCCTTTTAGCTTCTGCAAACTAAGGGTGTCCAGCCACCACACAGATTTCTTTCCCATTCCTGTAGATTTTGGCAATTCTTTTCTTTTGTGTTGAGTCAATTGGATCTTTGAAGAATGCAATGGACCTTGCCAATAGCTTCTTTTCATCTGGATTTGGAGTCTCAAACATAAGATCCAAGGGATTTTTGTCAGATGACTTTGGATAATTTCTTTTGGGCTTCAAAATCATATTGGCTTTTGGAGACTTTATGCATGAAGGTTGGCCCTTTTCCAGATTTCCTAGACTCATTTCATCCACAGTAATTTGCCTGACTTGAGAGAAGTGATGAAAGATCTTGTTAGATTTCTCAATAGGACCAAATTTTTTCTGAATTGCTTCATCAATCTTCTTCCATTTATCATCTAATTCCTTTTCAGCTGCTGCAACATCAAGCTTTGTGAATTTTGACTTTGAATTCAACTTAGCATATGCTATCTGGATAAGATCAATGTTGTCCAAGACTGGTGGCTTAAGAAAAGTAATTTCTGGAACAATTACTTGACTGACTTGGATGTTTAGCACATTATCCCCCTCACTTGTTGGATCCTCTTGGCTAACTTGAACAATTGAGCCTTTCTCCCCCTTTTTGTTAGCATCAAGTTGGGTAGAGGTAGAAGTCTGTGCAACCACCAGCTTTTGAAGCAACTGAATTTGTTGAGCTTGATATAAATGAATTACAGTGAGAGAAGCTTCTACAACTTTTAATCTTGTATCCAGGGAGTCTACCTTCATGGTTAGATCAATATTTTTCCTGAGTTATCTCTGTATGTCAAACATGGTTGTGTTTGGAAACTTGGAATCCAATCTGTCGGAAACAGCCAGCTTGACTTGATCTATTTCAGTTTTAATGGCAGTGACATCCTGATTATATTGAAGAGACTAGATTTTGTGCAGTTGGAGAGATTTGAGATGTGCTTGTAGAAGTTTCTTGGTGTTTACATTGGTGGTGGCTTGAAGAGCTGTCTGTGTTTGTTGAATGATATGGAAGAGGGTAGACTTGAAGTGTTGCTCATCACATTCCTTGGAAAACACCCAAGATAGAGTGTTTGAGCTGGATCTAGGGCCTGTTTCTCCCCTATGTCCATAAGCTCTTCTTCATCACCATCTTCATCCCCAAAAAGATCTTCGGAACCACCAGTTCCATAGTCAACATCAACACTAGCTGGGGCTGGCATGGCTGTGATGTCATCTTTAGCCCTCTGTATTGAAGCTGTAGTATGCACCAAGTTTAGTAGCTTTTCAGCCTCCTCATTGTCCTGTCCAGCCAAAATTTGATATGCTGTAACAGGATGAGTAAATGTCTCAGCATTCAAAGAGATAGTAGCTTCTCAGCCTCCTCATTATCCTGTCCAGCCAAAATTTGATATGCTATAACAGGATGAGTAAATATCTCAGCATCCAAAGAGATAGAATCTATTACAGCTTGATATTCTTGCTAAAATGGTTTCTCTTTTTCTGCATCACTGACATTCATTGACTCATTAGCAATGGATTCCATCCTTATCTCTCATATACCTGTTTTTCTCTTATTTTCTCTCTCTTTTTGCATCAAGGGCTCCCCTTGGCTCACCACCCTCACACCCTCACCTTCACCTAGTAAGGTGGGACTCCCCTCACTCACTTTTTCCAGGCTGGAAGAAATAGCCTGCATATTTTCTCTCATTTCCTCTCATTTTGCCTGAGAGCAACTCAGCCTCTCACTCTATTCACTCCCTTTCCTCAAACCTAGGAGTGATTGTACAACTACTAACTCATCTACACTTGTAACAATAGTTGAGAATCAGCTTGTTTAGAGAGTACCAACGGATGAGGAACATCCATCGGGGTAGTAGTTAGGATAGTCGGCGGATGACTGCTGTTAGGCACATCCGTCGGGATACAATCACTAGCCAATGGATGAACAACATCCACCGAAATAGAGGAAATGATAGAGTTTGGAGTTAAAACTATTATGGACTCTGTGCAGATTGATGATAATTTAGGCACATAAGTCTCAACAGTTCCTGAAAGAATTGGAAGTGAGCCAACAAATCATCTAGAAGATGATGCTCACTTGCACTGAATTTTGGCTTCTCCAACAGAGTTACATGAGGAGAATCAGGGATTGATGTGTGTATCATATCCACATCCAGAGAACTGGTGGGAGAGTTTTGTGTGTTTGGTGCTTCAATTGTTAAAGATTTTGACCGTGACTCCACATTTATTGGAGCCACATCAAACTGAATTTGAGATGGTGCAGTGACTGAGTCTTTAGCTGCAGTTTATACTATGTGTGATTCATGTGCATCCCCAAGCTTTCTAGCTTTCTTCTTTCTAGTATAAGTTTGGGGTGAATCAGTGTCCCTAACCCTTTTGGCCTATGCTCCTGGTTGGGAGCTTGTTTCAATAGTAGAATCCTTATGGGAGGATGAAACTAGAGATGTGCTAATTTCCTTATTAAGCAATACAGTTAGTTGGGAAACTGTGGTGTGGCTTGGTTTGGGTACACTCACCTCTCCATCCTTATTCTTAGGGTTTCTTTTATGTTCACCTTGTCCCTCACCAACCTTACCACCCTTCACACTCCCCTCTTTGGTTTTGGTAGATTTTGAAACTGGCATCTTTTGAGAGACACCAGAGTGTGGTTTCTTTGATTTTGATTTTGAAATTTTGGATTTTGTGGCTTGGGTAGGCATCTGTTGGGTCATTGACATAGATGCCATGGCCACAGTCAATGACAAAGAAATTTGGGAGGTAGGAGGAGTAGAGACAGAAGAATTTACCTCACTTACCTGAGGGGTATCCATGATAGGCAAATAAAGAAGGGATACTTCCTTGTGATGATCTGCCCTGTTTAAATCTGCAATTACTCTTCTTTCTTGAACCCAACAATTCAGTTTATTGGTTGGGTTCTCAATTACAAGATTCTCACATATATGATTAGCAATAATCATGAAGAATCTAGAAAAATAAACATTTTTAGATCTCTTTTGATCTCCCCTAACTTATATCCTAACTCAAACATGATGGCATCACTGAAATTGTAGTATTAATCAGTAAGAAGCATGTAAAGAATGTTAAGCATTGTAGTGTTGACAGAATCAAAATTACTTATTTTACCAGAAAACACCTTGGTAACTACATCACACAGATAACTCCACTCTTTCCTAAGACCTAGCCTCCTAATTTCACTTAAATTAGTGGTAGGAAGTGCATAGCCCATAGAATTAAGCAAATTAACTATATCAGCATCTGTGTGTGGCTTAGTAGTGTTATCAGGAATTTTAAAGCATGATTTGATAATATCATTGTTAATGCAATGTTATTTACCTTTAATAGAGAGAGTGATGGTTTTGTCATTAGACTGATATACAGTAGTGGTTCACATCTCTTCCACAACTTCACAGTAGATTGTGGGTGATTCCAGCATGGCATAGCTAAGTTTGTATCCCTTCACAAAATCCATCATATTGTGATAATCCTCAGATGATGAGATCTTTTTGTTCACTAGTGCTACAAAGTTGTTCTTCTCATATATGAATCCTGACTGAGACATGATCTTTACTACTGGTGTCATTGTTAAAGCAAGGAAATTTGCAGAGAGAAATAGAATTTTGCTTTGAAGAAGAAGAGAGAAGTTAATTACAATAGAGAAAGATAAAAGCTAAGATAAACTTGAAGTAAGGCTTTTAAGTATTCTCAGATAAAATGGGATAAAAATTAAAGGTAAAAATTAAAGACCCAATGAGAATTGCCCAAAATAGCCGTTTAAAAATAAATAAATTGTTAAAATTCTGTTAAATATCCGTCGTGATATACTTACAGACTATAAGTATATCCAATGGATAATGTTTAGGAATTTAACGGCTAAGATGTAGACAATTCGACGGATGAGAATAAAGCAATTATCCGCTAGGTTTAAAATAATCCAGAAAATTAATTGATTTTTACCAAACTATTCTATTTCGACGGATGATGAAATTCGATGGATAATGAACATCCGTCGAGATGTAATTTTTGATTTAGCCACAATTACATCTAAACCAGAAAAAATCAATTAAGTTTCTGGCTGCATTTCAGCTTGCAAAATTATCAAAAAGGATTTTAAGAGTAATTAAGCATACCTAACTCACTTACCAAACTAGTAAAGGTGGATTCATCAAGTGGCTTGGTAAAGATATCTTCAAGTTGCTTCTCACTTGGAACAAAATGAAGTTCCACAGTACCATTCATCGCATGTTCCCTAATGAAGTGGTAATTGATGTCTATGTGCTTTGTTCTTGAATGTTGTACTAGATTTTCAGTGATGGCAATTGCATTTGTGTTATCACAGAAAATAGGAATTCTGTCCACTAGCAGACCATAGTCCAACAGTTGGTTTTTCATCCATAAAATCTGTGCATAGCAACTACCAGCAGCAATATACTCAGCTTCAGCTGTAAAAGTAGAAACTGAATTTTACTTTTTACTGAACCAGGATACTAGTTTATTTCCTAGAAATTGACAGGTTCCTGTTGTACTTTTTCTATCAATTTTACAACTTGTATAATCTACATCTGAATAACCAGTTAGATCAAAACCAGAATCTTTAGGGTACAAAATGCCAAGTTTTGGTGTTCCCTTGAGATATCTGAAAATTCTCTTTATAGCTATTAAATGAGACTCTCTAGGATCATCCTGAAATCTATTACAAAGATAAGTAGCAAATATTATATATGGCCTACTAGTTGTTAAATACAAAAGTGAGTCAACCATGCCTCTATAGCTTGAAATATCCACAGCCTTTTCAGTAGTTTTTAAATTTAATTTTAGTTGCAGTGGTCATGGGAGTTTTTATAGATGTGCAATCCATTAGATCAAACTTCTTTAGAAGATCATAAATATATTTGGTTTGACTAATGAATATACCATCACTAACTTGCTTAACTTGTAAACCAAGAAAGTAAGTTAGTTCTCCCATCATGCTCATTTCATACTTACTTTGCATCAATTTGGTAAACTTTTTGCAAAGTTTTTCATCAGTTGAGCCAAATATAATATCAACTACATAAATTTGAACAAGTATACTAGAGCCATTTACATTTCTAAAGAATAAATTTTTGTCAACAGTACCTCTTGTGAAGTAATTTTCTAAGAGAAACTTTGACAAAGTATCATACCAGGCTCTAGGTGCTTGCTTCAATCCGTAAAGTGCTTTCAAAAGATAGTAGACATATTCTGGAAAATTTGGATCTTCAAAACCAGGAGGCTGACTAACATAGACTTCCTCCTCCAAATCTCCATTCAGAAAGACAATTCTGACATCCATTTAATAGACTTTGAAATTGGCATGGGCTACATAGGCTAAGAAAATTCTGATGGCTTCAAGTCTTGCAACAGGTGCAATAGTTTCATCAAAATCTATTCCTTCTTGTTGACAATAGCCCTTAACAACCAATCTAGCTTTGTTCCTGACAACTATGCCATTTGCATCCATCTTATTTCTGAATACCCACTTGGTGTCAATTGGATTCTTTCCTTTAAGCTTGGGTACCAGCTTCCATACCTTGTTCCTTTCAAATTGGTTTAGCTCCTCTTGCATAGATAGAACCCAATCAGGATCCAACAAAGCTTTTTCTATATTCTTTGGTTCTTCCTTTGAGAGAAAGCTGTTGTACAAACATTTTTCTTGAGTTTCTTTCCTTGTTTGAACTCTAGAAGATGCATCACCAATAATGAACTCAAAAGGGTGATCTCTAGTCCATTTTCTCTATTGAGGTAGATCAGCTCTAGATGAAGAGGCCTCATCATTCTCTTGATGTGTGACTGAGTTTTTATTTGAAGAAACTCCCCCTGAGTTTATGAATTTTTGATTTAAAGAAGGAGTTCTTTCTGTAAGTGATCTATTTTGACTCTAAGCTTCTCTCCTTGTTCTGATGGATGATGCACTTTGTATCTCGATGGATGAAGCTGATTGTCTACCGACAGATGATGCATTATGTAACTCGACTGATGCTGAATTTTGTGCATCATTGGAGGTAGTATTTTCTGCATTATCCTTAGCCACTGTTTCTTGATCACTATCATCATCACTGTCTTCACAAATCGTCTCCATATTATCAAATTTGAGGCTCTCATGGAAATCTCCATCTTGTAGTCCTTCAATCTTTTTTATCATCAAACTCAACATGTACAGATTCCATAACAATGTTGGTTCTTAGATTATAGACTCTATATGCTTTTCCAACAGCATATCCAACAAAAATTCCTTCATCTGCTTTGGCATCAAACTTTCCATGTTGATCAGTTTGATTCCTTAAAATATAGCACTTACAGCCAAAGACATGTAGAAATTTTAATGTTGGCTTCCTGTTCTTGAACAACTGGTAGAGAGTCATGCATTTGGCTTGATTGACCAAAGAAATATTCTGAGTGCAGCGTGCAGTATTTACAGCTTCAGTCCAAAAATATATTGGTAACTTTGATTCTTCCAGCATTGTTCTTGCAGCTTCAATAAGAGAGCTGTTCTTTCTTTCCACCACTTTATTTTGTTGTGGAGTTCTGGCTGCAGAAAACTCATGCATGCTCCCATTCTCTTCACAAAATGATCTCATCACAAAATTCTTGAACTCAGTTCCAGTGTCACTCATGATTCTTCTTACTTTGAAATCAGGATGATCGTTGACTTGCCTTATGTGATTGATGATGATTTCACTAGCTTCATCTTTGGATTTTAGGAAAAATGTCCAAGAGAACTTTGAGAAATCATCTAAAATTACTAGGCAATATCTTTTCTTTGAAATGGACAACATATTGACTGGTCCAAACAAATCAATGTGCAATAATTGCAAAGGTTCTTCAATAGTTGAATCAAGCTTCTTTCTAAATGGTGCTTTAATCTGTTTTCCTTTTTGGTAGGCATCACATAATCCATCCTTTGAAAACTCCACTTGAGGAATACCTCTAACCAAATCTTTCTTGACTAGCTCATTCATGGTCTTGAAGTTTAGATGAGATAGCTTCTTGTGCCATAGCCAACTTTCATCTTGACTTGCCTTGCTAAATAGACAAGTGACAGATTTTGCATTTGATGAGTTGAAATCAGCTAAGTACACATTTCCTTTTCTCACCCCAGTGAGAACCACTTTGCTGCTTCTATTGTTGGTCACAACACAGGCTTCAGAATTGAAAGTGACTGAGTTGCCCTTATCACAAAGCTGGCTGATACTCAATAGATTATGCTTGAGTCCATCCACTAAGGCAACCTCTTCAATGATAACATTATCCTTTGAAATCAAGCCATATCCCACAGTCTAACCCTTATTGTCATCTCCAAAAGTGATACTTGGTCCAACTCTTTCTTTGAACCCAGTGAGCAGGGTAAAATATCCAGTCATGTGCCTTGAGCACCCACTATCCAAATACCAAAGATTCTTTCTATTTCCCTGCACACATCAAAATCAAATCAAGTTGATTTTGGTACCCAAGTCTCATTGGGTCCTGCCTTGTTAGTCTTTTTCTTTGGTTTCTTAGGTTTGACCTCATTTGACTTGAGTATTTTAGATTCATCTTTAGTCATTTGAGTTGGACCTTTAAACCATTCATTGAAGCAGAATTATCATGCACATTTTGATTAACAGGAAAAGGCATGCTATGTACAAACATGTTGTTCCAGTAAGGCATGCTAAATGGCATTTGAGGCATACTAAATGCAGCATAATATGGATTGGGTGCAAATGGCATATTAGCAAATTGTGCATTCATATTCTGTGCAGGCAAAATATTCATAGACATGGCAGGCATGTTGGGAAATGAAGGAGGTGCAGATATAGGAGTAGGCATAGCAAGTTTGCAATTAATAGACAAATGATTAACACTACCACACTTAACACAGATTTTTCTTGGAGCATTTTTATCAGGTCTGTAGTTGTTATATTTGTTAATTCCTACCTTCCCATTTCTATTGTTTTTCCTTTTTGATTCTGCTTTAACCTCAATCTTATATAATCTGTCATTCAATTGCTTGATAGACAGATGACCAACATTAACTCTCTTTTCTTTTCTCACTTGACTTGATTCTCCTGGAACAAAGTTTTTAGAAATTGATCCATATTTATCATTCAACTTAGCTAACTTAGCTTTGCTAACTGGCTTACTAACATTTGACGTATGTGGCTCATTGTCTTTTGACGGATAATCTTTTTGATTATTCGACGGAAAATTTTCATCATCCGTAGAATCCACATCTGTTGAAAGTCCTTCAACCAGATTGGAATCAAGCTTCTCTTTGCTCTTTTACCAGGCTACATCACAAAAGGATTCTATATCTTGAACTTTAGTAATTTGAGCATGGACATCTCTAGATGATTTCCATGCCTTAATCACTTCATGTTCTCGTTCAAACTATTTCCTTAAAATATCTTCTTTTTTTAAAGATTCAGTTAATTCATCCTTAGCAGTTTTACATTCAATTCTCAATTTTTTAAACTCATTAAATTGAGACTCTAGCACATTATTCCTCTCACTTAAAAACAAATTGTTTTCTTTAATTTTAGCATTTTCCTCAGTGAGAGATTTAAGAGTTACACGCAAATGATATAGCTCAGTAGACATATCATTGATGGCATCATTGCACTCAGATTTAGTTAAATGTGCTAGGTTAGTGGTGATTACCTGATTACTTGATGAACTAACTTCTGCTTCATCTGACTTAGCCATTAGGGTTAGGTTAACATAGCTTGTTTCTTCATCTTCATCCAATCCATCTACAGCCCAGCCATTCTCCTGTGTGATGAAGGCCCTTTCCTTTTGTTTGAGCAGCTCAAAATATTTTTTCTTGTAATCAACAGGCTCAAACTTCTTTTTACCAGAATCAGGCTTTTTACATTCACGGGCAAAATGACCTTCCAAGCCACATTTGAAACACTTGAATTTAGATTTATCAACCATGTTTCTGTTTGGCTTAGCTGCTCCAAAATTCTTCTTGAATTTGAGCTTGGAAAATCTCCTGGATAAGAATGCTAGATGCTCATCTATATCATCCATGTCATCTTGACTCAACTGTTATTCATTTTCAGCTACCAGCCCTTTGCCCTTGCTCTCACAAACCTTTGAGTTTGATACAGATTCCACAGTTTCAACCTTCATCTCCTTTTCCCTCTCTAGCTCAGCAACTAGTGCAATGGATCCTTCTTTCTTCCTTCCTTTCTCCATCATTTCATCTTGATCTATTTCAAGCTCATATGTCTTTAGAATTTCATACAGTCTTTCCAAGGTGAATTCCTTGTAATTTTGAGAGTTTCTTAAAGAGACTGTCATGGGCTTTCATTCCTTTGGCAGAGATCTAAGGAATTTAAGGTTTGAGTCTTTTGTTTGATAGACCCTTCCATGCAACTTGAGAGCATTCAGTAACTTTTGGAATCTACTAAATATATCAGTGAGTGATTCACTTTCTTCATAGTAAAAATGCTCATATTGCTGAATCAAGAGTTGTATCTTGTTCTCTCTGACTTGCTCAGTACCATCACAAATAATTTGAATTGTGTCCCAAACCTCTTTAACTGTTTTGCAATTTATGATGTTGTCAAACATATCACCATCAACACCATTAAACAGTATATTCATGGCTTTTTTATCTTTCCTGACTTGTTCAATGTCTGGATCAGACCATTCATGTCTAGGTTTTGGAACTGATGGTTCATTTCCTGTAGCATCTCTCATGGGAACATGGAGACCTTTCTCTATGCAGTCCACATAGGCTTCATCTTGAGAAAAAATATGTAGGTGCATCTTCACCTTCCAGTGGTGATAGTTGTCTTTGTCCAGAAATGGAATTTTCACTCCTGCATCCTTTCTGATCATCTTGCTGATTGTGGTGATCTTTACACTCTTTGTACTTCAAGAGCTTGCTCTGATACCAATTGTTATTCCCAAACAATGCAACAAGAATTACAGAAGGGGGTTGAATGTAATTCTGGCTTCTTTTCTAATTTTAAAAATGTTCTTACTTAATATATATAGCAGTGTTTGATTTTGCAAGAAGTGCGGAATGAAAGTAGAATAGAAATCAAAACATAAAGTAATAAAACACAAGGCTTTAAAACGTTCTGGTGGATTTGAACTTATCCACCAGAGATATATATAAGGTTGAGAACTCTGTGATGTTTGAATAGCACACAGCTGATTTTCCTGATTTTAAGAATGTTCTTACTTGGTATATAACTGTGTTTGATTTACAGTAGTACGGAATGAAAGAATAATAAAAATCAAAACACAAAGCAATAGAACACAAGGCTTTAAAACTTTCTGGTGGATTTGAACTTATCCACCAGAGATATATATAAAGTTGAAAACTCTTTGATGCTTGAATAGCACACAGCTGCTTACAAGAGAACTTACAAAATTACAGAGAAATGCTTAACAGATACAGCTTTATCTATCTCTCTGAAAATAATGCTTGCTTAGTTAAATGTTCTACTTGCTACACTTGGTTTATATATCACCAAGTTACATGATAGTGAGACAAGACAATAAGACAAACTTAATCTAGTTTAACTTCATGATGCTACATTACTCTATCCAGCATCTTTAAATATCTTCATAAATTGCATAGAAATGGTAATGCTTCTTTGTTCTCTAAATCCTGCAATTAGGCTACCACTTTCTATTTGAAAACACCTGACGCATGTGACTGTGTTGTCACTATCAACTGTTATTTTGAATATTATCATCCGTCGGTACTGTGTTAATCATCCGTCGGGAACCTTATTGATTATCTGCCGGGAGCCTTTGTAGATCATCCGCCGGGAGTCTTTCTGTCACTTGATTCTATTTCACTTATGCAGAATTACAAGACATCTTATATTTACAATTAGCCAACCTATTATGAATATCAATCTAGAAGTCAACATGACTTAAAGAATCCTACAGTGTCTGCTTGACTAATATATTGTTGTTTGCAGAAATGTGCTACAAGACTTATTATTACATAAGCTACACTCTCGATGGATGTCAAATTGTCATCCGTCGGGACTATAAAGATCATCCGTCGGGACTATATTAGAACATCTGTCGAGAGCTACAAAAACACTAAGTTAAAATCTACTAAGATGTTTTGTTCAATTTATCATCAAGTTTACAACATATTCCTAACACCCACGGACTCCTGTGATGGGACCCTAGGTGTGGCGCCTTCCAAACCCGGGTCAGAATTTTGGGGTCCACAACACATACACAATATATAAACCTGTATATAAAATATTATTTGCAATGACCCTGCTTTACATAACTACGGATCGCAACAGGTTAAAGTATGAAAATAAGCCACAACCTTAACTTTTATTACAACGTACCAAATCCCAACTAATTTAACTTACAACTGATAAGGAAATTATTCTTACCATCTTACTATCTCACTACTATAGTAAGCTCCTGCTAGCTCGATCCGACTCAATCTGGAATCCTAACTCGCGCATCGAACTGGGAAACCTCGCTATCAATTGTATTCTTCTTAACTGTAAAATATGTAAAAAGATTTGCAAGAGTGAGCTAACTAGCTCAGCAAGTCATATTATCAATAACTGAGGTTAAACAATAATTAAACGAGATGATTCAAAGGAATCAAGTGTCTTGTTAAAAAACCAATAGAATTGGATATTCAATTGAAATTTTTAAAACCAAGGTTAGGTTGCTGATCAGTCACGCACTAACCCCGAGCAAAGCACACAGCACTGCTCTCATTACTGGATCCAAGGCACACATTGGCCTAACTTGACCATTGATATGGTCTAACCATGAATCTAGTCTCTAAAAAAAACTATCCAATTCTAAAGCAGTTCAATATGATAAACAATATAATTCAATAAAACAAGATCATAGTCAATAGTGATGAAACATTTGTATAAAGGCATAATGCATTTCATGAGTATCACAAGGGGTATCGAAGTATGTATAGGAAATGGCCTCCAGCTTGTAGGAGAATTGGGGTATTAGAGGGACAATGGTTTACCAGATTTAGCTCTTTGATGTCGCAAGGTATGGTTGAGTATAAAAGTTTCAGTATGTTTAAACAATTTTATTCCAGTGTTTGGTATATGATGGGTATATATATTTGTGGAGTAGTATCGTATTTGTGTGGTTTAGTATTTGGTAGATCAACAACAATTGGTTTACAAAGAATAAGGCTTACGGCTCAAAGATCAATTGATGTGGCTCAGGTTCAATGCTGAAGGATTCAAAGTATTTACAATATGAAACAGAGCTATTTTGAGTATTAACAGTATGTCACAAGAGAATTTAGAAATATTTGCAATATATCTTGAGAAAGGTTTAGAAGTACTTGCCTTATCATAATCGAATTCGACTTCACTTGTACTCGTCTAATGACTCTATTCAACAACCACTCATCTGCTTCTCATATGCCTCGCTTCTATCATCTGATCACTTGCTGTATTTTCTACATGTCAATTTTATTTTTTGATCACCTGTTTCCTTTTCTTATGCCTTGCTTACTCTGCTAGGCATTATAAATATCTATCAATATTTAACTCATACGATTTTATTTGACATACACTTCTATCTACCCTTCGTTTCACCCAAATCAGATTAACAGATTGAAAGTTATGCTATCAACAAGTAATCACCAAATATATAGACCGACAGTCAACCAACAAATCACATATAACTCATAACACGTCAAATAATCAATGGTATATCATTTATAAAGAAGTCTCGGGTCATAAACAGGCTTTCAGGTAATTAAAATGATTTTTAAAACATTTTTCGGAATTAAAACGGGCCGTTGGATCAATTTCGGGGTAATAAATAGGGTTCGGTTGGCCAATTCTGGCTTCGAAATTTTTTTTATAATAATTATCGAGCCTTGGAAATAATTTAAAATAATATTTTAAAACTCGAAACTATTTTTTGGAATTTTAAATCATTTTTAAATAATTAAATCTAATTAAATAATTAATTAAAATCAATTAATAATTAATTAAATCAATTAATCAATTAATTTTCAAATTAATTGACCAATTAATCAATTAATTATTAACTAAAATTAATTAACTAATTAATTCAAATTTATTTTTGAATTAAAAATAATTTTTGGAATTAAAATAAATGATTTTTAAAATTTTAAAATAATTAAAACTATTCTCAAAAATCATTTTATAAAAAGAAATCTTGTTTTTGAAAATATTTAAAACAGAAATACTAATTCTGAAAGTTTTGTAAACAGAAATTGTATTTTTAAAATTTATAGAAAATACAGGGACTGAATTGTAAGGTTGATCAAACTACAGGGGTCAAACTGTAGTTTGACCACCTTCTTCACCAAGTCGCCGGCGTCGCCATTGCCGGCGACACCGAGCTCACCGGAAACGAGGCAGAAGCCTCGAATGACTGTAAAACTCTCCAGAATTCTAGAATAAACAACATACAGTTCAATTATGTAAACCAAATCTGCAAACATATCCGAAATTGATTAGAATGATTGAAACAAAAACTCGCCGCCGACGAATTCTAGAAAAATCCGGCGAGAACTTCAAACAACAACTCCGTTCAATCTAGAAATCGTCTGATAACATGCTATATATGATTAGATTGCAAATTTCAAGGGGAACAAAACCCACCCCTTTAGAACTTCTGATAATCCCTAAATAAGAAACCCCCAATTTTAATCAAGAACATTCAAACGAATATAAACCCCAATTATACAATTCGAGAATCAAACCCTAATTTGAACATGTTATTGAACTCTAAATCGATCATATGACATACCAAAATGATCAGGAAAACAAGCTCTACAACATACAATCATCAAATCATTCAAACAATCATCCGTACAAAAATTCATAATTTAAATACCAAGAAATTCGAATATAATTAATTAAATAGAAAATCACCTGATGTTTCTGGGTTGAAATTGATGGAAGATTTGGATTTTAGATTTCAGTAGCTTCGTTTTGAGTATATGTATGCCAAAATCGGATATCGATAACGCCTCCGAATTTGTGTTTGATTATGAAGAACATAATATAATTATAGTATTTTCTCTGTAAAAATTCTGTAAATACTGTTTGCAAATGATTTCTGATACAAAATAAAATACGGTAGAGGCTATTTATATTTATGGGAAATTAGTATCCCGTTGGATCATTCCGGATATAAAATGGTACGTTTATTTATAAAAACTGATCCAAACGGTACCGGTTTTCGAGATAATTATCCAAATCAGTACAATTTGTACTTCGGTCTTGGTCTCAGCGCCTGGTTACACGTACTACGAGGTGATAATTGTAATAGTTTAATAAAAATCTCCCGTTTCTCGAAAATACGAGTTTCATTGATTTACTGAAACGAATATTGTATCGAAAATGTTGCGCCGGGACCCGCGCAGGACAAACCGTACGCCGGATCGAAAAAGTCAAAACATGGAAAATGCTCGGAATATTGCAATTAGGTTAGGAAGGAGTTCTCGGAAGAGTTTCGGGTTCTAAAAACGTAAAAACGGATAACGGTGGTTGGTTCCCGTTTTTATAAAAATAGATTTTAAATACCCGGAAAAAGATTTTATAAAATTCATATGATTCCTATAAATTCATAAATCAACATAAAAATAATTAGGAAGATATGACAATTATCTATATTTTATTTGGAACATATAAAAATTAAAATACTCAATTGATATCATTTTTAAACATCCAAACACATTTAACACTTAACAAATAATTCACAAAATAGATACTGAACATGCATAATAATTATTTATTAGCAAAATAATTATACGATATATCCCGGATATTACATCCTCCCCCCCTTAAAAGGATTCTGTCCTCAGAATCTCCTATGAAAATAAATGAGGGCACTTTTCTTTCATGTCACTTTCCAACTCCCAGGTTGACTCTTCAACTTTTGGGTTTTCCACAATACTTTTTCTAACTTTATCACTTTAGTTCTCAATACTTTCTCTCTTCCTTCTTGAATCTCTATCGCACTCTCTACATATGACAAATCTGCCTGGAGCTCTATTGGCTCCTATTCTATTATATTCTTGGAGTCTAGATTATACTTCCTAATTATCGATACGTGAAAAACATTGCGAATGTGCTCCATGTGCGGAGGTAACGCTAACTCGAAAGCTATTTTGCCAACGTGCTTTAAAATTTCCAAAAGGTCCGACATATCTTGGGCTCGGTTTTCCTTTCTTTCCAAACCTCGTTAATCCCTTCCACAGCGATACTTTCAGTAGTACTAAGCTTCCTTCTTTGAATTCCATGTCTTTCCTTGATTGATCTGTTTATTTCCTTTGACGGTCTGGTACGGCTATCAATCTCTTCTGGATAACTTCAACAACTTCCTTTGTATGCTGTACTAATTCAGGTCCAAGTATTTTGCGCTCTACTGCTCCGTCTTAATACACTGGAGATTTGTATTTGCGTCCATAAAGGGCTTCTTAGGGTGACATCCCGATACTAGCGTGATAACTGTTGTTGCAAGCAAATTCTATCAGAGGTAAATGCTCGCCCAAATTTCCTTTGAAATCAATAGCACAAACACGTAATAAGTCTTCTATTGTCAGGATTATTCTTTCACTTTGGCCATCCGTCTGTGGGTGATAATCTGTACTCATATTCAATCTTGTTCCTAAAGATTCTTGAAAACTCTTCCAAAATCTCGAATTAAATCTTGGATCTCGATCAGATACGATAGACACAGGAATTTCATGACGAACTACAATTTCCTTCAGGCACCTATGGATCAACTTATCGAGCGAAAATCTTTCATTTATAGGCAGAAAATGAGCTGACTTGGTAAATCTATCCACTATAAGCCAAATGGCATCATGATTAGTTTTTGTGCTTGGTACCCCAACTATGAAATCCATGGTGATATGCTCCCACTTCCATTCTGGAACCTCCAATGACTGTAGCAATCCACTTGATCTCTGATGTTCTACTTTAACTCTTTGACGTATATAACATCTGCTAATCCATTCCGCAATTTTCTTCTTCATATCTGGCCACCAATAATTTTCCTTTAAATCTCTATACATCTTGGTACTCCCTGAATGGATTGAATACCTTGAATTATGAGCTTTCTGTAAAATTTCATTCTTCAATTCCGTCACTGGTGGAATCCAAATTCTAGAAGAAAATCTAAGAATACCTTGATCTCCTTTTTGCGTGCACAATTCTTCACCTACTAAATGATTTATATCCTGATCCATTACCTCTTCCTGACACTTCTTTATCTTCTCTAACAATTCCGACTGAAAAGTTATACTTATACATTCTTACTCCTTTGGATCTTAAACCCTGACTTCCAATTCTAACTTCTAGAATTCCGTAGATAATTCTTCTGGTATAGTCTCTATGTTCATTCTCTCTCCTTCTTACTCATCTCTTGCCACTACATTTGCTTTTTCTCGGGAGTTCATACTTCAAACTCTTATGGTCCGTATATATCTCACATCTTTCTCTATACTTATAATATTTCCCAATCTTTCAAAATGAATATTATTGTTGCTTTTAATTCCAAGTTATGAGTAGGGTACTTTTGCTCATAAGGTTTCGGTTGTCTGGATGCATATGCAATAACTTTATTGTTTTGCGTCAACACACATCCTATTCCCTTACGAGAAGTATCACTATAAACTATCAAATCTCCCTAATACTTTCAAAGTGATAAAATAGGTGTTGTAACCATTCTTTCATTTAACTCCGCAAAACTTTCTCCACCCTTCTCTATTTCACATAACCTTCTTGCTTTTCCTGGTTAGCTTCGTCCAAAATATTATAACTTCCAAGGAATTTTGCATAAATTTCTGATAGTAGCTGGCCCATGATAAAACTTCTTACTTTTGTTGGTGCTTCTGGTCTTTCTTCATTCATACTATCTTTAAATTTTTCTGCTGAATCCCCTTTTTATCTCCTCCTTACTGACTATCTATACTAAGAATTATACTTCCTGCCATTAAAGTTTTCACCTGGTAAACTTTTTATACCGCTTCCTTCTTCTTTAACTCCTCAGCTATCATTGTATAGGTTGCATGATTCTTCCTAAGTAACACAAATACATCTTATCCAGATTCCTCCTTCAAGATTCTACTCATCAAATTTAAATATCACTGCTATATCAGTTCGTCCAACTAACATTTCTAGAATTTTATAACAACAATACTGAGTTCTGAAAATTATCTTTGATATGTCCCCATAAGTTCAATCTTCACTTGGTAATATACTCAGTCTTAAATCAATCTTATAAAAATACCTTGCTTCATTTATTTAATTAAACAAATCACGGGTTCGAGGTAACAGATATCTGCTCTTGAGAGTAAACTTGTTGAGCTTTCGCTAACACATCATTTCACATTTCCATCTTTCTTATTAACACATTGTGTCGGTGCACTTTAGGGGGTACGCTAGGTCCAGTTGCTTTTTCTTCTAATTATCTCCTCCGTTTGCTCTGGTAACTCCTTTATTTTATCTAGTGCCATTCTGTGTGGGGCTTTGGACACTGGCTTCATTTCAGGTGCTAAATCAATCATAAACGCATTTTCTTTATCTAAAGGAAATATTGGTAACTCGTTTGAAAACATATCTTGGGACTGTAAAATCTTCAAGTTCGGTTTGCTCCTGACTCTTATTTATAATCGCCATAACACTTATATTTTGGTCGCTGCAATCTTAAATCGTTCTTAACAAGTTCTTTACTTTCCTTTGTCCTTTAAACTTCTTCAGGTTCTCATTTGGCGTCTTCAGAACTATCTATCATCACGACGGTCTACCTGGGCATCACACTTGAATAGTTAATCCACTCCTTAGAATAATGTCAAATCCTCTTATCTCAAATGATATCAATTCTTCGCAACTTATTGCCAGAAATATCGATTCCGCCATTGGTACTTACTTATTCAATAACTGCACGTTCTTAACTTGCTAGTCCTTTAGTCATAAACTTATTGATTCGACAAGATAATTCATCTTATCAATAAAACCTTGAGAGATATATGATCAAGTTGCTCCCACATCTTTCAATACTTTAACGCATAAGGTATCCGCATTAATCTTCCACGTCATCACATCCATATTCTAAATAACATATCATAAATTCTCGTTCTCGGAGACGTATCCCTTATTGAAGTAGATTCCCTTGACTGTTAATATCCCTGGCTAGGGCCAGTGATTTGAAATTCTCACCATATGCCCTTGTTTCCTTTCCATGCATGAGAGGTAGATGAGACTTTGCCCGCTGGGTGTATAATATGTTGACTTTTGTTTGAAAAGCTCTCACAAGAACAACGGTATAACGAAACAACTAAAAGGATTCACAATTTTAATAAACTTAGAGTTGAAAAGAAAGAAGAAGTAATGATTTGAATATGAATGAGACAACCACATTGGTACTTAAGATGGCCAGTCTTTCATACCGTATGGCACACATCATATGATTAGGTGGTGTCCCACCCGACTCTTCGTCATTCCGACAAAGTGTCTCATCATAACACTGTTTGTCCCAATCAGAAAGTAAAACTTAAGGGGAACAATTAAATTTGAAAGGAATGCAAAATCCTCCGTTTTGATATCATCAGAAAGAATTTATTAAGAAAAAGGAGTTCATACATTTTTAGGAATTAAAAAGGAATATACGCTGTAATGTTGAGGATAAGAATGATACTATTGGTCACCATCCATATTCCACTTGTATTCATCTTTCGAATTTGATCGATCATAATGGCGTTCTTATTAAATAACCTTGAGTTTCCTCTTTTTAATTTGGAATAACCATGAATTATTCAACATAACGATCCTTTTATTAATAATATTCTTCTTTTAGAAAAGTCTGGAAATCTTCCCCAATCTTCTTCGGTCATGCTCAGGCTTCCGTTAAATCCATAAATTCCTTGAACTCTGATAATCCCAGTAATTGGATGAATAGTTACCCCATACGCTGGTTTTGTTGTTAATCTTATCAAACAATACTTGCACCTTGTTGTTAGGAATAATTTACTTCTTCATAATCGCAGGTTACCTCGTTCTCCGAATTAACAATACTGAGTCTGAAACAACATCCTTCTAGGTAATTCGGGTCTTTTAACAAACAAAAAACTCAAGTAGTAATTTGACAACCAAGGTTTAAAACTTATTTTATTCAAAAAGGCTTTTAGAAATTTTGTGAGGAAAAATCTTTTTCGAAAACTTGTTGAAAATTTTGAAAATTTTAAAAATCACACCTCCGGTTGTCCTTACTGTATGAGTTGATTGTTGTCCTTCTTATGACCAGATACCAAGTTAAAGAAATGATCACTCAAAGGTCCATTCACTTCCATTTATCTCCTCTCCTTCATTGGGTCTATTTCTTTCCTTAATTAATGAAAACTTCCGCTGTCATTGCACGTTATCTTATTCGTAGCTTCACATTAAGGCTCCCATACTGGTAGTACTCCCGTTAACCACTTTGCAATCATTAAGTGGAACAGACTATCCAATAGTCAACAAGTCAGCTAATATCACATCATCTTGTTAAAATATATATCACATCATTATAACACCATTTTCTAATTTCAAGAAATCTTC
This sequence comes from Apium graveolens, assembly GCF_009905375.1. NCBI lineage: Eukaryota > Viridiplantae > Streptophyta > Magnoliopsida > Apiales > Apiaceae > Apium > Apium graveolens. Next base: position 89,192,716 of record NC_133652.1, read on the forward strand.
AGATCCCTAATCTCCTCTAACTCTCTCTCTTCAACACTTATCTACTCCATTCCACAAGCTAGTCATGAGTGGCCTAATTACTAATAGCTTCTTGTAACCTGATAACAGCCATCCTCCAGAATACTTGAATCTTCTTTCTAAACTTCTTCTCACTTTAATTTTGTATCTCAATACTCACCATTTACTACAGCTATCGTGTCCCTTCTCGCAAATGCTGTTGTTTCATTGGAAAGGTTTTTAAACTGAGGATATAGAATATGGTGTATAGTGAACACATTCATAGTTGAATATTCAAAAGAACAAGAGTAAACAAATGAAGGTTATTGAATAGGTAGTCGCATATCAAGAGATGATAGAATAGCGTTGAATAACTTGGAGAGACACAACTATCATAATAAAAGGTAATACCAATAATACTGATGGAGGAACATGGCGCAAATCGAATCTGGGAAAAGATGACGATCCTTAAACGGAAAGCTCCAAACGATCAGTTGATGCAGGGAAATCAGGATCTGCCATTGCCGTTGCCTGGATATCATGTCGCTAGTTAAGAATCCCGAATCGCAACACGGACCGTGCCGGAGACCTATTATACAATCGCACTCAACCTCACGATGACCTATTTTTCTATTTCCTATTCTTAATCCTAACCCTCTACCCAATCCCGAAAATCTAGGCTTATTTCAGTGACTTATAACCTGTAGCTCTGATACCAACCTGTGGCGCCTTCCAAACCCGGGTCAGAATTTTGGGGTCCACAACACATACACAATATATAAACCTGTATATAAAATATTATTTGCAATGACCCTGCTTTACATAACTACGGATCGCAACAGGTTAAAGTATGAAAACAAGCCACAACCTTAACTTTTATTACAACGTACCGAATCCCAACTAATTTAACATACAACTGATAAGGAAATTATTCTTACCATCTTACTATCTCACTACTATAGTAAGCTCCTGATAGCTCGATCCGACTCAATCTGGAATCCTAGCTCGCGCATCGAACTGGGAAACCTCGCTATCAACTGTATTCTTCTTAACTGTAAAATATGTAAAAAGATTTGCAAGAGTGAGCTAACTAGCTCAGCAAGTCATATTATCAATAACTGAGGTTAAACAATAATTAAACGAGATGATTCAAAGGAATCAAGTGTCTTGTTAAACAACCAATAGAATTGGATATTCAATTTAAATTTTTAAAACCAAGGTTAGGTTGTTGATCAGTCACGCACTAACCCCGAGCAAAGCACACAGCACTGCTCTCATTACTGGATCCAAGGCACACATTGGCCTAACTTGACCATTGATATGGTCTAACCACGAATCTGGTCTCTAAAAAAAACTATCCAATTCTAAAGCAGTTCAATATGATAAACAATATAATTCAATAAAACAAGATCGTAGTCAATAATGATGAAACATTTGTATAAAGGCATAATGCATTTCAGGAGTATCACAAGGGGTATCGAAGTATGTATAGGAAATGGCCTCCAGCTTGTAGGAGAATTGGGGTATTAGGGGGACAATGGTTTACCAGATTTAGCTCTTTGATGTCGCAAGGTATGGTTGAGTATAAATGTTTCAGTATATTTAAACAATTTTGTTCCAGTGTTTGGTATATGATGGGTATATATATTTGTGGAGTAGTATCGTATTTGTGTGGTTTAGTATTTGGTAGATCAACAACAATTGGTTTACAAAGAATAAGGCTTACGGCTCAAAGATCAATTGATGTGGCTCAGGTTCAATGCTGAAGGATTCAAAGTATTTACAATATGAAACAGAGCTATTTTGAGTATTAACAGTATGTCACAAGAGAATTTAGAAATATTTGCAATATATCTCGAGAAAGGTTTAGAAGTACTTGCCTTATCATAATCAAATTCGACTTCACGTGTACTCGTCTAATGACTCTATTCAACAACCACTCATCTGCTTCTCCTATGCCTCGCTTCTATCATCTGATCACTTCCTGGATTTTCTACATGTCAATTCTATTTTCTGATCACCTGCTTCCTTTTCTTATGCCTTGCTTACTCTGCTAGGCATTATAAATATCTATCAATATTTAACTCATATGATTTTATTCGACATACACTTCTATCTACCCTTCGTTTCACCCAAATCCGATTAACAGATTGAAAGTTATGCTATCAACAAGTAATCACCAAATATATAGACCGACAGTCAACCAACAAATCACATATAACTCATAACACATCAAATAATCAATGGTATATCATTTATAAAGAAGTCTCGGGTCATTAACAGGCTTTCAGGTAATTAAAATGATTTTTAAAATATTTTTCGGAATTAAAACGGGTCGTTGGATCAATTTCGGGGTAATAAACAGGGTTCGGTTGGCCAATTCTGGCTTCGAAACAATTTTTATAATAATTATCGAGCCTTGGAAATAATTTAAAATAATATTTTAAAACTCGAAACTATTTTTCGGAATTTTAAATCATTTTTAAATAATTAAATCTAATTAAATAATTATTTAAAATCAATTAATAATTAATTAAATCAATTAATCAATTAATTTTCAAATTAATTGACCAATTAATCAATTAATTATTAACTAAAATTAATTAACAAATTTATTCAAATTTATTTTTGAATTAAAAATAATTTTTGGAATTAAAATAAATGATTTTTAAAATTTTAAAATAATTAAAATTATTCTCAAAAATCATTTTATAAAAAGAAATCTTGTTTTTGAAAATATTTAAAACAGAAATACTAATTCTGAAAGTTTTGTAAACAGAAATTGTATTTTTAAAATTTATAGAAAATACAGGGACTGAATTGTAAGGTTGATCAAACTACAGGGGTCAAACTGTAGTTTGACCACCTTCTTCACCAAGTCGCCGGCGTCGCCATTGCCGGCGACACCGAGCTCACCGGAAACGAGGCAGAAGCCTCGAATGACTGTAAAACTCTCCAGAATTCTAGAATAGACAACATACAGTTCAATTATGTAAACCAAATCTGCAAACATATCCGAAATTGATCAGAATGATTGAAACAAAAACTCGCCGCCGGCGAATTCTAGAAAAATCCGGCGAGAACTTCAAACAACAACTCCGTTCAATCTAGAAATTGTCTGATAACATGCTATATATGATTAGATTGTAAATTTCAAGGGGAACAAAACCCACCCCTTTAGAACTTCTGATAATCCCTAAACAAGAAACCCCCAATTTTAATCAAGAACATTCAAACGAATATAAACCCTAATTATATAATTCGAGAATCAAACCCTAATTTGAACATGTTATTGAACTCCAAATCGATCATATGACATACCAAAATGACCTGGAAAACAAGCTCTGCAACATACAATCATCAAATCATTCAAACAATCATCCGTACAAAAATTCATAATTTAAATACCAAGAAATTCGAATATAATTAATTAAATAGAAAATCACCTGATGTTTCTGGGTTGAAATTGATGGAAGATTTGGATTCTAGATTTCAGTAGCTTCGTTTTGAGTATATGTACGCCAAAATCGGATATCGATAACGCCTCCGAATTTGTGTTTGATTATGAAGAACATAATATAATTATAGTATTTTCTCTGTAAAAATTCTGTAAATACTGTTTGCAAATGATTTCTGATACAAAATAAAATACGGTAGAGGCTATTTATATTTATGGGAAATTAGTATCCCGTTGGATCATTCCGGATATAAAATGGTACGTTTATTTATAAAAACTGATCCAAACGGTACCGGTTTTCGAGATAATTATCCAAATCAGTACAATTTGTACTGCGGTCTTGGTCTCAGCGCTTGGTTACACGTACTACGAGGTGATAATTGTAATAGTTTAATAAAAAGCTCCCGTTTCTCGAAAATACGAGTTTTATTGATTTACCGAAACGAATATTGTATCGAAAATGTTGCGCCGGGACCCGCGCAGGACAAACCGTACGCCGGATCGAAAAAGTCAAAACATGGAAAATGCTCGGAATATTGCAATTAGGTTAGGAAGGAGTTCTCGGAAGAGTTTCGGGTTCTAAAAACGTAAAAACGGATAACGGTGGTTGGTTCCCGTTTTTATAAAAATAGATTTTAAATACCCGGAAAAAGATTTTATAAAATCCATATGATTCTTATAAATTCATAAATCAACATAAAAATAATTAGGAAGATATGACAATTATCTATATTTTATTTGGAACATATAAAAATTAAAATACTCAATTGATATCATTTTTAAACATCCAAACACATTTAACACTTAACAAATAATTCACAAAATAGATACTGAACATGCATAATAATTATTTATTAGCAAAATAATTACACGATATATTCCGGATATTACATCCCCCCCCCTTAAAAAGATTATGTCCTCGGAATCTCCTAAGAAAATAAATGAGGGCACTTTTCTTTCATGTCACTTTCTAACTCCCAGGTTGACTCTTCAACCTTTGGGTTTTCCACAATACTTTTTCTAACTTTATCACTTTAGTTCTCAATACTTTCTCTCTTCCTTCTTGAATCTCTATTGCACTCTCTACATATGACAAATCTGCCTGGAGCTCTATTGGCTCCTATTCTATTATATTCTTGGAGTCTAGATTATACTTCCTAATTATCGATACGTGAAAAATATTGCGAATGTGCTCCATGTGCGGAGGTAACGCTAACTCGAAAGCTATTTTGCCAACGTGCTTTAAAATTTCCAAAAGGTCCGACATATATTGGGCTCGGTTTTCCTTTCTTTCCAAACCTCGTTAATCCCTTCCACAGCGATACTTTCAGTAGTACTAAGCTTCCTTCTTCGAATTCCATGTCTTTCCTTGATTGATCTGTTTATTTCCTTTGACGGTCTGGTACGGCTATCAATCTCTTCTGGATAACTTCAACAACTTCCTTTGTATGTTGTACTAATTCATGTCCAAGTATTTTGCGCTCTACTGCTCCGTCTTAATACACTGGAGATTTGTATTTGCGTCCATAAAGGGCTTCTTAGGGTGACATCCCGATACTAGCGTGATAACTGTTGTTGCAAACAAATAATTCACAAAATAGATACTGAACATGCATAATAATTATTTATTAGCAAAATAATTACACGATATATCCTGGATATTACACTAGGTATCCCTATAGCACCCTGCTGTGGTAAATCCAACTATAATCCCTCATCGTGCTCATCCATCCCCTCAACCGGGGCCATCTGAAACACCTCTGGCTCTGGAGCGTATACAGGCAAAGGAGGTAATACTGCTGGTGGAAACTCTGGCTCAATCTCTGGAATAAACTGATACTCTATCGGAAGTGCAGGTGAAAGCATCAGCTCAAAGAACTCTAAAGGATCAAACATCTCCTCGGGATCTGGTATCTGCTCTGGAGCTGGTGGTGTTGGTTCCTGGGATAGTGATGGTGGAAGTGGTGGAAACATATGTGCTGACACTGGTGGTATAGCTAGTACAGATGGTCCAGTAACAGTCTTATCGGAAGATGTTGACGATGCCATCTGATAATATAATAAGGAAAGAAAAAGGGTCACTTAGCAATCCTACAACTTATACATTCCTAATCTAGACTTATCTAAACCCTAACACTCCTATTCATATCTTATGTGATCTTCCTATCTTATTTTAATTCTAATGTTCTTGTTTTCAGGGACCAAACCTATAGCTCTGATGCCAAACCTGTAACGCCCTCTAGACCTGGGGTATAAGTCTGGGGGTTACTAGCTAATCACCAACCCTGTACAACCTCTATAATATTTAAGCAGATATATATATATATATAACCGCTTTAATACTAACCATGGTCTTTTTAGGTTGAAGTATGAAAACAAGAACCACAATCTAACTTTATTACAACCCAAATTTAAAACCTTACAAACTCTCTTTATTACAAACCATTGTCTAACCGGTTTTAAACTACTTTTCTCAATTATTCAAACACACACATTAACTATCTACACTACACCTGCTCAGGAAACTCAAAACTTTCCTCCTGAATTGGGATCAGCACTCTTGGTATGAGAGGGTCCCGCAGCTTGACTTGTTTCTTTACCACTCGAGTCCTGATAGGTTTCATTTTCCTTCTTAACTGAAAACAATAAGGAGAATAACAACAAAAGGGGGTGAGCCATAAGTTGCTCAACAAGTCCTCAATATAAAAGCAGTGTTATAGTAAGTTAAATGAACCAGTAATTTGGTTACATCTGCAAAGATATAAGCTCGCAAGAAAAGAACGAAGGCCACTATCGGCGATTATCAAACAAACTAAAATGGACACAAGTTCACACCTATATCCTGCTGATCAGCCAGGATACAGTGCAGATCTATACCTCAACGTATAGACCCATTCGGGTACCCAGGCTCCACGGCCCAACACAAGGATCCGGCTAATTCCCGGTCCTTAGGATCAAGTGTATACCTGATCCCAATCGTTGCCATTATCAAGATATATGTATATATATATATTGGAATGTGAATAGAGGATTTAACGAAATATGAGAAATCAGGAATTAAAATGAAATATGAATTAAGACATGATAATTGTGTATCAGTATTTGTGAACATGAATTATAAGTGTGTAATTATAATAAGGATCTGAAGTAATTTCACTATTCTGAAATTAGAATAGGGAAAAACTTGTCTTTCACACGATCTACCACAAGTACTTCACCGTCCTCTACCACCGACTCAACTCGCCTTGTTGGCTTCGCTTCTATCAAAGAAATAGACTTATTTAGTCATCCCGTATCTCAATCGCGTCTCAAACCGACTTCACATAGCCCTTATCGTCTACCTGTACAAGTATTATTAATTCGTATTATAATTATTAGCAGATATGACTCAATTAACCACATAATTCACATAACACATAAGTCACATAGTCATTCTAGGTTTAAAATAATTTTTTTAGAATCGAAATCAACTCGCTATTCGCTTAACTGAACAATATCTGGCTCATTTCCTATTTTTGGGATTTATTGGACTCGTCTATATACGTAATTAGGCTTATAAGTAAATAAATTTCAAAAGTCGACTCCCTTCTAAAAGAAATTAATATTTAAAACTTTTTTTAATGAAAACAGATGATTTTCTGAGTCGAAGGGCTTTCGTTTCGCTCAAATCGGATAAGCGGTTCAATTATTATTCAATAAATACAGATCAATCAATTTATTATTTAATATAAATAATTATTCCTAATTATTGAATCCTAAAAATATTTTTAAATATTTATGTGGGAAAATCAAAATTAAAAATGATTTTTCCATAATTTTTGGAATTAAAATGAATTTATTATGATTTATTGAAAATAATTTGATTAATTATCAAAATAATTAATCATTTTTATATAATTAATAACTAAATAAGAAATAATAAATAAATAATTAAAAAATTAAATAATTTCGAATTTTAGAAAATATTTCAGAATTATTTATTATATAAATCAATTAATTAATTAATTAATCAATTTATAAAGTAAATAAAAACTGATTTTATAATTAATAAAATTAAAACTAAAAATAATTTTCCAGAATCATTTGTCAAAAATCAATCTCTGACAAAAACGGATCAAACACGGGTTATACAAACGGGTCAACCGGGTCAAATCCGGGTCATGAAGAACATGACCGAATTATTTCCAGAATCCGGCTACTTCACAGGATTCCGGTGAGTCCGAAACAACCTCAAATCAACACCGTTTGGTTCTGTTTTTTAGTGCTTTCATTGCAAATCAACACAACAATCCAACCACGGCCAAAACATCCCTGAATCATCTGTGAATCATCTTTTCCGATCAAAGCTCCAAACTTTTCCGGTCAAATATCGAAATCACAGAATTGTACATGAAACTTCAAGATTAATAGCTTAAATTAAAGTTTTTAACACATATAATCAAACCCCTAACCTCTATACAACCCCAGCTTCTTCTAAAATCAAAAACGATTCAATTAAAATTAGACATAAACCATAGAAATCGAATTCATCTATTCAGGTATCGTTCGATCAATTAAATACCATGAATCGATCAGAAATCATCATATAAAACTATATATATTATCAAATCATCCTAATAACCCTAGAATCAAAAAGTCCTAATTCGGGTATAAACCCTAGAAATTAAAATTAAAAAATAACACATCAAAACATGAAATTAATACCACGAATCGAAAGAACAGATCAAGAGGATGAATTTTGATACTCACATCGATCGATTTGATGCAGAAATCAGTCCAAAATTACTGCTTGATTGTTCAACCCGACCCTGGAAGATCCGACCCGAAAACAGAGAATTTTGATAATTTTTCTGATTTTTAATAATTATTTAATATTAATTAAATAAAAATTAGGCTATTTATAGTAGTAATATTAATACTCCTAATTAAAATTAAGGCCCTAATTATACATCTTTTAAAATTAATTGGCCCCTAATTTTATAATTTTTGAGTATTAATTTTTAATTTTTAAATATTATATATATATAATATATATGCCGAAAAATCCCAAAAATTGTGAATAATTCAAAAATAAAAATAAATGGTATATATGAAAGTCCTATAATTTTATAAAAATAAAAATGTGATTTTGTGGGGGGGTTTATCACCCAATGGGACCCGGAAAAGTCATTTTTCACGAAATGAGAAAATTTATAAAATATCTAGACGTTCAGAATAACAAGATGGTACAAGCCGTTCTGAGAAAAATAAGACCAATTATTTTATTTGATATATCAGCTATTAAAACATAGTTCAGGTCGTATAACTTTTGATACGAAGGCTTTAAATACGAAACAAAATATCCGATAAATACCCGGAAAATACCCTGACTATACCGAATACACGTAGCACATAATAATTAGGGTTTTATAACTAATTACACATAAATGACATAATAAAACACATAATTTATCTTTATTATGATATAATACACGCGTAATTTCCCAGTCGTTACAATAATCGCACTGCCTATTGTAAGGGCTGCTCTCCGGAGGAGTTTGCATTGGCTTCGGAGGATAATAAAAAGGTTTGTCTTTTATCTCCTTCAAGATTTTCTCCCGGGTCATGTTGAGAGGAGTCCAGTCCAGCTCTTGCTTTGGCTCCCGGGACTGCTTCGTGGGTCCTGGATCGCTCTTGGACTCCGGCTTAGGACCAAACCTCTGAAAAATGATGCTGATCAATAAGGAGTAAGCTGCTGCCAGAGGAGTCCAGTTCGAGACCTTGTTGATTGCTTCCTGGAACCGGCGCATATAAGCTGAGAGAGACTCGTTGTCCTGCTGTCGGATGGTTTCTAGGTGACACATATGCATCTCATGTGTCTTGTTTGCTCGGAACCTCCTGAAAAATGCTGCGCGGAACTCCTTCCAACTGTGGATGCTTGGGAGGGGATACTGTTGAACTATCTCTGGCCCCCTCCCTTAAGAGTTGATGCGAAGAAACGGTTTTGTCAAATCGTTGTAGTAGTATATCTGCGCAATCTTTTCAAAGTAGTTCAAGTGTTCTTCTAGGTCTCCATTCCATCAAAAGAATCGAAATTGTAGTGCTTCAGGTCCTGTTGGCGGGGAATAGCCTCCAAGGAGTGGCTGAAAGGAGTTAAAGTTTCCCCAATCTCTACTCCCGAGTCTCTGTCCATCTTCCTTTGTAATTCATAGATCATATCTTTTAGGTCTTTCTGCTTCTTGCCTTCTTCGTCATCAGAAATCAGCTCTGGAGTATGATCCTTCCGGGTTCTCTTGGTCCTGGACTTGGCCAGTAGCTTTTCTTCTTCTAACTGCATTCTTCTTTGGATCTTTAGTTCGAGCTTTGCTTCTTCTTCCTTTCTGATTTGCTCTCGCATCTCTTCTAGTCTTTTTTGCTTGGCCGCTTCTGATTCTTTCTTATTTCCCTGATCCTTTTTGTACTTCTTCGCCTTAGCTCCAATTTGGTCAAAGACAGATTTCTTAAATTGTTGGGAGTCCCCGGACTCCTCCGGTTCTTCCTCAAGTTCGGCTTCTTCCTGGAGCCGGATTTGCTCCTGCCTGTAGAGCCGGATTGCTTCTGTCAGCTCATTACTTGTGAGGTTGGCCATGTGCTCGTCAGCCACCAGGACATTAGTGTATTTGTATTGGTTCAGTTCAATGAGGGTCCTGGCGTCCCTGGTGTTGACAATCCTCTCCATAACTAGAGTGTGTTGTAATGGTTGCTCCTGCAATGTTTCTTGGTCGGCTCCCGGGTCATGAGCCTGAGAGTGGTCCGGCTCCTGGACCTGAGTGCTAGCAGAGGGTCTCCCAGAACTATGTTATCCTGCTCTTGCCATCATCTCAAAAATACAACAACTAACAAAAATTTTCAACTAACAATATTGATCTAAGGTTGCTTTTTGAAAATTGCAAAAACTATCCAGAACAATAATAAACAGCTTTCTGGGACTATTTCAAACAATCTTCTAGGACTGGTTAACAATATAGTAGAATTAATACAGTTGGGTTCTATGACACATGCAATATGCAAACTAAAGCAAAATCGGGTTCTAAAACAATAAAAACTAGCAATAGCACACACAAACGTGGCTTAAATCAACGAAACAGGGCCCACACAAACGTGACCTAAAATAACTAACACACACAAACGTGGCTTAAATAAACAAGATTCATATTTATGAAAGACTTTGGTTGTTTGAGTTCTTACAAGTTAAAGAAATGGACTCTTTAAAAGTTTGTTGATGAAGCTACGTGCTTACGAGTTACAAAGTTCTTACAATGTTTCAACTCCCAACCACGGCTTTCTAAATTTTTACACTTTGCATTTCTGCATTCAATTTTGAAGTCTGTCGTACATGAATAACGCATAGATTATGCTCGTGGAGGAAAGTCCGATACAGTATGAGCATTTACGGGGATGTCTGAGGGCCAGCTAATCTCATAGTAGTGTTTATTTATTGTTCTGCCAAAGTTGTTCTATACAAGATTACAAATGTGTGTTCTTGATACTCCCAGTCCCAGCTTTTATAATGCCGTTCAGCTCCATCCACTTTAGAGTAGTTGCACAGCTCCATTTTCACTCTTGTTTAGTAAACAACTAACAAGTAGAATAAAATGTGCGCGCGTGTGTTCAATATACAATAATACACCCGCAGATAAGCCAAGTATTGCTTCTATGAGATCCTTTTATATATTTCCTATGGCTGTAATATTGTCTTTTCGGGGGAGTGAAGACAGAAATGAGGTCTATATAGATTATGGGAATAGATTATATAATCATATATTAATTGACTTATTCATCTTTTAATCAATCCTTAATATTCTAAAACCGTGTTAATTTCTATGAAGCGTCCAATAATATCAGTGATTAGTCTCTAGTTTATAATAAAGACGGAGAGGGGTTTCATGCCTTGGTATTTTTGTATTAGTTGTTGGACAGTCCCTTTTATTAGGAACCCATTTTTAATTTCATAGGATGAGTCATGATTACGGTTTCCCAAAGATTTCCAACTCACAATGATTTTGTTTATCTTATTTTATGTTCTGGTGGACAAATCGTTTTTTTACTTTAACGAGTACATGATTCAAACTTATCGAGCTTTTACTTTCTTTCTTCTTTACTCTTGAATGGTCCTATAAGAATAAGAGAATTTCATGTTGCGAGCGTTCGCAAATAGGAGAATCCAAAGCTCTCATCTCGAAGTCATCCTAAATTTAAAACTCAAGAGAAGAAGTATAATTCAACCGTTAAATTTATTATGACAGTATTGTAATTTTGACTAAAAGTAAAAAAGAATAATTTGGTCCCGAAATTATGGTTTATAAGTTTGTAACAACTTATCTACGAGTATTTGTCGACCCAACTTATAAGTTTAATTTATAGCTTGAGTTGGATTTATAACTTATAAGCTGATAAGTTGAATTTTAGTAAGAAAGTACTTTTTCTTAATATATTTTGATTTTTCGTTGATTTATTAATCTCAGTTTTAAAATATATATTTTTAAATATTAATCTAACTTCAAATTTAAGAATTAAGATAATTATATTTAATAATTATTTATTTTAATTTATTTAAGAAAAAAAAATCTGATTTATAAGTAAAATTATTCAAACACTTATTTAACTTATAAATATTTTTTTACTTATCACTTATAATTACTTATTTAATTTAAATCATAAATTACTTATTTTAAGATTTTTTAAACGAGCATAAATATTTTTTCTTCTAATTTTATGAACATGTAAATATCATATCTTTGTTGGTAAACTTTTACATCTATCCTAATCAATTCAGGGCGGACCCTAAAATTAACTAGGTCTAAGTTAAAATTCGTTTACGAGACCCTAGCATATACTTCCTCCGTCCCTCCGGCTATTAAGAGATTGTCCGACATGTATTTTAAGATAAATTGAAATTATAGTCTTATAATTTTTTTTTAAATATTTTTTTTTCTAAATAAAAGTTTAAACATGTTATCTTCATTTATAAAAAGAAAATTTTAAATATATATATATAATTATACCATATATTCATCTTAAAATGCGTACTGAAGACTCTCTCAGAAACGATAATAATTGACTGCGATATGAGGGGTATAATAGAGTAAAGTTCTATGGAGTCCACCTTTTAATTGGAGTCCTTGGAGTCCATCTATGTTCTGCAAATAAAATATCTTCTAAAACATGTTATCTTGCAAAACATGTTTTACAAATATCATTATTTCAATAAAATCATGCAAATCTCATATATTTACAAGTACAATATGTATATTCTGCAACATGAACATTTATGTTCTGCAAACTAAACATATTTTCTAGAATAATATATTTTGCAACGTTCTACTTGTAAAATCTATGCAATCTGCAAGATTTTCAATAAAATTGTGATATTTGTAGAATATCATTCGAAAAATAATACGTTCTCCAACAATTTAAGCTATATTTTACTTGCAGAACATATATGGACTCCAATGACTCCAATGAAATAGTGGACTCCATAGAACCTAACCCATAATTTTATATATTTTTACTAAGTGACTTAAAAATTTTGGAGTCTTCCAATATCAAGGGTTTCCCACGCAACCCCTGAACCAACCCAAGTGAAGTTAACACTCCATCGTATAAATTTTCCCGAAATTATGTTATGCATATACAGTAAACAAGGAGGTCTCGAGTGAGAATATCTTTGTTGTTTATTGAATTCTATACATTATTTTTCGGCATGTAATGCTCATTTAAAATATAACTCACTCCGCCCAGCATGTCCGCTTCCTCCAACCTCGGGGTAAAGGGGCATCCCATAAGGGGGTTAGTAGTAACAACAGTTGAATATTCATACCCGACGGGTCGAGAATTCACAGGTGCATTTACTTGTTGAACTTGAGGATTCGTACCTTGAGTAGCCGAGGGGATTGTCCCTTGTTGCTGAGGTTCAGTTGCCCCTATCTGGGCTTCTCCTTGCGTGGTTGCATAGGTTGAGTAAGGAGGCACCTTCACAGTTGAAGAAATCACTTGGGTTGTCCCCGTTGGTGTTCCTCCTCCAAGGGCTCTAACTGTTCTCCGTGTTCTCGCCATGGTTATTGTTGTGCCCCCCACGGTGGGCGCCAAATGTTATGGATTAAAAACTAATATATATAATTGTTGTATTTATTACTAAGGAACGCGAGTTCAAGGCCTTTAATGGCTACTCTCGTGTTTCGTAGCTTAACTCTGCCTTTACGAGATGCCTACGTATCTCTGTGAATTAGAGAATCAAGCCAAAAAACGTCGTTCTGGTTTGTGGGGTGAGACCCCTTATATAGATGTGGGAGTCCTTGAATTGGACTTGGTATAGGAGATTTGATAGCCAAGTCTCAAAATTAGAATGGACTTTGGAGTCCTAAATAGTAGAAAACTGATTCCTTATCCTTCTAGGTCCCTTTGAGGCTAATCTGCAAGGATTTATGTCCTTATCGGGACTCTTCTCAATAGCTGATTTTTCCCTTATTAATTAATTACGAAATTAATTAATATTCAGGGTTTTTGGGCCTTATCAGGCCTGATCTGGTCCATCAGGTCTGATCACTATGTTAACCTTTTTGATCTGAATGTCATACATCTCTTTATTGGGCCTAGCAGCCCAAATTATGTATAATTAATGTAATATTTAATTATACAATCAGGATTTATTTATCCCTATCAAGTTTCATATTTAAACTTTTATTAAAAAAAAATTAAAAAAATATTATCAAACTATACTTTATAGAAGTTTCGAAATACGTGCAAATAGTAAACGTATAGAATCGAACGGCACGGAGTTAGTAGTAGCGTTACTGCGTGAGTGTGTGCATATATTACATACACACAAGTAGACCTGGCCATCTGTGCGGTCCGTGCGTGCCGGGCCGGGCCGCACACGGGTTGGACACTCGAAATGGTAACACTGAACTGGCCTGTTAATTAACGAACCGGGCTCGGGCCGGGCTCGAATCGAGGAAACCGAAGTCGTAACCGCACAAGAAAATAACCGCGTACGAGTTGTGCGGGCTCGTGCGGTTAACCCGCGGGCCGTGCGTGCTTTTCAAAACACACTTCTTTCTTTCTTCTTCTTTCTGCCTTTCACTTTAGAGTCTTTCACTTCCGTTAAACTGTACATACAAAACACACTTACTTACAAACATACATATATGTTGGACGTGGTCGAATCGAATGTTGCCATTAAACCCTAACCTCATCTTCTCTCCCTCCTCATTTCCACCTCTCTCCCCGCCGTCTTCTTCCCTCCGGTGCTTCACCGTGGTTCCGGTCGGCCCTTCATTTCCCGGGCGGTGGTCGAATCGAAGCTGAGAAGAAGAAGAGAGTAAATGGGAAGGAAATGAAGGTGAATGCGAAGGAGAGATGGTCGAGAGATAGAGAGAGTTATTTGAGTGACGATGATGATGCTCTTCCTCTTCCTATGACGTATATAATTCGTGGAGTTTATAATTTTAGGGAAAATTAGTAATGACACAGAAAATACTTACCGCCTTCTGCTGAGTAGTGCGGGTTGGTGCCGGGCCGGGCTCGGTCCCGGTTTTCCAGTATTATATTCGTAACCGGCTCGACTAATTTGACGAATTGTGCGGGTTTGAACCGGCCCGATTCGGGCCGAATAATTACGGGTTTCCATACGAACCGGTCCCGAATGTGCGGTTCAAACCCGCACATTTGGCCAGCTCTACACACAAGCGTTTGTAAGGTTGGTAGTCGCTGGAAGTCTCTGTAACAGCTAAAATTATTGCGTACCATATATGCATGGTGATTAAGGTTGGTTGGGAAAATGATGAGTGTCGATGTAGGTGGTCCTGCTACTTCTTTTCTCAACCCCATTTTTTGTACCCTCTTAATTATACCCTAGGGTCCCTTCTCAGACAAGCAACATGAATTTAACTTGGACCTTCGACACGCAAACGCTCTTGCATGCCCCTGATTTGAAGTCTAAACTGCAAACAAACGATGTTAACTTTTTTTCGTTATCTTTTTTGGTTCTGTAGCATGGAGGCGGAGCTATAAATGAATATTATGCAGAAAAAATATTAGTGACCAGAGTGGATTTTCGTTAGAGTGGTACACATCTGTTACCTAAATATTAACGTCTGGTTCTAGTTAAAGTTCGAATTTTCGATCTTCGATTGTCATTAACTGTGACGGATTATAGTATAGAGTTATCCGCTTAAAATTCGACACCTCGAATTCTTTTCAAATTCCACTTTTTTTAGTGAGATTTTAATATTTATTAAATTCAAGTTAGATTTTAATTTTCACATCTCCAGCCTTTTCTGTTAACCGGACTTATAAACCTTTAGCCACTTAAACCATGACAGTACCTTGATCTTCTCAATTATTTCTTGGTTGATTTTTTAATGAACATTCTTGTCTTGTAACTTGGATACTAAGCTGAGTATCTGTCATTATTTGGTCCATTGGAGTATTATTATTTGAGATCCTTGGATGAAGAGTCGAGACAACCTAAGAGAGAGTATCATTTTATATTTGTTTGTGTCAATTATTTCCTCACCTGCTAAAAGCGTTTTCTATTTGTATTGAACACATTTACCAATACACACTTTTGATTGTTAATATCTTTAATTTAGTATTAATATTAAATATAAAAACTTCATTATATTAAAATATTCATAAATACGAATCCAACAAAATTACTTATAACTATTTTTAATATTATAAATTAGACGTAAATTATTAATTAATTATTTAATATAAACAGTATGAAAAATTAAAACATGAATAATGTTTTGGGATTGAGGGAATATCAAACAACAACTACCCCTATGAAATAATAAGAAAAGGGGAAGGGACAATATGTAAATATCAAGGAGGAAGCAATCACAATCAACATTTCATAGACAACGTCAACTTCTAAAACTCTCCCCCGCAGCTTAGCTGTGTACTAGGGGTCCTGTTTGTATTCTTGAATTTATATGTATGTATGGTCCTCTTTTCTCTCCCTTTTTTTTGCATGACTTTTTAACTAAAAACAAAAACAGTATCTCTTTCTCCCAAACCTTACTCTTGATTAATGTTTTTACTGTCTTTCTGATGATGTGTGTTCAACAACACATAATAAGCTCTAAATTTTATGAATTTGGTGCATTTTTATTTTTATTGGTAGAGTTGTTGTAAATGCATGGATACATTAATATTTATAATTAGAGTATCAATCAAAATATACCAAACTTATGAGAATTAGTACTTATTGTGTGCTCTCGGACACACATTAGAAAATCCGATGTTTTTAATCTGTTGTAATTTTTTATTTATTTGTATTTATTTTCATTTCTTTGATCCGAGGGCTGTCGCTCTCCTCTCAAATGTGGATGATTTGATTCTCCTCTCTAATAAATTTAATAATAAATATTTTTACTTATACTTATTTTGTTCATTATGAAAGTCACGTGTTTGACTCCATAGTAAAATTAATTTTTTTTATTTTTCTTTATTTAATAAAAATATTAACTTTTAAATTTTCGTTAAAAAAGAAAATTTTAAAATTATAATTATAATTATATGATCAAAGCCCTTAAAGTTAATAATTTAAATAATAGATCAGGCCTAATACTAGTTTATACTTATTTCATGATGAATATATAACTGGAGTAAGGGAGTTAATATGATACGGTTTGGTCGGTTAAGTTAACACTGTAATTAGAAGAAGAGATATAAGCTTACACAACAAACACACCTATAATTATACAAAACGAAAGCTTACAACAAACACATATATGACATAAGCTTACACAACAACAAAAAACACCTATAATTATACAAAACTCACTGCAGGTACTCAAAATTATATCCTACATATAATTATAATTGGAGTAAGGGTTAAGGGGTTTTTGGTGGTACAGTTTGGTGTGTTGGATTTTAAACGCAGCGTAGGCATGACAAAATACTTTTACACACATAAAATCCAAATAAAAACATATAAATCGTGGTAAAAACGTAAGGATCGATTACTAACCTTTAATATGCGATCCAAAAGCAACGATCGGAGATCCTTAGCAGCTGCTCCTCAAACGTGAAGCACTCCACCGGTATCCACCAAGAAAACGACGTTAAGGAGGAGGAGGAGGTGGAGAGAATTTGGTTTTCTAAAACTTTTGGGTTTTTGGGTTCCCCGGTTAGAATAAAAATAGGGTTTATAATAGTGTATTTATAGGCAAAATTTTCAGCTGAAATTTTCCCATAAATATTATTATTATTATCCCATTTATTATTCTCATTAATAATTAAAACACCTTTTAATTATTAATCCTTTTTCTAAACACTTTAGAAATAATTCTCTCTTTTGATTTAATTTCCAAAAATTAAATCCATTAATTAATAATATTAAGAACTTTTCTTAATTAATTTATAATCAATTAAATCTCATTTAATCAATTATTAAATTTGCCAATTAATTATTTATTTCATAAATAAATAATTATTAGCCATTATTAATTATTTCCTCCACCATTAAATTATTCTCTTTTTATGGTGTGACCCTGTAGGTTCAATATTAAGCCGGTAGTAGAAATAAATAATAATAAAACTATTTTATCATTATTTATATAAATTCTCTAATTTATTAAATATGATTAATTAATTAATCACATTTATTCTACATCGTGAGGGATACTTCTCAGCATATCGCGACTATCCGGATAATATGAATTCACTGCTTAGAATACCAAGAACCTATTCAGTGAATAGTTACCGTACAATAAACTCCTTCAACCTTACAATGTCCCGATTAAATACAAGGCATGGATCTCGTGTCAAGCCTATCTAATTCAATCACTTGCTTACCATTTACTATGCGTAGTTCTATGCAAATTAGAAACTCCTTTCTAATTTCATTCACTCTGGCCAGAGATTCCTGAGCTAGCATAAGTGGATCAGCCTTGAACATTCACTTCCTTCACTGGAAGGGGTAGATCCTATATTGATCATACACTATCTTCGTGTACAAATTCCTATACCCAGTAGAGCCCTAATAATTGTCCCTGGAGATTAAGAACTAAACCAAAGCATAGTTCAGTGTACACAAGATGACTATGATGACCTCAAGTCTAAGGATACTTGTACAACTATCACTATGTGAACAACTGCTGACACGTGAGTGAACTCCATCAGTTGTTCAGCTGTGCGAGTCATGTTCAGTGAACTTATTCTATAATAAGCACCTACATACTAGCTATAGTGTCACCACACAAATGTCTATGAGAACAGACATCCTTCATAATGAAGCAAACATAGTATGTACCGATCTCTGCGGATTATTAATTACCAGTTAGTAATCCTACGACCAGGAACTATTTAAGTTTAGAGTTATCATCTTTTAGGTCTCACTATTATGATCTCATCATAATCCATAAAAAGCTTTACTCTAAATTATGGTATATCTTATTTAAACACTTAAATAGATAGAGCCCGTAATAAAAACAAAACAAGTTTTTTATTAAAATCAATGAAATCAAAAAAGATTACATAAAGAGTTATTCCTAAATCCTAATACATGATTGGACTTAGGACATATTCCTTTCAATCTCCCACTTGTACTAAAGCCAATCACTCTGGTATCCAATACCCATCTAGTCATTATGACGATCAAAGTGACTTTCAGAAAGTAGCTTTGTGAGTGGGTCTGCTATGTTATTATGTGTGTCAACTCTATTTCAATACAATACAAGAAATGTTATCGCGCTCCCACTAACCCTTTTGTAAACGCATGGTTCATCTACGTTTTTTTATAAAATCAAACTCTTTGATTGTCTCATCAAAACGAATGTTCCATCTTTCGAGAAGCTTGCTTTAAACCACATATGGTTCGCAGTAGCTTACACACTAGGCTTTCATTTCCCTTGGAAAGAAAACCATCTAGCTATATGCCAGATCTCATAGTCGTAGTAAGCAGCAATCGCAAGCAAAATCCGAACTGATTTTAACAGGGCTACAGGTAAAAGGTTTCATCAAAGTCAATCCATTGCCTTTGTTTGAATCCTTTTGCCAAAAGCCTGGCCTTAAAGGTCTCCACCTGGCCATCTGCTCTAATCATTCTTACGTATACCGTATACATAGATTCCTTTTCGGATTTCATGACACTATACCATTTCTCTGAGTCAACGCTACTCATAGCCTCATTATAGGTTACAGGGTCGTCATCATCAATGATCGACAACTCATTGTCATTCTCAATGACAAGGCCATAATACCTCTCAGATTTGCGAGACACTCTCCCTGATCTATGAATGGGTTGTTCCACAAAAGGTTGTTCAGTCAGAACAGGTGTTTCCACTCGATCTGTAGTAGTTTGTGCTTCTTGAACTTCATCAAGTTCAATTTTGCTCCCTCTGTTTCCTTCAAGGATAAACTCCTTTTCCAAGAAGGTAGCATGTCTGGAGACAAACACCCGATGATTGGTGCAAAAGTAATACCCTAAAATCTCTTTAGGATATCCCACAAAACTACATTTTACGGATCGATATTCCAGCTTATCTGGGTCAACTTTCTTGACATAAGCTGGACATCCCCAAATCTTAACGTGTTTAAGACTCGGTTTCCTTTCTTTCCATATCTCATACGAAGTTTGAGGAACAGATTTTGGAAGGCACCATATTCAGTAAATATGCTGAGGTTTCCAATGCATAACCCCATAGGAATACTGGAAGATTTGCATAGCTCATCATGGACCGAACTATGTCCAACAAAGTTCAATTTCTCCTTTCAGATACCAATCTGGAGGAGTCCACTGGGAGACTATACCATTTACTCTGAGATAATCTTGAAACACTCCATTAAGTATTCACCACCTCGATCTAATCGAAGAATTATAATACTATGTTTGGTTTATTTCTCCACTTCATACTTATACTCTTTGAACTTTTCAAAGGCTTCAGACTTGTGTTTCATCAAACACATATCCGAATCTAGATCTATCATCTATGAAAGTAATGAAGTATGAAAATCCACCCATGGCTTGCTTAGACATTGGTCCACATACATCTGTGTGTACCATTCCTAGCAAATTTGCAGTCCTCTCTCCATGTCTACTAAATGGAGACTTCAGTGCCACTATGAAGTGAGATTTTCATCATCCCTTTTCTTTTATTAGTTTGTTCAATCTGAAGTAAATTAAGTCACATATATACAGACCATTATTTAAAGCACCACATCCATAAAGAATATTATTTCTAAGAATAGAACATTCATTATTCCCAATAATAAATGAAAATCCAGCCAAGTCTAACATGGGAATAATATTCCTTACAATCGAGGGAACAAAATAACAATTATTTAAAACAATAGTCTTGCCCGTAGGCATATGTAAATGAAATGATTCTACATCTTCAGCAGCAACTCTTGCTCCATTTCCCATCAGTAGAATCACCTCCTCTTCCTCAAGAGTCCTACTTCTCCTTGGTCCCTGCAACAAATTGCAGATTTGAGAACCACAGGCGGTATCTAATACCCAAGTAGAAATTTGATTTAATGACATATTCACTTCTATCATGAACATACCTGAATCAGAAGCGGTAGTCTCACTACCCTTCTTCTTCTTCAATTCTGCAAGGTAAACCTTGCAGTTCCTCTTCCAGTGCCCCACCTTATTACAGTGAAAGCAAACAACTTTGCTCTTGGGGTCTTCAGCTTTTGGTGGAACCGGCTTTTCTTCACCTACTTTCTTCTTCTTGGAAGAGTTCCTCTTCCTTTTCTTAGGATTGGAACCTTCACCAATTAGAAGAACAGAACTCTTCTTAGGGGGAAAATTCGATTCCGCAGTCTTCAACATGTTGTGGAGTTCAGGCAGGCTGACATTCAACTTATTCATGTGAAAGTTCACAACAAACTGCGAGAACGAACTCGAAAGCGATTGCAAGACCAAGTCTTGGCTCAGCTCCCCATCCATGGCAAAACCAAGTTGTCCAAGACGTTCAATCAAATTGATCATCTTAAGTACATGGTCATTCATAGATGATCCCTCAGACATCCTACAACCGAACAACTCCTTTGATATCTCATATCGAGCTGTCCTCCCCGCCACATCATACAACTCTTGTAGATGCATTAGGATAGTGTGAGCATCCTTATGCTCATGTTGCTTCTGTAGCTCAATGTTCATGGAAGCTAGCATGATGCATTGAGCAACATTTGCATCATCTATCCACTTACGATACACAACATGTTCATCATTATCCGCATCGCTAGCAGGTTCAGTAGGCTTAGGTGAGTCAATCACGTATTCCAGCTTCTCAATCCTGAGAACAATTCT
Organism: Apium graveolens; assembly: GCF_009905375.1. Classification (NCBI taxonomy): domain Eukaryota; kingdom Viridiplantae; phylum Streptophyta; class Magnoliopsida; order Apiales; family Apiaceae; genus Apium; species Apium graveolens. The sequence continues at coordinate 89,214,456 of NC_133652.1, forward strand.
CAAGTTTCGAAGCCAGTCAGCATAATTAGGACCAGTCAATTTGTGAGCATCTAGTATGCTCATGAGTGATAGTGCAGAAGACATAACGTACAAAGTAAATCTGTAAATGATAAACACATAACAACACTTAGCAAATATTCGATTTCATTTCAAAACACTATATAAATCGGGTCTTTATTCATAAGTGGCTCCCACTAGTTTATCTAATTTATTCAACCCCCTACGTGAAAAATTAAGCATCCATAATGCTAGTGGGAATAGGGATCCTACATTCCATTACACAACCCCGGTTGTGGCATGAAACGCCATGTAATGTTAAATAGGCAGAGAACTCTTGTCAATTACATCTAATGTTATTCCCTAATCAAACTTTAGCCTCTTGAATAATTGAGTCACGGCTGTGGCACGACAAACTCAATATTCTAAGTCAAGTCTAACCCAACATTTCGTACAATTGAATTAGTCCCCAAAGGCCCACGGCTGTGGCACGTAACGACCTTTAGATTCTTATTCAATGTATACATCTCTATGTAATAGACAAGTATTTCTTATTTCGAAATCAAAGCCCTCGGCTGTGGCACGAAACGACAATGATTCAAAAATAAGAACTACTTTTCTATCATGTTGGAAGGCTATGACCGACACAAGCCCGTTGTGTCATTGGCCAATTACTACTTGATATTATTTAATTTTAGAGGGATTATATTACGTTATAATCATAATCATATTATAAAGAGATTCTTTCTTTTAAATTAAATATTTCAAATCAATAATCAATAATCAGATGATTCCCAGATCGGGTGGAGCATTGTCAAGAGGCGTCACTTAATAACCCTTTCTTACAGATAGAAATCTGTTGTTGACAGAATCATCCTTTCTCTCATATCAAAAATTCATATTCAATTACGTGTTTCATAAACACAAGAATCTCATGATTGTATTCATAATATTATTCATAAGGTTATGAAACAATTTCACTATACTAGGTTGTCTAACAAACGCCTTATGTTCATTTAAGTTCACCTAAATCTATCATCGCATGATAAACTAAGCATATATCACATATATAAACATGAATAAACATCAAGGTAGGCATGTTATATCATCTAGCACATTAGTCTAAGCATTATACATCTCTATGTATCACATGAAGCATTTAAAAGCAATTAAAACAGTCAAAAACAGCTTTAAAATACTTCATGGAAATATAAACAGTTCAAAACTTTTATATAAACTAAAATTGATCACTCCATTAGATCCGTCTCGGAAAAACGAATCCAACGGTATATTGCACGCCTAAAACGGAGTTACAAAACTCCCAGAAAATCAATTTTAATGTAAACAGTCGGGCTGTAACGCATTACAGGAACGCGTTACAAGCCCTGTAACGCATTCCGGTGATGCGTTACAACCCTTTTAACCAATTAAAAGGTGTAACGCATTCCGTGAATGCGCCACAGGGTGTAACGCATTCCCGGAATACGTGACATTTTTTTTTCTTTTGCAGCAGCCGCCGCCTGCTCTTTCCTCGAACAACGTGCCGCCTGACATTCTCTGTTCTGGTCTGTCTTTTCCCGTGCAATCAACACAGCAGCCACACAACAGAAATACAAACATATATATATACAAAAGATTTACAATTTACATATATATATGATTATTTAATTACGAATTATTAATGATACAACTTAAAAAATTCATAATAAAAAATCTATACATCATAAAATTATGAAAAAAATACCCAGACGATCTACAACACTTGTAGAACCCAGATCAACATTCAAAATTATTCTGAGAAACGATTTCTCATCAGACAAAATTAATCCATGATATAACTTGTAAAAATCATAATTAATTCATACAAGCACATAAAATTTTGAAATTTTTACCACAGATCTATATGCATATAACCTAAGCTTTGATACCATTGTTGGATTTTAAACGCAGCGGAGGCATGACAAAACACTTTTACACACATAAAATCCAAATAAAAGCATATAAATCGTGGTAAAAACGTAGGGATCGATTACTAACCTTTAATATGCGATCCAAAAGCAACGATCGGAGATCCTTAGCAGCTGCTCCTCAAACGTGAAGCACTCCACCGGTATCCACCAAGAAAACGACGTTAAGGAGGAGGAGGAGGTGGAGAGAATTTGGTTTTCTAAACCTTTTGGGTTTTTGGGTTCCCCGGTTAGAATAAAAATAGGGTTTATAATAGTGTATTTATAGGCACAATTTTCAGCTGAAATTTTCCCATAAATATTATTATTATTATCCCATTTATTATTCTCATTAATAATTAAAATACCTTTTAATTATTAATCCTTTTTCTAAACACTTTAGAAATAATTCTCTCTCTTGATTTAATTTCCAAAAATTAAATCCATTAATTAATAATATTAAGAACTTTTCTTAATTAATTTATAATCAATTAAATCTCATTTAATCAATTATTAAATTTGCCAATTAATTATTTATTTCATTAATAAATAATTATTAGCCATTATTAATTATTTCCTCCACCATTAAATTATTCTCTTTTTATGGTGTGACCCTGTAGGTTCAATATTAAGCCGGTAGTAGAAATAAATAATAATAAAACTATTTTATCATTATTTATATAAATTCTCTAATTTATTAAATATGATTAATTAATTAATCACATTTATTCTACATCGTGAGGGATACTTCTCAGCATATCGCGACTATCCGGATAATATGAATTCACTGCTTAGAATACCAAGAACCTATTCAGTGAATAGTTACCGTACAATAAACTCCTTCTACCCTACAATGTCCCGATTAAATACAAGGCATGGATCTCGTGTCAAGCCTATCTAATTCAATCACTTGCTTACCATTTACAATGCGTAGTTCTATGCAAATTAAAAACTCCTTTCTAATTTCATTCACTCTGGCCAGAGATTCCTGAACTAGCATAAGTGGATCAGCCTTGAACATTCACTTCCTTCACTGGAAGGGGTAGATCCTATATTGATCATACACTATCTTCGTGTACAAATTTCTATACCCAGTAGAGCCCTAATAATTGTCCCTGGAGACTAAGAACTAAATCAAAGCATACTTCAGTGTACACAAGATGACTATGATGACCTCAAGTCTAAGGATACTTGTACAACTATCACTATGTGAACAACTGCTGACACGTGAGTGAACTCCATCAGTTGTTCAGCTGTGCGAGTCATGTTCAGTGAACTTATTCTATAATAAGCACCTACATACTAGCTATAGTATCACCACACAAATGTCTATGAGAACAGACATCCTTCATAATGAAGCAAGCATAGTATGTACCGATCTCTGCGGATTATTAATTACCAGTTAGTAATCCTACGACCAGGAACTTTTTAAGTTTAGAGTTATCATCTTTTAGGTCTCACTATTATGATCTCATCATAATCCATAAAAAGCTTTACTCTAAACTATGGTATATCTTATTTAAACACTTAAATAGATAGAGCCCGTAATAAAAACAAAACAAGTCTTTTATTAAAATCAATGAAATCAAAACAGATTACATAAAGAGTTATTCCTAAATCCTAATACATGATTGGACTTATGACATATTCCTTTCCTGGTGGTCACAAAACGGGTTGCACACGCTAAAGTATAGTTATAATATAACTATGTTTATTTCATTTATTTTATTATTCTACTACAAGATCTAATAAAATGTATAACAAACATAATAAAAAATTAATTCCCTATTGAACTCTAATTAAATATTCTTAAATGATATAATATAATATTAAAAATACTATATCATATATATAATATAAGCAACAATTATCTTAATAAAAAACTATATACAATTAACAAATCATTTATAATTGGGTTAAAATTATATCATTTTTGTAAAAATATCGGAGTGGGTAAGTTTGATTTAAAAAAAAATTGAATTAATAATTTTCATTAGTATCTTATAAAATAACTAAAATGTTTATATTATATTTGGGTATAAATATTATATTGTTTTGTTTATTTTGTAAAAAAAAAATTACAAATTGTCTTTTAAAAAATTTAGAGCACATAATCCTCTAAAACATAAAAACGAGGAGTATATATAATAATAATAGATCTATTACAATTCAAAATTGAAGTAGAGATCCAGTAAAATATACTCCATCTGTCCCATCCATTTCTTTACGGTTTCCATTTTGGGATATCCCACTCAATTCTTTACATTTCAAAATTTACCAAAAATAGTCAATAGGTCCCACCACTTTCCCATTTTTCCTCCCTTTTCACAATACTTTTACTCCACTATCTCCCTTTTATACATTAAAAATCAATGGGTCTCACCACTTCACCCACTTTTCTTTCTCTTTTTCACTACTTCATACATATTTCTTAACATTCGTGCCCAAACCAAACATAAAGAATTGGCCGGGACGGACAGGGTATTATTGATTATATTTATTACATTATTCTATTATTCTATTATAATATATAATAATCAGTATAACAAATATTATTAGGTCCCGAAATATCGTAGAAGGGGGGCTAAATACGATACTCACTAAATTAAAAAACTCTTTCGAATCTTTTGCGGATATAAATTTAGTGTTCGGTCAGTGGTTCCATATTCTTGAGGTGAATAGTGTTTGTAATAATAAAACGAGGAGCACAAGATATTCGGGGATATATATTCATATATAAATCCGCGATGGGTGTTGCTACACTCCGGTAAATAAATTAACCGGTTACAATCTAAGAACAACAAAATTCCTAACTACTACAAAGATCAACAAATTAAATCACCGGTCTTTCTAATGTGTGCTCAAGGGCACACATTAGTCACTAACTCCAATAAAAATGGCCTCTTTTTATTGGTGGAACTGATGTGAATACAGGGGGGCCATTAACATTTATTATTCAACCACCAATAAGAAGAACCCATTTCTATGAGAGTTAGTGACTATTGTGTGCCCTTGGACACACCATAGAAAATCCCTTAAATCATATACAATGATCTAACTTTTGTTTGTCTAAGAATTTAATTACCGGGTAATGATTATAATTCTCCTATGAATATACAAGAGTTAAACCAGACATTATATCGTTACTCCGATAAAAAGATTAATAGATATGGACATGAGTGTGTATCTCCCATGTCTCTCTTTACTGCAAATCTTCATCTCTTTGGGAGAGAAGATAAACAGAACAATACAACTGAATTGCTGAATGCTTCTGCTGCTGAGTGTAGACTTTATATTCAATTGCAATATATGGCTGAAAATTAACTACATAAATTAATTGAATGTTCAACAAATTTTTGGCTGAGGATTAAGCTATGACTATAGGGTATTTCTTGTAACCTGCGACCCGCTAACCTGCGACCAGAAGGGGAATGGTTTTGTACTTAGAATTATTTCCGCAACATCAACTGGCGATCAGGGAGGGGTGTATTGTTTGCCTTGGAAAATTTCCTAAAGGACTAACCTGCGACATGTACACTTGTATAAGGTTAGTTTGTTTTCTTTTGTTTTACAACATGCGACCCCTTGGTTGCTTTCTTTTTTCTTTTTTTTTTCATTTTCTTTTTTTGTTTCTTTTTCTTTTCCTTTTTGTTTTTCTTTTTCTTTTCCTTTCTTTTTTTTCTTTTAAGTTTAAATTGTAACTAAATTAATTTATAAAATAAACTTAAATATACCTTATATAAATAAATTAATTTAGATTTATAAAATAAACTTATTTAAATTTTATAAAATAAATTATTTTAAGTTTATTAAATAAATTATATTAAATTCCATTAAATAAATTTATTTAATTTAATAATTAAATTTTGAACTAGGCCAATCCTTCTAGTTGTTTAGATGTACCCTGCGCAACTCTTCTCGTACTTTAACAGATAAACATTCAATCCAAGTACGTTCCTCAACTTAACAATTCTTCTATAAATAATACCCATATTCCTTTCACGAGCTATTGACGCCTAGTGCAACTGATCTGATTCGCAGACGACTAACTCTGATTCAGGTCTTCGTATTATAGCCTTGATTACATTGTTAAGCTTGCAATAACTTGGTCGCTTCAAACACTGACTATCAATAGACAAATGTACTTCCACTGGAATCCTTTCGGGTACTTTAGACAACGTCTTCATTGCTACTACAATCTTGAATACTTCATTCACTGTTCTTCACTGACGCTAGAACATATAAATAAAATCCTGTCAGTGAGTATACTTCAAGACTGCAGCTGTCTTCTTTAACCTCTGTCTATATCATGTCTTCAATTCTTCAGATTCTTATGCTTCGAACACTTTCTATCTTCAATCAATGCCAATACACTAAAATCTTCTGGTAGCACTTATACACTGAATCTTCATCATTTCTAAAACCCTGAAAGTCTTTAACCTTTATTCTTCACTGAGGCATAAACATATTAATGAGCTTTATTCAGTGACCTGTAAACAAACTTCAAGCTTTCTTCCAACCTTTTAATTCCTTGTATTTGTCTTGTCTTCATTTCTTCTGATTTCTTGTGTAGTCGTAGTATTATTAACATGTACTGTTCTAGTATTGTTCTCGTGTTGAGTTATCACGTATACTATTCATACAGTTACGCAGTCTCACCAACAAACACAATAAATAATTAATTAAAAAACTGAACTATAATTATAAATTATTAAATGATTTAAAATAATGTTAAAAGTGTTATATTTATAATAGAAGCAACAATTATCTTAATAAAAATAAATATAGTAAAAATTAATAAATCATTTTTTAATCGGGTTAAAGTAGTATTATTTTCTTAAAAAAATAAAAAATGATATGGGTAAGTTTAATTTAAAATATTTTTGAATAGATAATTTTAATTTCTATTTTATAAAATGAGGAACACAATTAGATTGAATTCAAGTATAAAGTATTATATATGTTTTGTAAAGAAAATTACGGATTAACTTTTAATTAAAAATCTAGAGTACATGAATCCTAGGAAGAAATATAATACTAATAATAAAAAAATTATTACAATTCTAAATTAAAAATATAATAGAATACATTTAAAAGTACTATGACAATTTTACTATGGCAAAGAGATATAAAGGGTTGTGAAGACATGCCTATACTTTAACAAGACTAAGTCAAATTGACAACCCTAAGTAAGTTGTATTGTAATCTTAGTTTGCATTTTGTACTTGTAACATTTAAAGTCTGTAAAAATGTCAAAAAAGCAGACTGGAGTCTTTTTCTTTGAACAGTATCAAGCCTAAAAATTCTATCTGGAAGAAGATCAAGAAGATCATGCCTTAGAAGAATTATGAAGAAGCTTGGAGTTGAATAAATCTGTTTTGGAAAAAATGTTCTAAGTCAAGATCTCTACAAGTCACATATTTAGTGTTATTGAAAAGTCATTCGAGAACTCTAGAATGACTTATAGAGAACTCTGGAAAGCTACTAGAGAACTCAGAGATATCGACAAGCCAAATTGAAGACACAGAGAATGGAGATATCGACAAGTCATTTCTTCACTAGAGAACTCAGAGTTATCGACAAGTTAACATTCATTAGAGAACTCTGAATTATCGATAAGTCAAATTTCACTAGAGAACTCAGAGATATCAATAAGCCAAAATTCATTAGAGAACTCTGAGTTATCGACAAGTCAAAATTGACTAGAGAACTCTGAGTTATCGACAAGTCAATAAGTCACTAGAGAACTCAGAGATATCGATAAGTCAAAGTGAAGATATGAAGATTAGAAATCTCGATAAGCCAAATTCTCTTATAGAGAACTCAGAGACCTCTACATGTCAAATCAACTATGGAGTATTAGAGATCTCGATAAGTCAATATACTTATTGAGATGTCAAAATCTCTATATGCCTAACTGGAGATTTCGAGGTAAAATCTCAAATTAAAAATTGCAGACCAGTTCAATATCCAAGATTATCAATCAACAAACAATCCAACCAGTTGGATTGACAAGTCTACAAAAAGCAGCTTGAAGAGTGTGCAAGATCAAGGGTGAAGATTAACTGACAAAGGAAGATCAAGATTAACACAGCATGCAAAGATATGTTAAGCCATAAATGGAAGATATACTTTTCCTAAAATAAAAATGATAAGTGACAGATTACTAAAGTAAGTAGCATCTCTTATTGTACACTGTGTAAGCAAGTAGTTAACTATGATATAAAGTTAATACCGGTCCTTTGTTAGATGTAACAATTTAGATCAGAAATCTTGTATTCTCTGAAGGAAGAAGCTAAGCTGTTTATTAACAAAGAGCCTAGAAATTTTGTAGCAAAACATTCTTCATTTTAATATAAAATTAAGTGAGTTTTGAAAGATCTGTGTTCACTACTATTGCTTGCTTAAATTCAGTAGTAACACATATCACTGCAAGATTTACATTTACTTTGTTCAAACCATAAATACTTCAAGGAAAATATAAAAATACAAAAACACATTCACCCCCCCCTTGTGTGTAATTCATTACCTAACAAGTGGTATCAGAGCAAAATCTGAAAGTAAAAAGATTCAAGATCTTGGAAGAATGAATACACAGAAGATTAGTAGCATCAAAATTCCTACCATTGACAAAGCTAACTACACTCTCTGAAAAAAGAAAATGTTGCTGATTATCAGGATGGCCAATCCACTCTATATTCAGATTCTCAAAAATGGGCCCTTCACTCCTATGGTTAGAGTTGAGAAATCTACAGATTGTGATATGGTCATTCCAGCTCATTATGCTCCAAAAGATCCTTCTGAGTACACTGAGCCTGAAAAAGAGAAAGTTCCCCTGGATAGTGGTTTACAACTGATATTGATAGAGTCACTTGACAATGTAATGTACAATAACATTGTCAACTGTGACACTGCCAAGCAGAACTGGGAAAAGATTGATATACTCTGTGAGGGAACTAAGAAAGTTAGATTTAATCAAAGAAGGATAATGATTTCACAGTATGAGGGTTTCATGGCTAAGCCAAAAGAAAGTATCACTGATATGTTTGAAAGATTTAATAAGCTGATAAATGACTTGCAACTCCATGACAAATACTATGAAGCTGAAGAAGTGAATTTGAAATTTTTGCTTACACTCCCTGATCATTTGGAACAGAAAATTTCAGCTATCAGAGAAGGGAGAGACTTGAGCAGAATAACTATGGAAGTTCTGTATGGAATCTTAAAAACATATGAATTAGAAATGATTCAAAGAAAATCATTAAGAGCTGGTCAAGGGCATGATGTAGATGGTTCAAGTGCTCTAATTGTCAATGAAAGCCAGACCTCTAATGATGAGCCAAGATTCCAGACTCCAGTTGCCTCAACAAAGCAAAGAACCAATGATTCACAGGAACAAGTCATTCTGGAATTGGAAGGAGATGAATTCTACACCCTAGATGAACTTAATGAGCTTGATCAGTCAAGGAGTTCTGTATGGAATCTTAAAAACATATGAATTAAAAATGATTCAAAGAAAATCATTAGGAGATGGTCAAGGGCATGATGTAGATGGTTCAAGTGCTCTTATTGTCAATAAAAGCCAGATCTCTAATAATGAGCCAAGATCCCAGACTCCAGTTGCCTCAACAAGTGAGCAAAGAACCAATGATTCACTGGAACAAGTCATTCTGGAATTGGAAGAAGATGAGTTCTACACCTTGGATGAACTTGATGAGTTTGATCAGTCAATGGCCTATCTGGCAAGAAAGTTCTCTAACATTAGAGTAAAGAAGTCAAGATTCTTCAAGGGTAAAGGACAATCATTCAACAAAGACAGCAGCTGGAAAGGAAAAGGGAAGTACACATTTGATAGCAAAAATGGTTACAAAACTGAATCTGTTGACAGATCAAAGATAAGGTGCTTCATTTGTGATGAACTAGGCCATTTTGCTACAGAATGCCGGAAACCCAAGAAAGTAAAGAAAGACAAAGCTTATCTTGAATTGGAAGCAAAGTATGAAGCTCTTCTAAAGAAACAGCAAAGTAAAGCTTATATTGCAGAAGGAAAAAGTTGGGATGATTCTGATAATGATGAAGATGAAGAAGTTGGAAATTATGCACTAATGGCCTTGGAGCAAGAAGAGTCATCCTCATCAAAATCACAGGTACCAACTCTCACTACCATTGATTTAAATGTGAGTCAATATAAGGAAACTGTAGAGAAGATGAGCACATAAATATTTCACATACATACAAGTATGGTTGCTGCTAATGAAGAAGTTAGCAGACTGACAAAGATAAATGAGAAGCTTGAAAATGAGAAATAAGAAATTGAATTGTTGTTGGTAGAGCTTGAAGTTGTAAGACAAGAAAATGCATATCTGAAGAACAAGCTCAAGTGTGCAACTGAAATTGAAGCAATGTTAAGGGAAAAGCTGGAAAAGAATGAAGTGAAGTTGAAGTCCTTCAAGAAAGCATCTGAACTAGTTGGGCAATACCATAAGAAAAACAAGCCATGTGCAAATATTGCTATTGGTCTTGATTATGATGCCTTGAACAACAAGAAGATAAATATAGGTGATGAAGGAAAAGCAACATAAAATGAAAATGTTCCAACAAACCTGAAAAAGGTTGACTCACTTATGTTCAAGGCATGTGAAGTTAACTTCAGTGAAGAAGAGTTTATCATCAAGCAAGAAATTGTTGATGAAGACAATGAGAAGAAAGATGCAGAAGTAACTCAATCTTTCAAAGCTGAAGAGAAGCTCATGGATAACCAAGGTTCCAAGACACATGTCGAAAAACCAAAACTGAAGACGCAAGAAAGAAGAAGAAAAATATAAATGGGAAAATTGGGATAAATAAAAGCAATAATTTTGCTTATGTTGCAGATGCCCCAAGAAATAAATGTGAAAAACGTGGCTCTGTGAATCACCTAACTCACCTTTATAAAAAGGTTGTTAGCAAGCCAGCTAAAGGAGACTGCAAATACAATGAAGCAGATGCAAATGATCCCTGCTCATTCTGTGACAAGTTTGATTACATTCGTTGCAACTTGAAAGCGATGAAAAGTTGCCACAAACTGAGAGTAGATCTTAAAAAAACAAAAAATGGGTCTACAACAGATAGGGAAAATGCACAACATTCATTGAATTCTATTTTATCTGAAACAACTCATTCTACTTCTGCTAAATCAGTTAACAAGAAGAAAGTTCCCAACACTGCTTGGGTTGCTAAACACACTTAAAACTCATTGTGTGCAAGACAAAATGAAGAAGGTCATATGGATCTGTTAGGTCACACAACACTGTAGAAGGGGGGTTAAATACAATATAGAATACAATCAAATCGATTTTGAACACAAGTAACAGTAAACATATATATTGAATATAATAAACTCTGTTACAATGGAACTGTTATCTCTCAGTGATGAACAAATATCACGAGAGCTGCTAGGTTACAATGTATGATCTTCTCGATAATGATAACACATATAGTGTAAACCTTTGTATGTGTTTATATAGTACACAGTTACAAGATAACTTCTAATTGATATGGAATATAATTCTGTCTCCTAAAATATATCAATCAGATATCTTATACAATTCTTTCAGTCCTCTAACTCTTTCAATGCATATCTTCTTTTGTAATAGTCTCGATCTTCTTTCTTGTAAATCAGCTTCCTTCCTTAACTGTAAGTCCTTCCGTACTTAAGTTTTGATATCCATCTTCTGATATTTATCTTCTGATAATCTAAGTTCTGATATCCTTAAGTTCTGACTTCCAGTAAGTACTGATTCCAGTAAGTACTGATATTTCCTGTTTGTTAAGATCTAAAAACTAAACATGAAACATATTAGACATGACATCTCAAATATATCTTACAATCTCCCCCAACTTGTAAATTATGCAAAAATATACAAGTTAATAGATTTGATGATGTCAAAAATATTTAAGTTCAAATCCAATGAGAGTTTAATAAGACTATTAACTACAACTTACAGTCCTTGTAGCTTTACCAACTTCACTGGATCAATCTAAATCCATAATGATTCTTAACAAAATCTCTTACCAGCTTGTCTTCAGCTTTCCTCAGAACTTCAACTAACTGTGCTTTGACCAGCATCAGTTCTTCATCTTTACTATCACCAATTTGATAAATGGCTGTTCTGAGAGCTTGAATTGATGTTCTTTCAAGTCCATCACCAAGTCTGATAACTCTAGGATGTGAAGAGTTTTCATTATAACATAAGCATCTTCCTTTCAGAATAATTTCCACCTTAGCAGAATTCTTCAGCATAGGAATTTCTCTTCCATCACTTTCAATAATCATTGGTATATATTGAGAAGTCTTTGTACCAAAGATTCTATATAGATCTCTTATAGCCTTCAAAATGTATTCTGACCATCTTCTTGTAACATCAGATTTTACTTCCAAAAGATAGTGAATATGTTGAAGTTCCCTGACAGACTTCTTTAGCACATCGGTATCAACTAGTCTATAAGTTAATCCATCATAGAGAAATAAAATCAATTTCTCCTTTAGATTATCCTTATCATGAGCATCTATCACAATTTGAGCAGACAACACTTTGTCAAGGTGCTTTTGTTTGATTTGTTCATATGATTTGTCTGTCAACATGAAAGGATCTCTTAAAATAACTTCTACTCCTGTTTGTATCTTCTCTTCATCAGAACCTTATCCAGCTTTATCTCTAGGTTGCTTGGATCTCAACCCAAATGTTGCAAGTTGATTCATCATAAGGTTGGATTTTGGTTCAACTGGAGTAGCTTTTTTCCATAACAGCTTCTTCTTATCAGCAATTGTCATCTTTTCCAAATTAACTTGATCAAAATTTGTTGTTTCTTCTGTAACTTGATGTTCTTCATTCTGAACAACTTGAGCAATGTCAGAGGTTGTTTTAGATTCTTCAATTATCTTTCTTCTCTTCAGAATTTGAACAATTTCATCTTCTATCAAATCATCATCATGCATTGTAGTTTGATAGACTGGAACGGAAGAACTTATCTTTTTTCTCAATCTTTAAAGGTTCATCAGCCTTTTCTTTTCCTTTTGACTTAGGATCAATCTCAGTTTGTGATCTAGTCTTGGACTTTGAAGTCTCAGAATTTGACTTTTCCCTGATCACAATGCCTTTTTCCTTAGGCCTTGGAGGTTTCTTTGTATCAGAAGCTTTAGACTTAAGATTTGTCTTCTCAGCTGCAAATCTAGCTTCTTCCTCCTTGAGAGTTTCCAAATCCATTCCTGGATTTTGTTTCAGAAATAATCTTCTAGCTATCTCCTCATCAAGTGTCTGGATTTTAGGATTTTTGTAATAAACAGTACTCTGCTTCCCTTTTAGCTTCAGAGTTTTTAAAAACTTCTGAGAGTCTTTAGATCCTGACTGAATCAGAATATCAGAACTTGACATCAGACTTTGTTTATCAGAACTTGACTTCAGACTTTTAGCATTCACAACATCAGAACTTGACTTGTTCTGTGTAGAAGATTTTCTTTGAACTTTTCCTTGACCTCTACTCTTATCAGAGTTTCCCTGGTCATCACCTTTATCATCCTTTTTCTTCAGTATTGAGTAGGTGAGCATTTGGACTTAACTACCTTTTCCCCCTTTTTGGCATCATCAGGAAGTAAGAGAGATAGAAGAAGTTCTACTGAAGATTGGATTTCTTCTAATTGAGCTTTCTGAGAAACTTGGTTAGCCAGGACTTCAGCAATTTGGGCCTGTTGCTTCTCTTGAATATTCTCAATGGCTTCAATTTTCTCAAGAGTAGGTCTGACATACCTGTTCTTGTCAAGCTTGATATGTAGATCTAGCTTATCAACTTTTTCCTTTAGTGTATCAACCTTTTCATGAGTAGAAGAATGTAGACCTTGAAGATGTTTGGTAGATAGAGCAGTGATCTTGAGTTGTGTCTTTAAATCACCATTTGTGAGCAACTCATCAGCTTTAGCAATATGCTCTATCAAAACGTTAGAACTTGGAATGAAATCAGTGTCATTCCACTTCTTGGTCCACTCCACACCTCTATGAGTATCCTCCCAAGGAATAGGTGCTTCCTTTTCAACAAATTTCTTCACCAATGCTTCCTTGCCCAGAATGGGAACTGGAGTTTCAGCAGAAACATTATCTTTAGAACTTGAGGAAGACTCATTATGTTCTGATAGCACAAGAGTGTGTGAAGCAACTGGAGATTCAGGAATAACATTAACTAAATTATGAACATCATAATTTATCTCCAGAGCTGGTGTGGTTGGTGTAGATGGTATCTCAGCATTTAAAATTGAAAAATGAGTTGGAGATTGCTGAGCTTCTTTAGATGGAGCTTCCAGATAAATAACATTTGGTATATTTAAATTATGAATATCTATTTCAGAAGTTGTAGCTTGTTCTTTAGCATCACCAGTAGCTTTAATAGGAGAGACAGGAGGTGTTGACACAGTATTCTGAGCTTGAGTAGGGAATGGCAGAGCTTCAATTACCACAAGTTCTGATGAGATTAGAGATTCCTGATCCCCTTCCCCAGCTTCAGTTGAATCCTCAGATATAGGCTTGGCCTTGTACCTTTATGCCCTCATTTTATTTAGTCTCCTTGCCAGTGAAGGAGTTGCTTTAGCAGCTTCAGAACTTACAAACTTCCTCTTCAAAGTATCAGAACTTTGAGTTGCAGTTTCTTGCTGAGAAGTAACATTCTCAGCTCCAATTGTCACAGGTTCTGATGCATGAACCCGTGCTTCAACTATTTCCTCATCACTATCAGAATCATCTCTGAGAATCATCTTCCTTCTCTTTTGTGGAGGTTGAGGAACAGACTTTGTCCTTTTTGGCCTGGAAGATGAATTGTCGATTTAAATAGCCAATGTAATACCAAGGGATGCGAGGGTTGTTTGACGATTAAGAGTAAAAAATAATGATACCTCATCTCCCTAGACCGATGTGTAATAATAACAGTAAGTAAAAAGTTAAAGCAGGAGTTAATGGGAACAGGAAATGATTAACAATTACTGTGCACATGTAGTTTTTCAAGACAAACACGTTACCACTAACCCATAATGATTATGACTATTTTTATCTTACCCTAATATATATTCTGATTTAAATATGTCTGTTTCAGTTTTTACCATAAATAAGTCAAGTAAAGAATAATGCCACGTAAGCATCAAGGATTCCATCAGGATTTAATATCAAAACTTAAACTTATATCAGATTTTAACAGTCGTCAGAATATGGCTTCTGAATTCAAAAAGTGAATATCTTTTTCTGTGATTCTTCATACAAATACTGACTTGATTCTTCAGAGTTTAATCATCAAAACTTTCATCAGAACTTGTCCTCAGAATTTATGCAAATGACACTTAACTGTTTGTCAAAAACAACTTAATCACCACAGTAATCTTCATCGTTCATATGGAGTGAAATTGTGTGCATTCAGCAGAATTTCAGATAAAGATTAAAGTCTGATAAACTTCAGTACATCTTAGAAATAAGGCATAACTAAGAAAAGTGCTTAAAATCTGTCATCAATCACAAAGTCTACTCAAGAACAAATTTATGCAAGAATCCACCTCAACTGTTTGTGCTCATTTTATGCATCTTTTGAAATTCCTTTTTATAGTGGCTTCTCAGTGTAAGTGAGTCACGACTGCTTATCAGAATTTATGATGTTATCAGAGTATTTCTCCAGTAATCAGAGAATGTGAAAAGTCACCAAGAAAATTTATTTGCTTTTCTAATGCATATTACTTAATACCGGCAATACACTTGGGTCTTCCCTTCCACATATTTACTCTGGATCTCTCTCAAAGGAGTACCTGACTTTTCTTTTCTTTTCTTTTGATAAGTGAGGTTTATCAGCATTTAGTTCATTCGTAAGATTTACTAACATAAGAATCTGACAGATAAGAAGCAAGAATCTAGTTTGTGACTTAGTAATAAGATACACAAACTAAACTTGACTAAGCTCAAAATCAGAATTTGCTTGTGTTAATGAGTTTCCACATAAACAACTAATTCAAACATGGGATTTCTAGTATGTTAAAGACTACTAGGTCAGCATCTACCACAGTTATCCTCATTGGATTGAATAGTCACAGAACATTCAAAACACTGTCAGAGTTTAAAGATCCACATCAGATAACAATCAGCATTTAATGAATTCTCAATTTTAGCACAGATTATATGACAATAAAACAATCTGTAAACACTGATCATAAAGTCTGATGCATGAGAACAAAAACTAAGCAGATTTAGAGAAAGAACCTGAAACCATTCCAAGTTCATTTACCAGTCTTGTAAAAGTAGTTTCATATAGTGGTTTTGTGAAGATATCTGCTAGTTGTTGATATGTTGGAATAAATGCAATTCCACTGTACCTTCCATCATATGTTCCCTTATGAAATGGTACCTAATGCTGATGTGCTTTGTCATTGAGTGTTGAACTGGATTACCTGTCAGAGAAATAGCACTTTGATTATCACAATAAATAGGGATTTTAGAAAATTCTAACCCATAATCCAGTAACTGATTCTTCATCCATAGAATCTGTGCACAACAGCTTCCTGCAGTAATATATTCTGCTTCTGCAGTTGATGTGGAAATTGACTTCTATTTCTTGCTAAACTAAGAAACCAATCTGCCTCCAAGAAATTGGCAGCTTCCACTAGTGCTTTTCCTGTCTATTTTGCATCCTGCAAAATCTGCATTTGAGTAACCTATTAGCTTAAAATCTGATTCTCTAGGATACCACAATCCCAGATCAGCTGTACCCTTAAGGCACTTGAAAATTCTCTTCACAACTATTAAATGAGGTTCTCTTGGATCAGCATGAAATCTTGCAAAAAGACAGGTAGCATACATGATATACGGTCTACTTGCAGTTAAATAGAGTAAAGAACCAATCATACCTCTGTAGTTAGTAATATCTACTGGTGAGCTAGTATCTTTATCTAACTTGGTTGCAGTGGCCATGGGAGTGGATGCAGTTGAACAATATTGCATTCCAAATTTCTTTAGTAAATTTCTGGTGTACTTGGATTGACAGATAAAAGTACTTTCTTCATTTTGCTTGACTTGAAGGCCCAGAATAACTAAGTTCTCCCATCATACTCATTTGATATCTTGACTGCATTAGCTTTGCAAACCTCACACAGAGTTTGGCATTTGTAGAATCAAATATGATATCATCAATATATATCTGTACCAAAAGTAAGTTATATCCATGGTTGAGGTAGAACAGTATTTTATCAATTGTACCTCTGTGAAATCCACTTTCCAGAAGGAATTGAGCTAAAGTCTCATACCATGTTCTAGGAGCTTGCTTAAGGCCATAAAGTGTTTTGTCAAGCCTGTAAACATGATTTGGAAATTTTGAATCTACAAAGCCTGGAGGTTGTTCAACATAGACCTCTTCTTCCAACTCTCCATTAAGAAAAGCACTTTTCACATCCATTTAAAAGACTTTAAACTTTTTGTGAGCAGCATAAGCTAAAAAGATTCCTATGACTTCTAATCTAGCAACTGGTGCAAATGTTTCATCATAATCAATACCCTCATGTTTAGAGTAGCCTTTAGCAACCAACCTTGCTTTGTTTCTTGTAATTATGCCATCACTGTCAGTTTTGTTTCTGAACACCCATTTTGTGCAAACAATGGATCTGTTCTTGGTCTTGGCACTAGGGTCCAGACTTTATTTCTTTCAAATTCATTTAACTCTTCCTGCATTGCTTGCACCCAATCAGCATCTTGAAGAGCTTCTTCCACTTTCTTTGGTTCAGTCTAAGATAAAAAAGAATGATAGAGACATTCATTTGATGTTGCAGTTCTAGTTCTGACACATGCTTCAGGATCTCCAATAATTAAGTCAGGTGTATGTAATTTGGTCTAATTCCTTGCAGATTGAAGTTGACTTCTAGAACTGGATCCTCCCCCCTGATCCATGCTGTCTCCATCAACATATTCTGATGCTCCCCCTGTAGTTATGCTCTCTGAGACTTCAGAATTTGACTTGGATCCTTCAGGATTTGAAGTATCAAAGTTTCCAAAATTATCAGAATTTGGCTCATCAGAACTAGATGAATCAGAACTTGAAGAGCTAGTGTTAGGTTCTGATGCTTCTTGAGAGTCTTGAGATGTGGTAGGATCTTCAGCTTGCTCCCCCTGGATAGGTGCATTTTCCTTTGGAGTTTTTACCACAGATTCATTGACATCAGTACTTACAGGATCAGAGTTTAGGTCATCAGAATTTACAGAATCAGAATTTAAGTCTTTATTTTCAAATCTCAGCTGATCGTGATCATTGAAATCTTCAAGTCTAGTACTCTTCTTATCATCAAAAGATACATTGATAGATTCCATGACAACCCTTGTTCTTAAATTGTAGACTCTGAAGGCTTTTGTGGAAAGTGGATATCCAACAAAGATTTCTTCATCAGCTTTTAGATCAAATTTTGACAGCTGTTCAGGATGAGTCTTAAGAACAAAACACTTGCATCCAAATACATGAAAGTATTTCAGATTTGGCTTCTTTTTCTTCACCATCTCATATGGTATTTTTCCATGCTTGTTTATGAGTGTTGTACTCTGTGTAAAACAAGCAGTCTGCACAGCTTCAGCCCAAAAGTAGGTTAGCAGCTTTGCTTCATCAAGCATAGTTCGTGCAGCTTCAATGAGAGTTCTGTTCTTTCTTTCTAAAACTCGATTTTGCTGTGGAGTTCCAGGTGCAGAAATTTCTTATTTGATTCCATGCTCTTTGCAGAACTCTTCCATGATTAAATTCTTGAACTCAGTGTCATTATCACTTCTTATAATTTTAACAGAATCTTTGACCAACTTATCCAGCTGCCTAACATGATCAGTTAGAGTGGATGCAATTTTATTCTTCTTGTGCAAGAAGTACACCCAAGTATACCTTGTGAACTCATCCACTATAACCATAGCATATTTCTTCTTTACAATAGACATGACTGGACCAAATAGATCAACATGCAGTAGGTGATAAGGCTCAAGAATTGATGACTCAGTTTTGCTCTTGAAAGAAGATTTTCTTTGTTTTGCCTTTTGACATGAATCACAAAGGCCATCAGGAGCAAATACTGATTTTGGCAGTCCTCTCACAAGATCTTTCTTTACAAGCTCATTTATGTTGTTGAAGTTTAAATAAGAGAGTCTTTTGGGCCAATTCCAGCTTTCTTCAATTGATGCTCTACTCAACAGACAGATTGAAGAACCATCAGAACTTGTTGAAAGTCTGGCTTCATAAATGTTACCATGCCTGTAACCTTTCAGAACCACTTTTCCTGTAGAATTGCTTACAACTTCACAGTGTTCTTCAAAGAAATCCACATAATAACCTCTGTCACAGATTTGACTCACACTCAGCAGATTGTGTTTAAGTCCTGATACAAGAGCTACTGATTCAATGATGACATTTTCAAGATTAATATTGCCATATCCCAGAATTTTTCCCATGTTGCCATCTCCATAAGGAACTCCTGGGCCAGCTTTCTCCACAAAGTCTAAGAGCAGCGCTTTATTTCCAGTCATATATCCTGAACATCCACTATCCAGTACTAGGATATTTTTCCTGTTGCCCTGCAATCACAAAGACCACTAATGGTTAGTATTAAGGACCCAAACTTGCTTGGATCCTTTGGCCTTTTTAAGTTTGTTAGCATTTACAGTGGATTTAATATCAGAATTTATGCTAACATGCTGTTTATCAGAACTTATATCAGACTTTATACTAGAAGGAATTAAAGAAACTTTCTTCAAAGAAGGTTTTATTTGATAATAATCATAGTATAAACTATGATATTCCTTACAAGTATAAATGGAATGCCATAAACTACCACAATGAAAACAAGGATTTTGTGGCTTAAACCTAACAGAATGACTCAACTCCCGACTTAGGAGGTAAAGAGTTTATATTCTTATTCTTCCTGCAAAAAGAAGCAAGATGGTTAGAGTTTCCACAGTTATAACATTTCTTTCTAGGTGCATTAGGAACATGCATATAATTATTGCTTTTATTCACACCTTCCTTTCCATTCCAATTTTTCCTAGCTGCCTTAACCTTGTTGACATTCCTTATTTCTTTCAGCTTATGCTTAAGCTGCTTCTTTGTCATTAAGCCTATATTGACTTCAGCTGGTTTATCCTGTTCTAATTTGTCAGAAGATGACTTCTCTTGAACTTCTGTCACAGACTCTTTCATCTTTTCAGAATCAGACTTTATAGTTTTAGCTACAAACTTAACAGGATTTACCTTTGGCTTAGCAGTTTGTTTAACAACAATTGGCTCAATTTGTTTAGTTCCTTTTTCACTTTTATCATCTCCATAACCTAAGCCCTCTTTCCAGTTTCCACTACTTAATAAATTCCGAGTTGTTCTACCAGAGTTAGTCCAAGTCCTGATAATCTCTTTTTCTTTTTCTAACTCAGTTTTGAGAGATTTATTCAATTTTAGCAATTCATCTCTAACATAAAAAGCATCATCTCTCTCTTTCTGAGTTTGATGGAACACAACTAACTCTTTTTCTAAATAATCATTCCTCTTCTTAAAAGCAAGATTTTTAGAAGTTAATCTTTCACATGTTAAAGTTTGATCTCTGTAGCTAATAAACATGGTTTTAAGATATAATCCCAACTCAGTAATATCATCAGTATGAAAAGAATAAGTTGTTTGAGGTACCTTTAATTCAGCAGTTTCAGGGCTGCCATCAGCATTTGCCATCAAGGCATAGTTCACCTCATCTTCATAATCTGAAGTGTCTGTCCAGCTTTTCTTCTTTGTGACAAGTGCCTTGCCTTTGTCACTCTTTCCTTTCTTGCAGTCAGGAGATATGTGGTCTCTTTCACCACAATTGTAGCATTTGATAATTGAGTTGTCTCCTTTGTCAGACTTTGCACTTTTGCCTTCATACTTTCTGAACCCTTTCTTGGAAAGCTTTTTTCCCCTTCTGAATTTCCTGTAGGCTATCTTTGTGATACCCTTCACCATAAGAGCACACAATTTCATCATCTATTCATCAGCATCCATTTCAGGTAAACTTTTAGT